>NC_090446.1:849577670-849880636 GCF_031143425.1 Pleurodeles waltl | reverse complement strand
TATTTATTAAAAATCCAACTTCAACAGTGAATTGGGCTTGCAATATGTTGGACTTTTTTGCTTATACAGGGTCATCCCCAATCTTTTTGCCTCCTGCCTCCTAATTTTTTCTGACCTGTTGCTGTTGGCTTTTGAACTCTGGGCACTTTACCACTGCTAACTAGTGTTAAAATGCATATGCTTTCTGTGTAAATTATATGTGATTTGTTTATCCATGACTGGCATATTTGATTTACTAGTAAGTCCCTAGTAAAGTGCACTAGAGGAGCTTGGGCCTGTAAATCAAATGCTACAAGTGGGCCTGCAGCACTGGTTGTGCCACCCACATAAGTGACTGTGTAATCATGTCTCAGACCTGCCACTACAGTGTCTGTGTGTGCAGTTTTAACTGTAAATTCGACCTGGCAAGTGTACCCACATGCTAGGCCTAAACCTTCCCTTTTCTTACATGTAAGGCACCCCTAAGGTAGGCCCTAGGAAGTCCCAAGGGCAGGGTGCAGTGTATGGGTAGTAATGTATTTTATATGTCCTGACAGTGAAATATTGCTAAATTCGTTTTTCACTGTTGCAAGGCCTGACCCTCTCATTGCTTAACATGGGGACTACCTTTAAATCTGAGTAAAGTATAGATTTCCTTTGGGAGTGGATGGACATGTGGA
Source organism: Pleurodeles waltl (assembly GCF_031143425.1). Taxonomy (NCBI): domain Eukaryota; kingdom Metazoa; phylum Chordata; class Amphibia; order Caudata; family Salamandridae; genus Pleurodeles; species Pleurodeles waltl. The sequence continues at coordinate 849,879,977 of NC_090446.1, read as the reverse complement.
GTTTGGGGTCTCTGAGCTCACAATTGAAAAATACATCTTTTAGTAAAGTTGATTTTAAGATTATGGCGGTCATTCTGACCTTGGCGGACGGCGGAGGCCGTCCGCCAAGGTACCGCCGTCAGAACACCGCACCGCGGTCAAAAGACCTCGGCCGTGATTCTGAGATTTGCCCAGGGCTGGCGGGCGGCCGCCAAAAGACCGCCCGCCAGCCCAGGGCAAATCAACCTTCCCACTAGGATGCCGGCTCAGAATTGAGCCGGCGGAGTGGGAAGGTGCGACGGGTGCAGTTGCACCCGTCGCGTATTTCAGTGTCTGCTAAGCAGACACTGAAATACGTTGTGGGGCCCTCTTACGGGGGCCCCTGCCGTGCCCATGCCAGTGGCATGGGCACGGCAGGGGCCCCCAGGGGCCCCGCGGCACCCCCTACCGCCATCCTGTTCCTGGCGGGAGAACCGCCAGGAACAGGATGGCGGTAAGGGGTGTCAGAATCCCCATGGCGGCGGAGCGCGCTCCGCCGCCATGGAGGATTCTGACGGGCAGCGGAAAGTCGGCGGTACACCGCCGGCTTTCCGCTTCTGGCCGCGGCTGTACCGCCGCGGTCAGAATGCCCGGCGGAGCACCGCCGGCCTGTTGGCGGTGCTACCGCCAACCTCCGCCATGGCGGTAATTACCGCCGGGGTCAGAATGACCCCCTATATGTTTAAAAATGGCACTTTTAGAAAGTGAGCATTTTTTTGCTTATACCGTTTCTGTGACTCTGCCTGTTTGTGGATTCCCTGTCTGGGTCAGTTTGACAGTTGGGCTGGTTACACCTCACACTAGACAGTGACACAAAGGGAGCTGGGGTGTAGTCTGCATTTCCTGATGAGCCATCTGTGCTAGGAGGGAGCGGAGGAGTGGTCACTCAGACCTGAAAGATCTGTGCCTATCCTCACACAATGCAGTCTCCGACCCCCTGGTGAGTGTCTGGGGCCTGGCCTGGGCAAGGGTAGAATTTCACATTCAAAAGAGACTTTACTTTGAAGTAGGCCTACTTCAAAGGAGAAATTGGGTATAAGAAGGGCACACATAACCACAGACTTTAGAACACTTCTGGAAACAAGAGGATCCTCATCCTGGAGAAGAGCTGAAGAGCTGAGGAGAAGTGTTGCCCTGCCTGTGACTGTGCTTTGTGGAGCTATCCTGCAGTTGCTGCTTCTGCCAGAGTAAGAGGGCAAAGACTGGACTTTGTGTGCCTTCCATCTTGTGAAGAAATCTCCAAGGGCTTGATTTAGAGCTTGCCTCCTGTTGTTTGAAGTCTCAGAGACAGCAAAGACTTCTCTCTGCCAGCACCTGGAGTCTCTAGAGAGACTCCTGCTCTGACAAATGGTGCCCTATCCAGTCCCTGGGCCCTTGAAAGGAACGCTGGTGGAAATCCAAGGAAATCAACTTCGGATGACTTTGGACCGACCCCGCTGCCGAATCCGGTGCCGCCGCCTGCAACCGACTCCGTGATCTTCGCTGGAACGCGACGACCTTCGAAGGCCCGACGCTGCTACAGCCCCGCTTAACTCTGCGACTCCTTGGAAGTCGCAGCACTACGTCATGACCGACGCCGCTCGTAGTGCGCGGATTCAACATTTCGCACAGATACTGCAATCCCCGACTTCGCGCATCGGCTTGTTTTCACTCTTCACCAAAGGTACTGTACTTGGGGGTCTACGCGACTCCGTGTCCGGCGCCGCTGGTGTCGGCTTGTTGGGAACGACTCTGTCACGATGCCGTGTTAACACCTCAGTGAAGCTTTTTGTGTATCTAAGCGCTATTTTTGAGGTTAATCTTAAAAAAATCATAACTTAACTTGTGAATGTCGGATTTTTGGCGTTTTGGTCTTGTTTTGTGTAGATAAATATTTGCTATTTCTCTAAACTGACGTTGTGTCATTTTGTAGTGTTTTCCTTAAGTTACTGTGTGTGGTGGTACAAATTCTTTACACCTAGCACTCTGAAGTTAAGCCTACTGCTCTGCCAAGGTACCAAGGGGGTAAGCAGGGGTTAGCTGAAGGTGATTCTCTTTTACCCTGACTAGAGTGAGGGTCCTTGCTTTAACAGGTGGTAACCTGACTGTCAACCAAAGACTCCATTTCTAACACAATACATATTATAAAAAGTCTGGAAATTATATTTGTAGCTGTTTCCTAAGTGGAGATAACATTTATTCAACTCAATATTGTACCTCAGTGCTTTTCCATGTAACAGCTAACTCTGCTATAATGAGCTTGGGGCCAGATTTACAAGGCCTTATCCCCACCGGAACGTCACTTTTAGTGACGCTCCAGTGGTGGTATGCACTGCGCCGTATTTAAAAGGTGGCGTTATGTCACTTTTTGTGGCTTAACGCCGCCTTGTAAATATGACACCTTCACACACAGCACTTTGCCTGGAAGGGGCATGCAATGGGTGTTGCTATGGGCATGTCACAACAACACCCATGCATTTTAAAGTTGGCCCAGATGTGCGAGCTTTCGTTAACCTGATGCAGCGAAAAAATCTAACGCCAACCCAGGGGTGGGATTAGCATGGCACAAAGAGGAGAAATGCTTTAATTTCTCCTTGTTTTTCACTCTTTCTATATGTACTGCCTTCTGTAGCACACATAGAAAGAGCAAAAGGTCATTGAAGATGGTTTTTGTGCAGAAAGGTGTCTCTCTTCCTGCACAAAAACAATCACCCCCGCAGTGCAGCCATCCTTGCACAATGGTGCAAGGGTTGCTGTGTTGGCACTCGGCAGCAAATTAACACTGGCGCAGGGGGAAACACAGGAGTGCGCCGTATTGTTGTCAAATTTGATGCAGAATCACGTTCCAAAATTTGCTGGTAAATCTGGGCCTTGGTTTTTAGGCTTTTTTTCACTGTAAGGACGTTTAACTTTAAACTTGTACATGTCCTTCTTTTAAATACCATACCCTTAGTGGGCAGTGAGGCTTACCTAAGGCTGAGTTATTCATGTTCTAAAGGAGGGTTTAAGCATGTCAAAATCAGGTATTTTGCTAGGTCAAATTAGCAGTTAAAACCTGCACAACCAGGCTGCTAGTGGGAGGCTTGCAGTCATGTTTGCACTGTCACTGCAGTGGGTGGCGCAATGAGTGCTGCTGGCTTTTAATTTACCGGCCCTGAGTACACTTTGGGCACCATATATTAAGGACTTATAGGTATGTTAAATATGTCATCCATGGGTATACCAATGCAGTATTTGTGAAATGAGGAGCACACCACCAGTTAACAGTGGTAAAGTGCACAGTAAAGTGAGCAAAAGTAGAGTTCAGCAAAAAGAAGGCAAAAGAAATCTGGTGATCCTGCAGAAAGGGTAAATTTCCAACTACTGTTTCTAATTCAGGGGGAGAATATATACATTGTCTAGAGATGTAGAGTTTCTTCTCTATATGAATTATTACTGCACTACATGTGACCTATATTTTGCTCTATCAAGGCTGTCTCTTTGGACATTTATATCCTCTTCATCATGTGTCAAACACATCGAAGATGTATATGAACAAATTGTTTTCATCCGCTATGGTTTAATTAGCGGGACTTTAAATCTGTGATTTCATTGTGAATGTGATTGTGAACAGTGAAGCAACCACAACAACCTACGAAGGTTTACATGTCAGCACTGTATGAGTCACCATTTTGTCCAGATTTATAGATTGACGTGGTAGACAAGAAAGTCTGTATATTTTGCTATGTACCCACCCTCTGCAGGATCCAAACACTCTTACATCATGTTTAATATTTCTCTGTCTCTTTCCCATCTCCTATAGCTTCGCAACAAAAGGTTTTTTGGGATTTCCGTTTCTTTGCTGGTTCTCCCGTGCAGCAGCAAGGGTTTAGTGGCTCCTTTAATCTTCAGCCAGAAGATACAGCGTCATCTGTTCTGTCCTGTGTTCATTCCTTTCAGCAAAGATTACTTTCACCTAAAACAGTCCATGCCCTTTGGCTTTGCCAATGTTCCTTAAAAAAATATGATTTCACTAATGATCAACCTATTTGTCAACTTGACCATTAATCATCTGTCTTCTCTTTAATTCTTGCATTCTTGAGAACTACAGACTCATGCCTGCCTTCTCAGCCACCAAACTGCCATAAAAGGCCTCCCACAAATAACTGAAGAATCCAAATAATTCTTTATACTCTACTGTGCACGCATGACACTGTAGAAGGGGATTCCGGATATTTCTCAAACCCTGCTGTGTGGTTGGCCTTGTTGTTGTGGGCTGCCTGCCCACTTTCCTCTTAGTGGTTCAGAGAGCCAGTTTGTAGAAGATGTAAGCATGGTGGTATCACTATCTTCACTGTACATCCTTCATCTTATCGACACACGACTACCTCTTTAGTTATTAGAAACTCCTCTAGTGATGTGGATAGGCTAGAGTCCTTGGCAGAAGTCCTGCATCTGCCCGGGATCAAATCAAAGGTAGGTATCAAAAAATGGTTTCAGTGTGCCAGCTTCTGAACAGTGAAATAGTTGATTTGACTTGAGAGTGGCTAATTTATGCATGTCGCTTGCGTTGACAAAATGCCTGAATCCAGCCCGGCTATCCAGGCAGTCTTGATCTGACCAATCTCAGATTCATTTTTGTGAAGGTTTCTTTCATTTTTCAAGTGCCTAAAAAGCCAAAGTTGTATACCATTCTCATGTTTTTCAGATGGCTAATGGCCTCAGTTTCCAAAGACACTAAGGACCAGATTTACAAGGCCCTAGCTCCACCAGAGTGTCACTTGTGATGCTCCAGTGGCACTATTAAGTGCGCCCCAGGAGTGGCGTTAGCATGGCACAACCGAGGAGGAATACTTTTATTCCTCATTGTGTTTGCTATGTGTGCTGCGAGCAAAAAGCCATGAATGCTGGTTTATGTGCAGGATGGTATCTCTTCCTGCACATAAACCATCATTCAAAAATTACTATTTGGTACTTCTATGGGTGCTGCAGCACTCATAGAAGCGCCAAATCACCATAGTAAATTGTTTATGTGCAGGAACGGACACCTTCCCGCACATAAACAATAAATTTCCACAACGCAGACACCCTTGCACTATGGTGAAAGGATGCCTGCGTTGGCAGCCACATTGAGTACCAGCGAATGGTGAAACACAGGGGTGCACCGAATTCCAGTAAAAACAGTGCATTCCTTCATTTCTATAGTGGTACAGAGCGGCGCTGCAATTTTTGCCAGCACTGCGCTTCACCAAGTTTTAGTAAATCAGGCCCTAAAGGTGAGAAAATGCTGATAAAGTCATGTTTACATCTGTCCTCAATCTAGTCAGGTGGAAAACTTTGAGTAAGTAGATAGGCAAACCTATTATTTGTACAGCCTACTGTCTAATTGAACATTTTGTGCAATTAGTTGGTATCCCTCCAATGCGAGGTAATTATTCGCAATAGAATCTTGTACAAAAATAGAAGAATTAAATCTCAACTTCCAACCTGACACATTGGTGATAGGACATCAAAGCTATTTTAAGTGAGGAATGCGTGCCTGGAACACAATTATAGAATGACATGTATTCATGCCATATGTTCAGCTGAAAATGATTTCCACAGCTAGGATCTGCAGATCTTGCTTTAGACAGACAGTAAAGGACACAGCCACACCTTTTGCAGCAGTACTCTACAGAACACTCTATTGGCAATAGTTAAGGAACACAGAAAACTAAACTATTTCATCCCACTCAGGGCCAGAAGAGGCTATGGCCCATATTTATACTTTTTGAGGCAAACCAGCGCCGGCTAAAATAATTTAATATATTATTGGTGTTAGCTGTACAGATTGTACACTATATGACTCGTGGACTTCGTTTATTTACTAAAGAGACATTCGTGGGTTAAGTAGAACAGCTGTTGTTATTTATATACAGGTCCCAGTTGTTTGTATTGATTGGCAGCGGCTGGTGGGAATGGAAGGGATATGTGGCTTCTATGGACAAGATTGTTCAGTGATGCCTAAAACCCCGAGGTGGTTGTTATCAAGATGAACCTTAAAGAGCAGGTCAGGTTCTGTGTGAGACAGGCGTACACCCTTGAAAAGACATAATAAACCGACACGTGCCGGACGACTAACACTAACGAGCACTGTGAGCTGATTTTAATGTGCTTGACAATATCATGTATGGCGACCAGAGGGGTGCTTGAGAGAACCTGGCACCTGAAGTGCTAAATCAATGATAGCAGGATTACTAAATGGTTCGGGGGCCATTGCTGTACTTGTGCCGACCCTGCCCGTCACAGTTCTTTAAACTTTAAATCCCTTTTGCGTTCAAGAACGCGACTTAAGACAACATGGACAATGCATCAATCAATTTCTTACAGAAAGTTATTAGCACAGTTGTTTGATTTACATTGGCATAAATTAAAAACACTGCCGAAAACCATATCTAGAAGCTCCGCATAATCCATAAACATTCTTCCTACTTATTTTGAGCCATAGATGACAAGGCAGCATCATCTATAGTAGAGGCTGACATCTGTTAAAACAGAGGTGATATGTCCTTGTATGTAATTGGTGGAGCAGGGAATTCACATAAATATTTGGTTAATCTTACCAACTTGTTGTGACAAAGTCATTGCTCTTCTTGGGCCCAATGTCGACCATTGTCCTATGTGGTAATTAATCAGGAACTGTATAACAAATCAACCTTTCCATCACAATTTCAATATTGGGAGTCAATGACGGGGGCTGGTGTGGTTTCAAACCTTTATTTAAAATCTCTTAGTAAGTAAGGGCCAGATGTACGACCCCGAGTTTTGCGACTCACAATTTGTGACTCATTTGGGAGTTGCAAATTGCGAGCCACAAAATCATATGAACAACAGTGTACTTTACACTGTTTGCGATTCCCAACGGGGTCGCAAATGACCTATCTCATTAATATTCATGAGGTAGGTAGCAATTTGCGACCCTATTGGGAATTGCTGCACTTAGAGGGATAGTGGCCTGCTGGAGACAGCAGACCCCCATGTCTATGACTGCTTTTAAATAAAGCAGTTTTTTTTTTCTTTTGATATGCAGCCTGTTTTCCTTAACCCCTTCGCTGCCAGGCCTTTTCCACCTCAGTTGCCAAGCCTTTTTTGGGCTATTTGGGACAGTTCACAATTAGGCATCATAACGTTTTGTCCACGTAAGCTACCCACGCCAAATTTGCGTCCTTTAGGGCTGCAGAAGAAGGCTTGTGTTTTTTTCCCTGAAAATGGCATCAACAAATGGTTTGTGGTGTTAAAATCACCATCGTCGCAGCTTTCAGGAACAAGCAGACTTGAATCAGAAAACCCAATTTTTCAACACAATTTTGGCATTTTACTGGGACATACCCCATTTTTTGTATTTTTTGTGCGTTCAGCCTCTTTCCAGTTAGTGACAGAAATAGGTGTGAAACCAATGCTGGATCCCAGAAAGCTAAACATTTCTGAAAATGTAGACAAAATTCTGAATTCAGAAAGGGGTAATTTGAGTAGATCCTACAAGGTTTTCCTACAAAAAATAACAGCTGAAATAAAAAAATATTGAAATTGAGGTTAAAAACAGCCATTTTTCTCCATGTTTTACTCTGTAACTTTTTCCTGCGATGTCAGATTATTGAAAGCAATATACCATTACGTCTGCTGGACTCTTCTGGTTTCGGGGATATATACGGGCTGTAGGTTCATCAAGAACCCTATGTACCAAGAGCCAATAAATGAGCTGCACCTTGCAATGGGTTTTCATTCTATACCGGGTATACAGCAATTCATTTGCTGAAATATAAAAAGTGAAAAATAGGTATCAAGAAAACCTTTGTATTTCCAAAATGGGTACAAGATAAGGTGTTGAGAAGCAGAGGTTATTTGCACATCCCTGAATTCTGGGGTGCCCATACTAGCATGTGAATTACAGTGCATTTCTCAAATAGACATCTTCTTTACACACTGTCTTACATTTGGAAGGAAAAAATGTAGAGAAAGGCAAGGCACAATAACACTTGTTTTGCTATTCTGTGTTCCCCAAGTCTCCCAATAAAAATGGTACCTCACTTGCATGGGTAGGCCTAATGCTTCTGACAGGAAACACAACATGGACACATCCCATTTTCCCAAAGAAAACAAATTTCCTTCTACCCAGAGTTCCCCCAAGTCTCCCGATAAAAATGGTACCTCACTTGTGTAGGTAGGCCTAGCGCCCATGACCGGAAATGCCCCAAAACACAACATGGACACATCACATTTTCCCAAAGAAAACAGAGCTGTTTTTTGGAAAGTGCCTAGCTGTGGATTTTGGACTGTAGCTAAGCCGGCAGCTAAGGAAAACTACCAAACCTATGCAATTTTGAAAACTAGACACCTAAGGAAATCCAAGATGGGATGACTTGCGGGGCTCTCACCCGGTTCGGTTACCCAGAATCCTTTGCAAACCTCTAAATGTGGCCAAAAACACACTTTTTCCTCACATTTTGTTGACAGAAAGTTTTGGAATATGAGAGGAGCCAAATGTCCTTCCACCCAGTGTTTCCCCAAGTGTCCAGATAAAAATGGTGCCTGGCTTGTGTGGGTAGGCCTAGTGCCCACGAAAGGAAATGCCCCAGAACACTATCTGGACACATCAAAATTATGAAATACAAAACTACTTGTTTTTGTGGGGGGCACCTATGGTTATGGTCCTGGGCTCAGGATCCATACAGGGAAACCTACCAAACCCAGTTATTTCTGAAAACTAGACACCAGATGTAGTCCAGGGAGGTGAGACTTGCGTGGATCCCCCAGTGTTTTCTTACCCAGAATCCTCAACAAACCTCAAAGTTAACTAACAAATCCATTTTTTCCCACATTTCTGAGTGGAATCACTGCACCGGGACAAAGGTTTTACCAACCAACGTTCCCCTCAGTCTCCTGGTAGAAATGATATCTCACTTGTGTAGGTGGGCCAAGTGCCTGTGACGGGGAAGAGTGAAAAACATGTTGAAATTGAGGGGAAACCAAAGCGGGTCCAAGAGGGTAGTTGGAAAAAAAAACATTTTTAGGCTGACAAGTGGGGCAGAATTGTATCGCTATAGATGAGACAATGCTGGGTGGTTGGAATTTTGTGGATTCCTGCAGATTCCGGAAAGTTCCATCACAAAAATGGGGAAAAATGTGTGATTTCCGCAAAGTTAGAGGTTTGCAGGGCATTGTGGGTAAGAAAATGGTGTGGGGCGCATGTGAAGCACACCACCCTGGAATCACCCAGATGTTTAGTTTTCAGATGTGTCTAGGTCTTGTGGATTTTTCTAGATGGCAGCATCCCAAAGCCCAAAAAGTGCAGCCCTCACCATTCCAAGTGGGACGATTTTGAGAGTTAGCCAAATGTGAAATCAAAACCGAAAATAATCAAATGCCCTCTTGCTTGCCATGGGATAAGATGTTTTAGTGTGAGGGGGGAGAGTTAAAAGACGGTTACCCCCTTCAGTTGGGGTGGGGGCATAACCAGGCCCATACTGGTTGGTAGCCACCACCCCACTATTTAATTTTTATTTTTATTTCCTTGCATCCAGTGGAAATTCTGCACCCACGGGGTGTGGATCGGGGATAATTGCCGCATCTGCCTACTGGTGGGCAGAACAGTCTTGGCCCCATTTATTTGGGGTGGGGGTATGGCCATACCCCCACCCTCTTATTTTGGAAAAAAAAATCTTCCCTGGTCTCTGTTGGGCTTTCTGCCCCCCCCCCCCACCCCGGGGCTAGATGGGCCTTCCAAAATAGGCTGATTTGCTGTCAAGAGGGGCAGATATGGCCAACAGTAATGTTCTCCCATGGGGACCGACCCTTGCCCAAGGGGCTGCCCCGCCAAACAAAACACACACAAACACACACACCAATCCCTGGTGCCTAAGAGATTTCTTCCCCCCAGGGGCAGATTGGCCGGATAGAAATAGGCCAATCTGACCCCAAGGGGGGACAGAAATGGCCTAAAACATGTTGCCCCCGTGGAGCAACCCTTGCCTATGGGATCGATTTCCTCATCAATATAAATAAATAAAAAATCCTTGGTGTCTAGTGGCTTATGCCCACCCCCAGGGGGTAGATCGGCCTATTTAATATAGACTGATCTGCCCTGAGGGGCAGAAAAGGCTTAATAAAAAAATGTGCCCCGTGGGAGCGACGCTTGCCTAAGGGGTCGCTCCCCTTACCAATATTTTAAAAAAAAGAAAAAAAAACCCATCCCTGGTGCCTAATGGGGGCAGATCGGCCTAATTAATATAGGCCGATCTGCCCCCAGGAGGGGAAGAACTGGTCTTAAATGAAATGGCCCACTTGGGGAACAGCGCTTGCCCGGGTGGCCGCTCCCCTTATGACAACTTCACAAAAAAAAATTACATCCCTGGTGCCTAGTGGCTTGCACAGAGAAACATGAAAAGGGAAGGAAAAGCCTTTCCTTCCCTTTTCATACCTCTCTGCCTCCCCTGCCCCTTGTACCGAGGAGAAACTAATCAGCTTTTCATCGGTCACGCGACAGGAGTTGACAACTGATGAGGTCAGCGCGCATTGGTGTGCTGACGTCATCAGATGTCACTGGGGGGCTGGTGGGATCGGGGTGGAAGGGTAAGAGGGCCGGTCCCAGGATGTAATGGTTACATCCGTGCCGCCTGAGTGCCGCAGCCACGGAGGTAACCATTACGTCCTTGGCGGGAAAGGGGTTAAAGGAAAACAGGATGCATTTCAAAAACAAAAATAAAAAGTTTTCTTTTCATTTTTTATGAGCAGGCAGTGGTCCGTGGGACCACTGCCTGATCTGAAAAGTACTTTGGCTACTATTAACAAAAGGGAAGAGGTCCCAAGGGAACCCCTTCCCATTTGCGAATGGATTAGCACCAATTTGAAATTGGTGCTAACTGCGATTGTTTTGTGACCGAATTCACGGTCACAAAACAATCCTACATCGCACCGCGACTCGCAATTAGGAAAGGAACGCCCCTTCCTAACTGCGACCATTTTTGCGATTTGGTGAATGATTACTGAATTGCAAAAAGGGTCTGTACATCGAAAATGCTTTTTTCTCATCGCAAACGGCCCGATTCTGCAAATTGTACATGTGGCCCTAAATCTTTATTGATCATCATTAAAGTAATCAAAAATCATTAATATCAGAGCAAATGCAGAAAGAACATTCCATAAAGGAAAAGTCCCTATTCTAAGCTATGGAGAATGAAAGAAAAGCATTAGTCAGAACATCAAAAAGAGCTATAAATTTGAGAGGTGACAGCATGAAGCTTTTAACATTATTTCTCAAATTATAAAGCAGAACTTCCCATTAAGTGAGGTTCAAGAAACTCAGTAGAGACTCAGAGCAGAGCAAACAAGCCAAAGGTTACAGGGACATAGAAAATCACCTGTTATAGTCATAGTTATAGTTATCTAAAGTGACTATAACTCATGCCCTACAGTAACTATAACCAGCACCCATGCCATGCACAGTTTTATTTTTAATTTGACAACAAATGTTACAGTGATATTATCAATGGTGTTATAAAAGATGTCATGATTGCTGTAATATCTGGGATAATTAGCAGTGCATGGCAAGGGTGTGAGTGATAGTTGCTGTAAATACCTTTAACAGGTACATTTTATGGTTTGGTGCGTTCAAAATGTGAAGCCTAACTATAACGCCCCTGTAACCTTTGGTTTTTTAAGTGAATCTCTATGGGATATTTTATTCTGTTTCCTAACTATAATGTCTCTGTAACCTTTGTGTTTTTCAGTGAATTTCTTAGCTTTTTTTAACGTTAAGTAATTTTCATTACTATACGCTATTCCAACCACCACTGTGCACGACCTTTGGCATGGCGGGCTGCACCACCAACCCCTATAACAACCAAACACCGTGCTGTGCACTGCATTTGGCCGCCCTCAAGTGGGTGGCCGCAGAGCCTGGCCTCTCTGGGTGTGAGTACAGGTGTGAGAGGGTGTTTCTGAGCATGAGGGTGGTTGTGAGAGTGTCGATCTGGTTGTGAGAGTGGGTGCGTCAGTTTTTGTGTAGGTCTGTGCATGGATGCATGAGGGTTTCATTGGATCTTTGAGTGGGTGCATGAGGATCTGAGTGGGTGTGACAATAATCCTAGTAAGGGTAAGTTCTACACAACCTAAATTGTGCTTTGCTCACTCTCTGGTAGCTTGGAACAGAACAGGCAGGCTTAACGTAGAAGGCAATGTGTGAAGTATTTGTGCAGTAACTCATAGAGCAACACAGTGAACACACCACAGAAAGAACCCCACACCAGTTTAGAGAAATAGATAATATTTATCTGAATAAAATAAGACCAAAACGTCAGTTCCAATATGCACAAGTCAAGATAATATTTTTACAGGTTCAAATGAGTTTCAATACTTATGAATCAGAGGTTGTATCCTTGTAACACAGAACCTAAGATATGTCCAAAATAAATACACAGAGTGGCTGCAGAGGAAGAGATGCTTTGAAAAATAAGGCGCTCCGTCGGATTTTCCAGCATGGCACAGACAGCACGTCATTTTTTTCCACGCTGCAAGATGATCCTGTGATTTCCAGGAGCGCAGCCTTGGTTTCTCACTGCAATGCAGAGATATTTTGATGCCCCGGGACGATACTTTGAAAATCTTTGATGCGCAGGTAAGAAGGACTATGCGCTGCGTAGATCCAGAAGGTGATGTGGGAATTTTAGAGCCACAAGGCATGCGCTATGTCAATTTCTGCAGGCATTGCATCGATTTTCTGACTCAATGGGATTTTCTAATATTTGGTGAAGTCTTTGCGGCCCTGAGACTTCAGAACCGGAGGCAAGCTCAATCAAAGCTCTTGCAGAGCACTTGTGGTGAAGGCAGAGTCCTTCCAGCAGAGTCACGGGCAAGCAGGCAGCAGGGCAACAAGCAGGGCACCAGTCCTTCCAGCAAAACAGTCCAGATGAGTCCTTTGGGCATCCAGGCAGTCCCTCTGAAAGAGCTGGGAAAGAGCCCACCAAGCAAAAGTAAATAGCTATGTCCCTGGGGTGGGCACCCCAGGACGTAGCAGGAGCCGGCCCTGTGGAGTGGCAGTCCCCAGGTCTTTCAGTGGCTCCACAAGGGGGGGCCACGTGGCTCCCCTCTAACAAGCATAGCCCCCGGGGAGGTGGTGGTCCCTGGAGCTGTGGGGGTCCAAAACAGACCCCTCCTACCATTCCTTTTATTATAACCCCAGGAGGAGGTGGTGCCCAGGGCTGCCATGGTGTTGTGCACCCCCATGTACTCTTATGAAATATAGACCCGGGGAAGTGGTTGACCCCAGGGCTGCGGAGGAGGGCTGCACGGCCCGACAATCTATTCAAACATAGCCCTGGGGAGGTGTTGGTCCTAGGGGCTGCTGGGGGGCACACCCCCTGCACTCTATTTAAATATAGCCCCAGGAAGATGGCAGTCCCTGGGGCATTGAATTGCATTATTGCCCTGGGGACCGACACCTGCCGGGGGCAGCAGGGGAACGGGGCACCCCTGCATTACAATATTAATGTCTCTGGGACTCCCAGAGGCTACAGTTAAACAAGCAATGGAGCTCACGCTTGTTTAAAAAAAAAATCACTGGATCTGTGGATTCGCTGTGAATTATGGCACAATTTTGTTTTTTAGCTTTTGGGAGGTCAGGACCAGAGCTAAGGGGTCAGGGTGACTCTACCCTAGCCCCTTTTGTTTTTCCTTACACTTTTTTCTGGGACTTGGCTGAAACTTAGTCCCTACATGACTGCCAACACTTCCTTGTTGAAGTGTTGACAGCCAATCAGATCTCAGCACAAGATCGTGAGTGTTCGCGGCGCCTTCAAGTCCCTGTATGCAAATTTAGATTTTTTTTAATTTCTCTAAAACTACCGAATGGATTGACACCAAATAAGAAAAAGGCCTCTTTTTGGGCCAAGAGCTACCTTTATGCCAAAGTCAGTGTCATTCCGTCCAGTGGTTCGGGCGCTTTTGCTGTTCAAAATCACTATGGAAAAATGAATGGGTGAAAAAGCTTTTTGGGACCCTGCCTGTTTCTCAGCCCCTGCGTCATAAATAATCCCAAAAATGTCCATACAGAAGGTGAAGTGACCACTGTTTTCTTTTGGGAAATTTTGTAAAGATTCCTCAAACAGTGGACAAGTTATTAACAAAACATAAACCACTTTTTCTGTAGAAACTAGGTCCCAACTATAACTGCCTAGCGGCAATCGCCACTAGGTAATATGAAGAAACGTACAACTTTATCTCTTTGATCAACCTTCTTGGTCCTTTGATCATATGATCTGGTTACTGGGTGGGGTAAGCTGTCAACTTCAGTGTCAAAGATTCCTAAGGATGGTGAAGAAGCAGCAGCAGTCACTGAGTTTTCAGGGTCAGTCTTTCTTTCACCCTTTTTAGTTGATGGCCGATGAAGCACAGGCCTGAAATGAGAAGAGTCTCTGGTAACAGACTTTTCAGGGTGCTGGGAATTCAACATGTGTCTTTTAGTAGACACCATTTGGAATGGTTAAGCATCATGTGGAGCAGCAGATTTTCTTTCCTGCATCTGTGAGGCGATCACCCGATCACCCTCTAGGCGCCAGGGCTACAAAAAAAATTGTGTTTTTTTTTTTGTTTGTTTTTTTAGAGATGGGGAGTGACCCATTGGACAAGGGTCGCTCCCCTTGCGGGCAAATCGGACAATTTTAGGTCAATCTGCCCCCAAGTGGGGCAGAAACAACTAGGTACCGGGGATCTTTTTTTTTGTGCCAATGTCACGCAGGGGGAGCGACCCCGTAGGCAAGGGTCGCTCCCCAGGGGGCTGGGGGGGCATATTTATTTTAGGCCATTTCTGCCCCCCCTGGGGCCGGCAGAGCTAGAGGCCAAAATCCACATGTAGGCACTTTGTAAAAAACACCTCTGTTTTCTGTGAAAAAATGTGATGTGTCCACGTTGTGTTTTGGGCCATTTCCTTACGTGGGCGCTAGGCGTACCCACACAAGTGAGGTATCATTTTTATCAGGAGACTTGGGGGAACGCTGGGTGGAAGGACATTTGTGGCTCCTCTCAGATTCCAGAACTTTCTATCACCGAAATATGAGGAAAATATGTTTTTTTAGCCAAATTTTGAGGTTTGCAAAGGATTCTGGGTAACAGAACCTGCTAGTTACCCCATCTTGGATTCCCCTAGGTCTCTAGTTTTGAAAAATGCACAGGTTTGGTAGGTTTCCCTAGGTGCCGGCTGAGTTAGAGGCCAAAATCTACAGGTAGGCACTTTGCAAAAAACACCTCTGTTTTCTGTCAAAAAATGGGATGTGTCCACGTTGTGTTTTGGGGCATTTCCTGTTGCAGGCGCTAGGCCTACCCAAACAAGTGAGGTATAATTTTTATTGGGAGACTTGGGGGAACGCTGGATCGATGGAAATTTGTGGCTCCTCTCAGATTCCAGAACTTTCTGTCACCGAAATGTGAGGAAAATGTGTTTTTAGCCAAATTCTGAGGTTTGCAAAGGATTCTGGGTAACAGTACCTGGTCAGAGCCCCACAAGTCACCCCATCTTGGATTCCCCTAGGTCTATAGTTTTAAAAAATGCACAGGTTTGGTAGGTTTCCCTAGGTGCCGGCTGAGCTGGAGACCAAAATCTACAGGTAGGCACTTTGCATAAAACACCTCTGTTTTCTGTCAAAAAATGTGATGTGTCCAAGTTGTGTTTTGGGGCATTTCCTGTCACGGGCGCTAGGCCCACCCACACAAGTGAGGTATCATTTCTATTGGGAGACGTGGGGGAACGCTGGGTGGAAGGAAATTTGTGGCTCCTCTCAGATTCCAGAACTTTCTGTCACCGAGATGTAAGGAAAACGTGTTTTTGTAGCCAAATTGTGAGGTTTGCAAAGGATTCTGGGTAACAGAACCTGGTCAGAGCCCCACAAGTCACCCCATCTTGGATCCCCCTAGGTCTCTAGTTTTCAAAAATGCACAGGTTTGGTAGGTTTCCTCAGGTGCCGGCTGAGCTAGAGGCCAAAATCTACAAGTAGGCACTTTGCAAAAAAAAACCTTTGTTTTCTGTCAAAAAATGTGATGTGTCCATGTTGTGTTTTGGGGCATTTCCTGTCGCGGGCGCTAGGCCTACCCACACAAGTGAGGTAACATTTTTATCGGGAAACCTGGGGGAACGCTGGGTGGAAGGTAATTTGTGGCTCCTCTCAGATTCCAGAACTTTCTGTCACCGAAATGTGACGAAAATGTGTGTTTTAGCCAAATTCTGAGGTTTGTAAAGGATTCTGGGTGACAGTACCTGGTCAGAGCCCCACAAGTCACCCCATATTGGATTCCCCTAGGTCTCTAGTTTTCAAAAATGCACAGGTTTGGTAGGTTTTTCCATAGGTGCCGGCTGAGCTGGAGACCAAAATCTACAGGTAGGCACTTTGCATAAAACACCTCTGTTTTCTGTCAAAAAATGTGATGTGTCCACGTTGTGTTTTGGGGCATTTCCTGTCACGGGCGCTAGGCCCACCCACACAAGTGAGGTATCATTTCTATTGGGAGACGTGGGGGAACGCTGGGTGGAAGGAAATTTGTGGCTCCTCTCAGATTCCAGAACTTTCTGTCACCGAGATGTGAGGAAAACGTGTTTTTGTAGCCAAATTGTGAGGTTTGCAAAGGTATCTGGGTAACAGAACCTGGTCAGAGCCCCACAAGTCACCCCATCTTGGATCCCCCTAGGTCTCTAGTTTTCAAAAATGCACAGGTTTGGTAGGTTTCCCTAGGTGCCGGCTGAGCTAGAGGCCAAAATCTACAAGTAGGCACTTTGCTAAAAAAACCTTTGTTTTCTGTCAAAAAATGTGATGTGTCCACGTTGTGTTTTGGGGCATTTCCTGTTGCGGGCGCTAGGCCTACCCACACAAGTGAGGTAACATTTTTATCGGGAGACCTGGGGGTACGCTGGGTGGAAGGTAATTTGTGGCTCCTCTCAGATTCCAGAACTTTCTGTCACCGAAATGTGACGAAAATGTGTGTTTTAGCCAAATTCTGAGGTTTGTAAAGGATTCTGGGTGACAGTACCTGGTCAGAGCCCCACAAGTCACCCCATCTTGAATTCCCCTAGGTCTCTAGTTTTCAAAAATGCACAGGTTTGGTAGGTTTTTCCATAGGTGCCGGCTGAGCTGGAGACCAAAATCTACAGGTAGGCACTTTGCATAAAACACCTCTGTTTTCTGTCAAAAAATGTGATGTGTCCACGTTGTGTTTTGGGGCATTTCCTGTCACGGGCGCTAGGCCCACCCACACAAGTGAGGTATCATTTCTATTGGGAGACGTTGGGGAACGCTGGGTGGAAGGAAATTTGTGGCTCCTCTCAGATTCCAGAACTTTCTGTCACCGAGATGTGAGGAAAACGTGTTTTTGTAGCCAAATTGTGAGGTTTGCAAAGGAATCTGGGTAACAGAACCTGGTCAGAGCCCCACAAGTCACCCCATCTTGGATCCCCCTAGGTCTCTAGTTTTCAAAAATCCACAGGTTTGGTAGGTTTCCCTAGGTGCCGGCTGAGCTAGAGGCCAAAATCTACAAGTAGGCACTTTGCTAAAAAAACCTTTGTTGTCTGTCAAAAAATGTGATGTGTCCACGTTGTGTTTTTGGGGCATTTCCTGTCGCGGGCGCTAGGCCTACCCACACAAGTGAGGTAACATTTTTATCGGGAGACCTGGGGGAACGCTGGGTGGAAGGTAATTTGTGGCTCCTCTCAGATTCCAGAACTTTCTGTCACCGAAATGTGACGAAAATGTGTGTTTTAGCCAAATTCTGAGGTTTGTAAAGGATTCTGGGTGACAGTACCTGGTCAGAGCCCCACAAGTCACCCCATCTTGCATTCCCCTAGGTCTCTAGTTTTCAAAAATGCACAGGTTTGGTAGGTTTTTCCATAGGTGCCGGCTGAGCTGGAGACCAAAATCTACAGGAAGGCACTTTGCATAAAACACCTCTGTTTTCTGTCAAAAAATTTGATGTGTCCACGTTGTGTTTTGGGGCATTTCCTGTCACGGGCGCTAGGCCCACCCACACAAGTGAGGTATCATTTCTATTGGGAGACGTGGGGGAACGCTGGGTGGAAGGAAATTTGTGGCTCCTCTCAGATTCCAGAACTTTCTGTCACCGAGATGTGAGGAAAACGTGTTTTTGTAGCCAAATTGTGAGGTTTGCAAAGGTATCTGGGTAACAGAACCTGGTCAGAGCCCCACAAGTCACCCCATCTTGGATCCCCCTAGGTCTCTAGTTTTCAAAAATGCACAGGTTTGGTAGGTTTCCCTAGGTGCCGGCTGAGCTAGAGGCCAAAATCTACAAGTAGGCACTTTGCTAAAAAAACCTTTGTTTTCTGTCAAAAAATGTGATGTGTTCACGTTGTGTTTTGGGGCATTTCCTGTCGCGGGCACTAGGCCTACCCACACAAGTGAGGTAACATTTTTATCGGGAGACCTGGGGGAACGCTGGGTGGAAGGTAATTTGTGGCTCCTCTCAGATTCCAGAACTTTCTGTCACCGAAATGTGACGAAAATGTGTGTTTTAGCCAAATTCTGAGGTTTGTAAAGGATTCTGGGTGACAGTACCTGGTCAGAGCCCCACAAGTCAACCCATCTTGGATTCCCCTATGTCTCTATTTTTCAAAAATGCACAGGTTTGGTAGGTTTTTCCATAGGTGCCGGCTGAGCTGGAGACCAAAATTTACAGGTAGACACTTTGCATAAAACACCTCTGTTTTCTGTCAAAAAATGTGAAGTGTCCACGTTGTGTTTTGGGGCATTTCCTGTCACGGGCGCTAGGCCCACCCACACAAGTGAGGTATCATTTCTATTGGGAGACGTGGGGGAACGCTGGGTGGAAGGAAATTTGTGGCTTCTCTCAGATTCCAGAACTTTCTGTCACCGAGATGTGAGGAAAACGTGTTTTTGTAGCCAAATTGTGAGGTTTGCAAAGGAATCTGGGTAACAGAACCTGGTCAGAGCCCCACAAGTCACCCCATCTTGGATCCCCCTAGGTCTCTAGTTTTAAAAAATCCACAGGTTTGGTAGGTTTCCCTAGGTGCCGGCTGAGCTAGAGGCCAAAATCTACAAGTAGGCACTTTGCTAAAAAAACCTTTGTTGTCTGTCAAAAAATGTGATGTGTCCACGTTGTGTTTTGGGGCATTTCCTGTTGCGGGCGCTAGGCCTACCCACACAAGTGAGGTAACATTTTTATCGGGAGACCTGGGGGAACGCTTGGTGGAAGGTAATTTGTGGCTCCTCTCAGATTCCAGAACTTTCTGTCACCGAAATGTGACGAAAATGTGTGTTTTAGCCAAATTCTGAGGTTTGTAAAGGATTCTGGGTGACAGTACCTGGTCAGAGCCCCACAAGTCACCCCATCTTGGATTCCCCTAGGTCTCTAGTTTTCAAAAATGCACAGGTTTGGTAGGTTTTTCCATAGGTGCCGGCTGAGCTGGAGACCAAAATCTACAGGTAGGCACTTTGCATAAAACACCTCTGTTTTCTGTCAAAAAATGTGATGTGTCCACGTTGTGTTTTGGGGCATTTCCTGTCACGGGCGCTAGGCCCACCCACACAAGTGAGGTATCATTTCTATTGGGAGACGTGGGGGAACGCTGGGTGGAAGGAAATTTGTGGCTCCTCTCAGATTCCAGAACTTTCTGTCACCGAGATGTGAGGAAAACGTGTTTTTGTAGCCAAATTGTGAGGTTTGCAAAGGAATCTGGGTAACAGACCCTGGTCAGAGCCCCACAAGTCACCCCATCTTGGATCCCCCTAGGTCTCTAGTTTTCAAAAATGCACAGGTTTGGTAGGTTTCCCTAGGTGCCGGCTGAGCTAGAGGCCAAAATCTACAAGTAGGCACTTTGCTAAAAAAACCTTTGTTTTCTGTCAAAAAATGTGATGTGTCCACCTTGTGTTTTGGGGCATTTCCTGTCGTGGGCGCTAGGCCTACCCACACAAGTGAGGTAACATTTTTATCGGGAGACCTGGGGGAACGCTGGGTGGAAGGTAATTTGTGGCTCCTCTCAGATTCCAGAACTTTCTGTCACCGAAATGTGAGGAAAATGTGTTTTATTTAGCCAAATTTTGAGGTTTGCAAAGGATTCTGGGTAACAGAACCTGGTCAGAGCCCCACAAGTCACCCCATCCTGGATTCCCCTAGGTCTCTAGTTTTCAAAAATGCACAGGTTTGGTAGATTTCCCTAGGTGCCGGCTGAGCTAGAGGCCAAAATCTACAGGTAGGCACTTTGCAAAAAACACCTCTGTTTTCAGTCAAAAAATGTGATGTGTCCACGTTTTGTTTTGGGGCATTTCCTGTTGCGGGTGCTAGGCCTACCCACACAAGTGAGGTATCATTTTTATCGGGAGACTTGAGGGAACATAGAATAGCAAAACAAGTGTTATTGCCCCTTGTCTTTCTCTACATTTTTTCCTTCCAAATATAAGAGAGTGTGTAAAAAAGACATCTATTTGAGAAATGCCCTGTAATTCACATGCTCGTATGGGCACCCCGGTATTCAGAGACGTGCAAATAACCACTGCTCCTCAACACCTTATCTTGTGCCCATTTTGGAAATACAAAGGTTTTCTTGATAGCTATTTTTCACTCTTTATATTTCAGCAAATGAATTGCTCTATACCCGTTATAGAATGAAAACCCACTGCAGGGTGCAGCTCATTTATTGGCTCTGGGTACCTAGGGTTCTTGATGAACCTACAAGCCCTATATATCTCCGCAACCAGAAGAGTCCAGCAGACGTAACAGTATTTTGCTTTAAAAAAATTGACATTGCAGGAAAAAGTTACAAAGTGAAACGGAGAGATAAATTGCTGTTTTTTTCACCTCAATTTCAATATATTTTTTTTCAGTTGTTATTTTCGGCAGGAAACCCTTGTAGGAGCTACACAAATTACCCCTTGCTGAATTCAAAATTTTGTCTACTTTTCAGAAATGGTTAGGTTTCTGGGATCCAGCATTGGTTTCATGCCCATTTCTGTCACTGACTGGAAGGAGGCTGAAAGCACAAACAATTGTAAAAATGTGGTATGTCCCAGTAAAATGCCAAAATTGTGTTGACAAATTAGGTGTTCTGATTCAAATCTGCCTGTTCCTGAAAGCTGGGAAGCTGGTGATTTTAGCATTGCAAACCCTTTGTTGATTACATTTTCAGGGGAAAAACCACAAGCCTTCTTCTGCAGCCCCTTTTTCCTTTTTCTTTAAAAAAAACTAAATTGTCACTGTATTTTGGCTAATTTCTTAGCCTCCTCCAGGGGAAGCCACAAAGTCTGTGTACCTCTAGAATCCCTAGGATGTTGGGAAAAAAGGACGCAAATTTGGGTTGGCTAGTTTATGTGGACAAAAAGTTATGAGGGCCTAAGCGCGAACTGCCCCAAATAGCCAAAAAAAGGCCTGGCACAGGAGGGGGAAAAGGTCTGGCAGCGAAGGGGTTAATAATGTCCTGTTTAAGTAGTGATTCAAGTTCATTTTCAACAGCTTCTTGAAAATGAAAAGCAACTCATCTATGTCTCTGAACAACAGGACGGATACCTTCATCAATATGCAGCTTTTTTCATAGTCGTAAGCTTTCCTAAACCATAGGGAATAGAATAACTATTTTGTGATGAGCTTTCATGTTGTAATTCACAGAAATCAATCCTATATCAGCAGCCATTTTAAAGCTGAGTAAATAGGTACTTGATACTGTACCTTGAACCACATGGATCCATGCTTGTACCTTCATTTTCTTATGTTTCACTGTTGCTATAAATAAATCTTGACTTTTTATGGACATTAATGCAGCCCATGTATACACTTTGGTCTTTGATGGAGTAAATTGCAGTAATGGAGACAGTTCATTTGAATTTCTCTTCAGACATTAAGTTTATAGATACACCACTGTTGATAATGAAAGGGATTGAACAGCCATTTATTTTCAATGTAATCTTTGGACAGTGTTTGTATGATTTTACTGCTTTGTCAGGTTGACTTTTCTTTGAATGACATTTTTCTTCACATGCAACCTGTCCCACATGTGCATTCTTCTCTGAGGTAAGCATCGTCATGTCACAGTCACTTTCTTTGCTTTAACTTGATATTAAAATGGAAGAACTGTTTGATGATGATGTAGATGACAATCGACTTTACTGTCAATTGTAGTCAACTGATGTTGCCGCTTGGCCTTGTGGGCACACATTAAACGCTGCTTCTGGAATGTTCTGGTGGCCATTTAGTCTTCGTGCTGTGAAGCACTCACTTTTTCCTTCGCTGTACACTTTTTACGTGTGGACATCACTTTGTGTCCTTCAGTAGTTTGCTTCGGCTTACTTTTCACACTCATGACTGATTTTCTCTGGGCAACTCCATGTCCTTGTCTTTCAGCATTCTCCTCAGCTCTGGCAGCCATCAACACTCACTCCAGACTAAGAATTCGTCATCTGAATGTATCTGGTAAGCATCCATCAGTAACTCCAAGATGCATAGCTTCCTCGTCATTAAATTCACTGAACTTACAGTGTTTGATGAGTGCATCTACTCTTTCCAGAAACTCTTTAATGGCTTCACCAACTCTGACATTTTTTACTAAAAATTGATAATTTATAATCAACGTTTGGTGCTAGATTGAATGTGATATTCAATCCATTTTTAATCTGATTGTACATGACTTTTTTGTCAGTTCTTCGCATTTTCTTTCTGACTTCTTTTACACCATCACCAGGAAGATTCTTGATAATATTTCTGTTATCAGTCTATTCAAGTGCATCAAATAAGTCCTCAAATGTCTCAATTCAAGCAGTCCATCTATTGACAATATTTCGTTTTTTGACAGTATTGAAAGGTGGTTTTAGAAGGCAGCAGCCTTCTAACTGTTCACAGCATTGGCTGAGTTCTCTCTGACTCTCCTTGCCAGAAATCAGGATCTGTTACTGTCATGCCCCTGCCCAGGCTCTGCGATGGGCTAGCCTCTGGGTCATCTTTGATGGGCTCCATTGGCAGAACTTTTTTTCTGACGGACTTCTCTTCACGTATGGACAGCACTGTAGCCACAACTTCTCGTGAAGCCAACCACAGCAGCTGTGACATAATTTTGCTTAATCAGTTCAGGTAAGCAGATGAGCCTTTCATGTACTTGAGGGATCGTATTTTCAGTCTCTGTTTTCACACCTGGTTGATCTCTGCCTTGCAGCGATTCTGTTTGCAGGGTTCTTTGACAAGCTATGGTTATCTTTTTTTTTTTTGTCCTCATTCACCTCCGGCTTCAGGTCTTCTTTGAGCCATCTTGGTTTACAGCTACTCCCTTGCAGAGATACACTCTAATCAGGGAGACCAAACCTCTCTCACCAAACCCCGAAGGGGGAGCCGCAATACCATTCCAGCTAAGAGAGCAGGGAAAAGTTGTAATAATTGGACAGGAAAAACATCCTCTTATCTCTATTCCTTAATTACTAGAGTATTTTCTCATCCACTCCACCAAAGGTAACCAAATTCTTTTTGCTCTAGAAACGTTTTCAGACGTGTCCATCTTCAAAAGATAGCAAAGCACTCTTAACCATTCTGCATATGTAGGGGGTGTTTCTCATATCCAATTCCAACATAATAAGTATTACAAAATAAAAATAATTAGAGAATAAATAATTAGAGTGAGACTTATCTTGATTTGAGCCCCCACAACACTCGAAAGAGTCTTTCCCACTTTTTCCCAGAATGGGTATATTGCTGGACACTCCATGAACATGTGGATATCTGTTGTGTTTTCTAGGCCACACTTACTACATTTAACAACTCCCCCTTTCCTCATTTTTGAAAGTTTATGTGGGGCCAGGTATGTACGCTCTGTGAATAGAAAATAAGTGGTTTCTTCTTAAGGGGGCAGGTTTAACCACAGCAACCAAAGTATGCATTGAGGCTTGCCACAAATCCTGAAGGATCTCCCTAAGCAGACAACCTTCCCAGATATCTTCTGCCAGCTCAAAATCCCCATCCACTGAATCCACGATTTCCCAATACCAAGTAGTCACTTCCTTTGTGGCCGGGGGTCCCCACATAACCTTCTGTTCCAGATGATTCATCAGCCCTGGGTTTGCTCGACTTCTCTGTGACCAACCTCTCAACTGGATATAATTTAGTCTTGACAGCTTCCCCCCAGTCGCTTCATATAATTAATCCAGAGAAACTAAACTACCATCTCTAAAGAGATCCCCCCAGTATTCCATACCTGCCTTCCTGATTAGAATAGCCAGCTTGTCATTGAAACACCATGGAGTGCCTGGAGAGTCCCACATAGGGGCACAATGACTGTAATATTCTGCCTTAATTTTCCACCTTATGTTATACCAGACCTTTGCCATGTTTTGCAACACTTTCAGCTTCACTTGTTTGAAGAATTTTGGGTCTCCAAATTTAAGTAAAAAGTGATTTGCTGCCCCCTTTACACCTCCTACCATAGCCTTGAACATAAGCCCAACCTCTGAAGAGTCAGGGCAGATAAAAAGCATCCTTGCATTCTAAGGCCCATCCATAGTATTGTAAGTCCGGCGAGGCCCCCCTTCTCTCTCCTTCCACGCAAGTTCTTCCATGAAATTCTGGGCCCTTTATAAAAGAGTTGATAGCTTGTTGAATCTTCCCTACATACATTTTAGTTATTTGTAGTGAAATCGTCAACATCGTCTCATACGCTGATGACACCCAGCTGATCACCTCACTTACCATGGACCCCGCCACTGCCAAAACTGACCTCCATGACTGAACGAAGGCCATCGCCGACTGGATGGAAAGCAGCCGCCTGAAATTGAACTCGGACAAGAAAGAGATCCTCATCCTGAGCTCCCCCCCTCCGCCTTGGACGACTGCTGGTGGCCGGCCACTCTAGGAACTGCACCGATGCCCACCAACCATGCACGCAACCTGGGATTTATCCTGGACTCATCACTCTCCATGACCCAGCAAGTCAACGCCGTCTCATCATCCTGCTTCAACACCCTTCGTAAGATCTTCAGGTGGATCCCCACCGAAACCAGAAGGATGGTCACCCAGGTCCTCATCAGCAGCAGGCTCTCTACACGGGAACCACGGCCAAACTCCAGAAAAGACTGCAACGTATACAGAACGCCTCTTCACGCCTCATCCCCGACATCCCACACCATAGCCACATCTCAGCCTACCTGCGAGACCTACACTGGCTCCCTATCAACAAGAGAATCACCTTCAAGCTCCTCACCCATGCCCACAAAGCACTCCACAATGCCAGTCCAGCTTACCTCAACGAACGACTCACCTTCTACACCCCTAACCGACAACTCCGCTCTGCCAACCACGCCCTCGCCACCTTTCCAAGCATCCACAGGACTACAGCCAGCGGCAGATCATTCTCCCTCCTCAAACGAAGACCTAGAACACCCTCCTCATCCACCTACGGCAGACCTGCTGACCTTCAGGAGAAGCCTCAAGACCTGGCTGTTCGAGCAGTAGGAACTCCCCCCCCCCTCAGCACCATGAGACCCTCGCAGGTGAGTAGCACGCTCTATAAATGATTGATTGATTGATTGATTGAATCAAATTTAACAGAAAGCTAACTTTGAGCAAGATCACCATCTTTACCAAATTTACTCCCCCCAGTATCATCAATGGGAGGTGTACCCATCACGCATCTGTTTTTTACAATCTGCCAAAACTTTTTTCAGATTCACCACAGGGATCTTCTCTATATCCTGTACAATCTTGAGACTCAAATATCTCATTTCGCTTTTAATTTGCGGACTATCTCTCCTCTGGTTTATAACCGTGACATCCATTTTCCCAGCATGAACATGATATCACAACACTTTACTAAAAGCTTTTGCAATGTCCAACACTGCTAGGAGGGCTGTTTGTAAATCCGATGAATAAACCATGAGGTCATCAGCATAGAGGGAAACTTTTTTCTCCCACCCACAATAACTGAAGGGGGAAGTCAATGGTTCTGCCTAATTCTCCTAGCAAAAGGTTCAATATAAAGATTGAACAATATTGTTGACAGAAGACATCCTTGCCTTGAACCTCTGGGTATTTTAAAGGGAAAGGTTAGGCTCCCATTGACCAATACCCTTGCTAATTGAGCCTGATAAATCTGCCCAATCATCCTACAACAATTTTCACAAGGATTATAATTTTTTAGGATTTTGCCCAAATAAGCACTATTGACTCTATCAAAAGCCTTCATAACATCCAACGTAATAACCACTAGAGGTGAGTCATACTTTGTTGACAGATCAATAGCCCCAACTAAATTAAAAGTTAATTCATGAAGATATCTATTCTTAATAAACCCCTTCTGGTCCTGATGCAAGAGACATGTCACCACCCCACTTAACCTGTCTGCCAGTACCTTTGCAAAGATTTTACAATCACTATTCAAGAGAGACATCGGTCTATATGACTCACAACATGATTGATTCTTTTCTGGCTTCAAGATCAGAGTAATAATTGCATCATTCCAAGATGCTGGCAGTGGGACCCCATCATCAAAATCTCTGGTACTATAGACTCACCCAATATTTTATACAATTCTACCAGGATGCCATCCGGGCCTGCAACTTTGCCCCCCCTTACTTGCTTTCAATACTGACCTTATTTGTCCCTGTGAGATTTTTTTGTTCAAATGGGCCTGCTCTATTGGCAATAAACTATGTAAAGTGTCTACACCCAACCAATCCCTCACCTCTCCCTTAGCTATTATCTTCTCTTACATATAGAGCTCTGAAAAAAAAAACCTTTGGAATGCCATTTTTAAATCGCCACTATTTGTATACTTCTCTCCAGATTGCCCACAAGTAAGTGTCTTGGATTTCCATGCCAACAATTTCCCTGTGCTTTCCCCATATCAAAATAAGCCAGCTTACTTGTTTCCCATCTCCTTCTCAGTCTAGCTTGCAGTACTTCCTCAAGCTGAAACCTCAGTTGGCTCAATCTTTCCTCAAGCTTGCCTGCCATCTCTACCCCACCTTTTAATTGGTTCTCACATTCAAGCATTTCTGCCTATAAAGAACATACATTTGCCCTGTATCTCTTATTCTTAAATCTTTTAAGGCTGATTATTTTACCTCTTATAAACGCTTTGAAAGAATCCTAAACAACATTTATGGAGGCTCATCCTAGATTTGCTCTAAAGAATTCTTCTGTCTCCATATGAAGTTGTGATACCACATCGCTATCCAGCAGCAGTGAACGATCTAAAGTCCACCTCCTCACTTCATCTTTTGAGGGCAGCTTAATTGTTAATAGCACCGCCACATGATCTGATAGATTAGTTGCAGAATTGACTATATCATCAATTGCCTCTAACAATACCTGATCTATGAGAAAATATTGTATCCAAGAAGCATGGCCATACTTGTTATTATTAAATGTATTTATTATTAAATGTATTATTAAACCTGCTGCCCCCCGTTCTCTGTCTCCAAATATCACACAAACCCAATTCTTTCATCATCTTTTTGAGATAGGCCTGTGATTTTGTCATACCTACTGAACTACATCTCACTGATCTGTCCCATTTATTACCCAAAATCACATTGAACTCCCCCACCATTATTACTGGATCTGGAAAATCAAGTAAGCGAGAAAAAAAGGTACTCCAAGGATCAATATCATCACAGTTTGGGTGATAAAAACCAACCGGTGTTAACACAGTGTTGAACATTTGGAGTTTAGCTATAGCCCACCTCCCTAATTTATCAAACATTGCCCCCAACAATACCACTCTGATCTGCTGTTTAACCAAGATAGCAACCCCCTTAATATAAAAATTGTGATCCGTACATACACAAAATTGGTCCCATTTGTGAGACTTAAATAATTCCATAAATTCTGTTCTAAACAGATGAGTTTTTGCAAGATTATTAAATGAGCTGGAACATCCTTTAAATACTGCAAGATCCTCCCTCTTCTTCCACTAGTGTGCAACCCACTGACATTCCATTACATAATCTGGATCAAACTATTATCCCACCTGTTCTTTGTCAGCTCTATCCATTTACCCACCCACAATTAGACCAACTATGATATATGAGGTGAATGAGGATTTTTATATTTTTCTCCCATATGCTCCCCACCCTGTGCTCCCCACCCCCTGCCTCTCGTGAACCACCCCCCACCACCTTTGGAGAACCCATTCCTACATCTGCATGGACTAGATGTTAGCCCAATTTTAGAGCACCACTAGGGAACCCAGCCTGATAAAAGAGAGCAGACCTTCAGCCTTCAAGATTCCTACCCCTGATAACTCCTAACAACTCATTTGCTGCCTTTTGATCTCTCAAATTGTTAATGTTATTATTATACATCACTCAGAGGGAGGCTGGAAATTTGAGATGAGCTGAAACGACTAGGGGCCAGATGTACAAAAAAAGCAATTTGCGACTTGCAAATTGCGAGTCCCTGCGACTCACAATTTGCAAGTCGCAAATTGCTATGCAGTACGGTGTCTGAGACACCGACTGCAACTCGCAATGGGGTCGCAATGACCCACCTCATGAATATTCATGAGGTGGGTCGCAAATTACGGCCCCATTGCGCGTATAGGCACTTGCTAACATGGAGGCCTGCTGACGTCAGCAGGCCTCCATGTTAGCGACCTGCCTTTTAAATAAAGCATTTTTTTTTTTTTTATGTGCAGCCCGTTTTCCTCACAGGAAAACGAGCTGCATTTCAAAACAATCCGAAACCTTTAGTTTCGGATTTTTCAGGGCAGGGAGTGGTCCCCTGGACCACTCCCTGCCCTGAAAAATTAATATGGGGTCCAGTCACAAAGGGGAAGGGGTCCCATGGGGACCCCTTCCCGTTTGCGAGTGGGTTACCATCCACTTCAAGTGGATGGTAACTGCGACTCCATTTGCAACCGCGTACGCGGTCGCAAATGGAGTTGCATACCACTCCGACTCGCAAATAGGAAGGGAACACCCCTTCCTATTTGCGAGTCGCAAATGCATATTGCGAGTCGGTAACGACTCGCAATATGCATTTGTGCATTGCAAACCCACGTTTGCGAGTCGCAAACGGCGATTTTCGCCGTTTGCGACTCGCAAAAGGGTTGCTACATCTGGCCCCAGATCTGTTAACTCCTCAGATGCCTCCCCAACTCCCACTGCATATTTATGGTTGTTCTGGACGGATCTGACCTAATCTCAAAAGAGAATTCCTTCCCTTTCAGAGATTTTATTTTTTGTGCCTTTAAGAGAATTTTCTCTTTTAAGGCATAAGTCTGGAAATTCAGCAATATATTTTTGTGGCTTCTTTTTACTTAGATCTCTCCTGAAAGGATTTCTATGAATCTTCTGGATTTTGGAATAAGAGAGACCACATAAGTCTTTAAATCAGCTCCCTTTACCTCCTCGGTTATTTTTAAAATTCTCAAATTGCTCCTTCTTGAGAAATTTTCCAACTGCTCCAACATCCTGAGTCTCCTGTTCACTGTCCTTCAACAGCAGTATTTCCTCCTTGTACTACCTTAGATCCTCTCTTATGACTCCCACAGTTTCTTCAAGGGCCGTAGTTCTTGTAGCCAACAGATTAAACTTTTTTCAAGCACTTCACAAGCCTCCGTAATATCCCCTTGATTTGCTTCGGATAGTGTAAAGCCTTTTCTTATTTCGTCCGACAATGCTAGGATCATAGACTTTAGGGAGGGGTTGGGGTGAGCAAGACCGGCTATAGGCACCAGAAAATCCTGTGTGGTCTCCTGCCGCACAACATGGCTAAGAGTAGCCCCTATGGGGGTAATTACATTGGGGCAATTGGGCTTTCTACCAATAGTTACCATGTTCTCAAAATCAAAATCAGTCTTCACATTTTTCTCAGCCTCAACCTTACTCCTTATGCCTCCATTCTCTGCCATCTCATTGCTGTATTCCATCATAAATGAGGGGGAAACCTCCTTATTCACTTCTTCCTGAGCTATATTTTGGGGTCCTACAGATGGAAGGAACCTAAAATAAGACCTTAGCAAAGGAGTTATTCTTGGCTTACCAGTAGGAGAAAACTTTCTATTTATATTACCAAATGTATTTTTGAACAATGGATGATTACCTTCGCTCATCCTTGGGTTTGACTGCACCAATTGCCCTTTTGATTGATTCTTTGCTGTGGAAAGTCCCTCCGTAGTGTTTGATGTCAATTTTTTTTCCATTACTCCCACCAGTCCTGACAATGCCCGGCTCTCACCCTTTGCCACACAGACCTCCGTGGAAGAACATTTCTCTTTACAATTCTGCAAAGGGCCTACCTTTCTTTGCCAACCCCTTCCTTTTCCAGGCGGTGCCTGCAGTACCTGCAGAGTCTTTCCTGCTTCCCATGTATACTGCTGTGTCTCCACTTGCTTGCTGGCTGATCCTCCTTTCACCTCCAGCCTGCCTTCCCCTTCTGCCTCAGAAGCAGCCACTGCCATAGTGCCAACTGTGCTGACGCTGCCCCCACTCCTCTGAAGGGGGATGCATGTAACTGCTCTGCGGCTCTTCCGAAGCACTAGGGCAGCACGAAATCACACTATAGCCCCGTACGTCCAATCCCTACACCTCACCGGGCTGCACACGGTTAATTGACATATTTCCTCAGTCGGGTTCCCCAGGCACCTTGTGCTGTAGCGACCTGCCGTTGTGCAAGCCCCATATTCACCGAAAAGCTACAGTTATCTTTAATTGGCTTTTTAAACCTGGTTACACTAACACTCTGTACTATGTATGACTTTACTTTGCATAGCATGGTGGTAACTTTTAGTATGGCCTTGGTTGTAATTTCTTGACCAACGATGTGTAGACTTCTCAGTGAAGCTTTCTTCATCTTCAAATGTTTCCCATTGACTGGAGTTGCTCTTTGACTCCACATATAACAACCGTCGACTCAGCAATACAACAAAGGCACACGTGGCATGCACAAGCAATTTGCTTGGACCAGGGCAAATTCTGTGGGAGAGCACTGTCCTTCTTTGGGTTACTTATCCCGTACTTTGTCACCAGTTGTAACGTCCTCCCCAGCCTCGGTACCTGTCAGTGATTACACCACACACGGAGCTGTAAATCACATCATTATTTCTCTGTGCGTACCTGTGAACTCCAACATTCTAAACCAAGCTTTCATTACATTGTATTCTAGTGATTATGTCAGACTGCTATGGAGTCTGTTCAGAACTAAAAGGGTTCCATCCTAAAACTTGCATGACACTACATCTAGGAACACACAGATATATTATTTCACAACAACAAGTTGATTCCATCTTCTATCAGCTCATCTAGTCAGTGCTCAGTGTTATCATGGGACCAGGAAAGCTTCCATCATCCAAGCAGTCTAAGGAAAGTAGTATATATATATATATATTAAACTTTTAGAAAGAAACATTTTATGAAACATTTAGCAAATCGAGATGAAATTCCCATCATACACTTACTACAAAACAAAAACAGTTCCCTGTTAAGCCTCTACATTACAATATGAGATAATGGGATTCTCACGCTTCTAAAATAACAAATGTATTGTTCCTCCAAAATATTCAACAGAAATTAAATAAATATTATAATACATTTTTGTATTTTATGAAAACTGTGCTTATTGGAAGTTCTCATATTTACCTCATTAAATGTTTAACATCTCACATTCTTGACCTAGGTCAAGGTTTTATAAAAAGAGTAGGTAAATACATTTATTAGCCTTTTAAACTTCACACTGATAGCTATGAGAGCATACTTCTCTCACTTGCATTTAAAATACAGCTTTTTATGTGAGGTATACATGTTATTTAATTGCATTAATTATTTTTATTAAAAATGGCTTAACATCATTTTTAAGGCATTGTATGGGCCACGAGTGGCATCCTATCAAAGCTGGTCCAGCCACTTTGGTGCTTTATGATCAGCCAACCTCTGCCTACTGACTACCCACTGTAGGTGATATGGAAAGTACAGTGACAGGTCCCTACATATCAAAGTATCAGCACTCTGGATCTGCCTTCCATCACAGTCAGGATTCAGGCACACAGTGTGTTGCATCTGCGACTTGCTGACCACCTAGGTGCCCAAGAACTTTGCAGGATGCTGCAGTTCCTGGGGGTCAGAAAATGCTGTACGAAGCCTGCAGCTGTGGGCTTGAAACAGTGCTTTATTTGAACCAGTGGTTGCCAGTGGGGGGCACCAGCACTTATTTTTCTGCATCTGAAGTTATTTATCTGCATCAGGCATCTACTGCAGAGCAAAAGACATATGTGGTAAGGATGAGGAAGAGAAAGACAGAAAAGTGTCACAAAGGGAGAAATCAGAAAGCTGCAAGAGTGAGCTGATGGGGCAGGGAGTGGCTGAAATGGATGGAAGAAGCCGAGATGGCTTTAGGATTACACTACCTTGGTATTCTGTGCTTGCACATTTAATTGCGGCACCCGCATGTTTCAAAGAAGAGCCACCAGCATGTTTTTATTTACAAATTGAGCACTAACTGGAAGGTTCTGTCACCTCAGCCTGTTTCCTCTTGTACTCCAAACTGCTGCTTGCTCTCTCTTGAACTTTAAAATGGCAATCACCTTCCTGAGGGTTTGCAGATCTTTTCTAATTGCATATAGAATATTTATTAGGGTAATTCTGTCTTCCAAAACAAATCAGAAAATGTTACTCTTGTAATGCCAGTTTTATTTTAAGAAGTTTGGTAAGCCAAAGGACTTAATGCATGTTAAAAAAAAACAATTTAGCAGAAAATGCATAAAATATACACATTAGTCCTGTTTTAAAGATGTTTGTATGGGATTCTCATTGTTTCATTATTATTCATTTAAAAACAAATTGTAATTCCCACATAATAAGTATCACTGATTAATGGTGAACCACTTTAGATGTCAATGTCTACTGTAGATACTCTATAACATCATAACATTGACGAGGGGGAGATTGGATTACAATTTGAGTGCCTGTGAAAGTCAAAAAATGAAACAATAAATAGTGTTAACCACGTTTGTAATACAGTGAGGGAACTATATGTGTTTCCAAAACATATGACTACTATTGAGTGCCATGTGTTATATGTCACTGAGGTTAATTGTAACTTTCTAGGCCTTATAATTCTGCCTTTGCTATTCATATTTGAAAAAAAAAACATGATTTGTCACAAGAATAGTTCCAGTCATTTGATGTGAAAATTGGCTATACCATAATTTGCTGATCACATAACTTAAACTAAAAAAAAAAAATATGTGAAGAGTTCTCTTACAATAGCATCATACATTCATTTAACCCATTGTAATTATATGTCAAGTGCATTATAGCTGTCTCTACTACAGTTTGATAAATAAGGATCTTTTTACAAGGGCTGACTTAACCTTAAGCTTAGAGGTTCAAAGGCCCATATTCATACTTTTTTAGCGTCGCAGTTGCGTAATGTTTTGATGCAAAAGAGGCGCAAACTTTCAAAACATAATTGTATTTTGTAAGTTTGCTCAGCTTTTGCATCAGAAAATGACACACATGCGGCAGTAAAAAAGTATAAATATGGGCCAAATTCCGTTGGATTTGTGTATCTATCTATAATATCAAATCGCATGACAAGACATCAATATGGGGTCAGATCATTGTAAATTACATATACATTTTAAGGACAAAAGAAAAGTGTTTCCTGATTTATCTTTTAAGGTTGCCCAATTTTGCATATAAAGATAGCTTCCAAAACGTTGTGGTGGTTCCAAACAAGTGGTGTTTTATAAGAAAACCAGACAGAATGATCATAGCTCATATTGCGTTTTCTATGTAATCACACATTTCCATGGTACCTTGAATAATGTGATAACAATTTATAGAAACAAAAGAAGTACACTTTCCAATTTCCTTTTTTTTTTTTTCCTTATTTTAGATGCTTCTTGAGAGTCTTCTATGTTTTGAGGTTTGTGTACATAAAATAAAGGAATTATCAAGGAAATATTGGAAATACATAAAGGTGAGGTCCCACTCTTATGGAATTGTGAAATGTAATGTTATAAAAAAATAGTGGAAGCGCATATTGTGACTTCGCTGTGGACTTCATTTTTGCTGGCCTTAGGACTCTTTGTACATTATCACTGCTAACCAGTGCTAAAGTGCTTGTGCTCTCTCCTTTAAACATGAGAACATTGGGTTCCACCCAATTGGCATGTTTAATTTACTTCCATGTCCCTAATAAAGTTGTTCTGCCAGGACCCAAGGTCTGTAAATTAAATGCTACTAGTGGACCTGCAGCACTAATTATGCCAACCACTTATGAAACCTTTTAACATGTCTCAGGCCTGAGACATTTGGCACTTCATGTGCCACTGCAGTCTGTTCATGCAGTTTTTAACTGCCATTTGACCTAGCAAAACAAACCTTTTACCAGGCTTAATCTAGCAAAATAAACCTTTTAGCAGGTCTAAACCTTACTACAAGTCACACCTTGGGTGGACTCTAAACAGCCCATAGGGCAATATGGGATATATATTTAAAAGTTTGGACATGTACTTTTACCGTTTACATGTCCTGGTAGTGAAGGACTCTTAAATTTGTTTTCACTACTGCAAAGTCTGCCTCTCCCATAGGATAACATTGGGTTACCTTATTACACTTAATAAGTGATACATTTTAATCGGGAGTAGTTAGGAATGTTGAGTTTGGTCTGTAAAGAATTGTAATTTAAAACCCCCTAAAATGGTACCGTTTCTGAAAATGCCACTTTTAGAACGTTGGCATTTTCTTCTTCCAATCATTTGGTACCTGCAGTCTGTTTCCTGGGTCAGATTACTAGGTGCAGCTGTCAGCTGGTATTTGTATATTACTCCCACACAGTAAGAAAAAGACGGAATAGTTGTTGGTAGGATGGGTGACCTCTGATGTGATGGGGCTAGGAGCTGTCACCTACCACACTTGCCCATCACAAAGGCTCTGTCTCAGCACATTAAAAGATAATTCACACTAGTCTTTTGTGCCTCCCTGATAAGCTAGAGCCAAGGAAGGAAGGAAGGGCATTTGAAACACCTCTGGGGGTCGAGCCCTATAGAAACCTGTCCTACTTCAAAGCTGACACGAAAGATAAATAGTGGACCCTCAGACCCAACTCTTCAGTACCTGGCTGGACCTGTGGAGGACTCAGAAGGATTGCTGTGCTACTCTGCTGCAAGAAGGACTGCTACTCTGCTGCCCTGCTACTCTACTGCCCTTGATAGGGATCACATTTTACTAATACATTAGTGGCATAGAAAGTTAGCAAATGTCAACCTACAAACCTTTATTTAAAAGTGTAACAGAGAAATTAACATGAAAAGTGTAAAAACTAACATGGTTGAATTGTGTTGGACAATGTGACCTCCATTCATATTCGACATCGTGTTTTATCATGAAAGATGTTGTGCACTTATATTCAAGTGAAATAATGACATGAATTAATATCAAACGTATTACTTTTAGAGAAACAGTAAAGATGAAAGTATATTATGAGTATTAAACGAACATGAATTAAACATACTTATATTGATTTAAATGAATTTATTATTGAGTTACATGTATGCAGAGAAATAAATGCATGTTTAAAGTACTTATATGTCATGAATAATGTTTGCAATTAATAATTTGCTTAGCATATATGATTCAATTTGTAAGGTGCACAGTAGGTTTTATTTGCGTTAACGGCTAATATGTATTTAGGTTTCCTTAAATAGACCAGGCCTGAAGATTCGTTTTGCAGCAGTAGAGGAAAAGTATTGATTCATTCTGTTTCCTTTAACCTGAATTAATTTCTAGGTTGCTGATGTGTTGGTGAATGTCCTATTGCATTAAAGACAGGGAACGTCTTGATAAATAACAAATGTAACTGTATTTATTCTACCTGTTGAACAAGACAGGAAGCTTTAATCATTTCACTTGAGAACCGTTAGAACCATCCTGTGAGCTGTGGGAAAGACTTAATAAGTTGCAATCGACAAATAAGTGTTATATTTTGGCAGAATGATATGAGTTCACTGAGAAGACTTTGCATCTTCCCTGAGAAAATCCGGAATAGTTGCAAACTTTATGGTGTCAGCGGTTACCATTGGACATCAATTAATTTGCACAAGATGGGCCCACACAGTTAACCAATCAGAACTTGATGGACATTTCTAGTTAAGGGTAGACTTTTGAAACAATTAGGGGCATATTTATAATTTCCTAGCACCACCTAGTGCCACATTAGCATCTATTTTTTATGTTCAGGTGGCCCAACAAGGCCGAAATTCCTGCAACGTATTTACAAAGTAGTGCAATACATGCATTATGCCACTCTGTAACCTTTTGCGCTATATTATGCCTGCGCCATGCATAATGTATGCAAAGGGGGCGTTCCCTCATTAGAGGGCCCGAAAAAATGGTGCAAGGAAATCTGTTAATGCCTGCTCAGAGCAGGAGTTAAAAGGGGATTTTCATTATCTTAAATTGGCCCCGTGTAATCTGCTGGAGTAGCGCCAATATTTTGGCGCTACTCCGACAGAGTACATCAATAGCGTCATGAAAAATGATGCTTTTGCCCCCTAAACTGCGCTATGGTGTGCCGTATTTTAAACAAAGCGCACACATGGTGGCGGTAGATGGGTGCTAAGGGTCACAGGGAAAGTGGCTCACTCAGTGCTGCACCACTTTCCATAAATCTGCCCCTTAGTTAGTCTGTCAGAGTCCTCCTGTGGTACTTGTGCTGTCACCTCCTGTTCCTCTCCAAGTCTTCTGCCATATTTAGGGCCGTATTTATACTTTTTGGCGCACAACTGCGCCAACGCAGTTGTGCGTCCAAAAATTTTACGCCGGCTAACGCCATTCCAAAGCACCATGCGGGCGCCGTATTTATGGAATGACGTTAGCCGGCGGAGCTGCCTGGTGTGCGTCAAAAAAAATGACTTACACCAGGCAGCGCCGGCGTAGGGGAAAATGGAGCTTGGGCGCCCAAAAATGGGGCAAGTCAGGCTGAGGCAAAATTTTCGCCTCAACCCGATTAGCGCCATTTTTTTTTACTCCCAACCCCCATTGAAATGACTCCTCTCTTAGCAAAGACAGGAGTCATGCCCCCTTGCCCAATGGCCATGCCCAGGGGACTTATGTCCAAAAACGGCTGGACGTCATTTTTTTTTACCCACCCACTCCCGGGTGTCATTTTTGCCCGGGAGTGTAAATACGGCGCACATGCCTCAAGGTCATTTTTTAGACGGGAACGCCTACCTTGCATATCATTAACGCAAGGTAGGTGTCCACGCTAAAAAATGACGCAAACTCCAAGATCTTTGGCGCTAGACGGGTCTAACGCCAAAGTATAAATATGGAGTTAGTTTTGCGTCGGATTTGGGTAAAAAAAAACAACGCAATTCCGGCGCAAACAGAGTATAAATATGTCCCTAAGTCCTTATGTTATGAGTTTCCCTTTAGTCTTATATGTCCCGTTATTTATGTTGTTCAGTACTAAAATGCCCATAAATTCTGAACTGCTGACCTGCCCTATGTGCAGCTTGTGTTCTGCACTGTCCTGATGCTGTTGTCTACGGATGCTGAGAGACGCTGAATGCTCTGTCTTGACGAAAACTTTCCTGTCTGCTGTTCCATGAGGAGAGGTATAATCTAAATGTGGTTTCTTTTTCCTTTTTAGCTTAGATGATTAAACCAGTTTATGTTTATCGTTAGTTACCCTAGTCCATATTCGTACTAGAGATAAGGATGGCCCAGCTCTTAACACTGATTACTATTAACTGAAGTTTGATGATTTACTGCTGTCACCATCATCTGCTTTGAAATCTGACTATAATGTGCATATTATAATTTTGTTAATTTGTGTTATCCTCTTGGAGTGCTTAATGGCATTGGTGTCTAGTAGGATCAATCTCTTTAGACGTTTTGGTCGGCCTATGGTTTTCATGTATGTTCATTACTTAGTTGTGTGCACCATTCATGTTAGACTAACTCTGTGGTTGTAATAAAGCTTTGAAACTTTATTTAGTTTGGAGTTTTGATTCAGTGGTCAAATTATGTATGCTGTTTACATTTGTTTATGTTTCTCTTGTTATTGATTTGTGTTAAATGAATCCAATTATCACACTCTTCACTGAGTCCAAAGATCTAGTCGATTTCTAGTAGGTGGGATAAGTTGTCATGTTGCGCCAGAGCGCATGCGGTCTCTGAACCTGAGGTGGGAAGAAAACCTTGGTGGGCCCTCCAGCACCCTGGTGTCTGAATGAGAAGGACAGGGCCTTCACCTTCAACCCAGGGCCACCAGAATTATTCAAAGGGCTGGTTTGCTGGCCTCCTGGTCAGAGCCTCAAGGACAGAAATGGCTTGAAGTAGCTTGGACTCTGCCTGCTGTGAGTCCTGCCCCCAAAGTGGTGCAACCCCAGTCTTCAACTCTTGGAAGTGGAGTGAATGTGCTCTGCAATGCCAGCTGTGGTCCTAGCAGAACCAATGCAA
Source organism: Pleurodeles waltl (assembly GCF_031143425.1). Lineage (NCBI taxonomy): Eukaryota > Metazoa > Chordata > Amphibia > Caudata > Salamandridae > Pleurodeles > Pleurodeles waltl. The sequence goes on along the minus strand of NC_090446.1, from coordinate 849,841,578 downwards.
CTCAATGCATTGCCTCAGCTCTGCATCACAACCAATGCTGTGTGACACATCCCGACACAGAACCGCTGCTGCATGATGCATTCTCAAAGTAGGACCTGACATCACAACCCCACGCGTCCTAGGAACTGCCATTCCTTGTTATAGGACCTCACATCGCAGCCCTGCAACTCATCTGAACAAATGCTGAATGATTCATTATTGATGCAAGACTTTGCATCGCTTCAACAGCTCATTGGAACTGCTACTGCATGTGCATCGTCAACAGAGAACCTTGCAATGCTTCACATCAATGTTTAAGGTTCTTTGTCCAGCAGGCTGACCTTGATACCAGTATCCTGCCATAACGGTCATCCTGAACTTTGTCCTGATCTGGCACAAACAGATAACTACACTTGGCGCTTTGTGCTTTTAAGCATTATTTGTACCTAAATCTTTGCATATATAACTGAGTTAACCAAAATGTGTTCTAATTTGAAAACAATGATTTAAACCAAAAAATTGTTTGACTGCATGTTTCAACATCATCCACAATTACATGAAGAAGGGACACAAAAACATAAAGTGCTAAATTTTTAAAATATAGGGGAATCAATTGAATACTAACTTATTTAAAGTTATCATTTGATGCTAAGAAACTAACAGGCATAACATATAATCATATCAAAACAACATTTTCACTGTTATCACTTTACTCCATAATAAACCAAGCATTCAATAGGTTATAAATTAAATGAGTGATGAGCTAGGATGCAGTGTGCTAGGGTGTGGTGCATCCAATGGTAGGGTACATTTGGGTCGACAATGGCTCTTGGGCACATTGCAAGAACAAAATATATATGTAAACTACATGCTTCATGTCAATAGTAACTTTATCCGCCAACAGCCCTGATCTCTTTAATGTTCCCACTTACTTCAATCTTGTCTAGTCCATATGCCTCTCTAAACAGTTCCATATTTTCTAACATTTTGTAAGCCCTAAGCCAAATGTCTTACCCTGACCACCCCAGCTTCTATGCCTCCCATCAACACCTACCTCTTAAGTAAGCTTTCTCACTCCTCTAACCTGTCCCATGCCTACCAATCCCATCTACCAATGCCTCTCATCATACTCCATCACCTTATTCTAACCTACCATACTGTGACTTCTCCCATTTCATCAGCTACTCCTTCCTTGTTCACACCTCAAACAGCATTGTCCCATAACCTCCAACTTCCACCAAATTTCTCTGTATCCCTCGTAAACAGCTGGAGCTAGAAGTGTGCTGTGATCTCTCAGCACACTTCTGGCTCTTGAAAACTATTGCTTCAATTTGTGCTCACAGATCATCACAGATCATATCAAACTCTCACATTCCTCCACTGTAACACACACATCACACCTCCTTCCACAAACTGACAAATGGAAGTGACTATCTTAATCTTCCTTACTTTTTGCCTTTCCTCTGCCTATCTCTTGCTGCTTCATTTCAGTCATAACTTGTCTCTTGACCAGCACAATTATCTGGAAATATTTTGGACACGCTCTGCTGTTACTCATTCCAAAACTGAAACATGCAAAACCCAGAGTGGATTCCACTTTATCTGCTTTATTGCAAGCTTCCTCTTGGAATCAATAACTACAGCAACAGTGACCAACAAACCTACATATAGTGGATCAATTTCCATATCTCAGACCTTAACTCTCTTTTTACCATAATTTGAACCCTAGCCAAAGAACAGAAGTGGAAGAACTGAAGAGCTCTACTACTCTCGGAAGGCTTCAACATGTTGATATACCTCAAGATGAAGAAATGTAATTTTACGTTCATCATATGTATATAATATAACCTATTTCACTATGAAATATCACAGTAATTATTTACTCCAGCCTTCCTTCTTCCTTCAATTGAACCAAGGGGTAAGAAGTAATTTCTACCAAATGCAAACTCTTTAATGTATCTGGTCTCTTGCAGGTTCTCACAAACCTGCAGGCCACAATCACACTTGTCATACCTGATCTAATGTACACCAATAGTTCCTATCTAGGAGCCTGTCCTTCCTTTTCTGATGTCTGCAATGGCTCCAAGATACAACAGCAAAACAGCTCCTTTACCTTCATCCTTGTGAAAGTATTACATTTGTGCAAGGAATAACAATAGAAACGCGTCAGAGATATGGAAACCGTATATTTTTCCAAATCCCAACTCGAAATGTTTATACCAGAACATTTATAGCGTTCTCTTGTAAACTAATTCAGACAGAAGCCTTCTTTTCAAAAATTAGAATACAAATGTGTAATTTCCAGATTCACCAAAGAAGCTGACAAAATACAAAAGGGGAAAAGAGGGCTTAGAAACAAAGGATTGGAGTCGATGAAGCTGATGCCACAATTATAAAAAAGAACACAGGTTAAGATAGGAGGGAAATCATCTTTTTATCCTAACTATATTCTCAGCAAGGAATCCGTGACAGAGACAACGAAATGAATGCTTGTCCGGGCTAATGGAGTTCTAACAGTGCTTGATACAAGCTAAACGTACATTTTATTTTTGTTTATGGTTTCTATATAGCACTACCAGAGTGGTTAAGGAACACCTCATATTCAAAAATAACAGTTGAATGAAAGAGAGAAGGGACTAGAATTGAAATGAAATCCCATCTGCTCTGAAGGAGGGCTTTCTAACATTGGGACTTGCTGAAACTCCCCTGCCAGAAACCCTGTGGTTCACTGCATACTAAGGCCCAGATTTAAGAGGGCCTAGTGACTCCTTGTGCCAGATTAGCATAATTTTGTTTTACGCTGATGTGGCCCAACAAGGCCAAAATTGCTGCACCAGATTTTCAAAGTGGCATGATGCATGCATTGCACCACTTTGTGCCATCCTGCGCCACGCATAATGTATGCAAGGGGGTGTTCGAAAAAATGGCGCACAGAAGTCTAAGAGATTTCTCTGCACCATTTTTGTGGCAATTTTTATGCCTGCACAGAGCAGACATTAAAAGTAGGGAAAACCATTATTTAGAATAGGCCTCAATGTGCTTTGCAGGATTAGAGTCACAATTGTTGATGCTAATCCTGCAAAGCACCATACTAGCAGCAAAATCTTTGATGCTGGTTCCCTAACTACCCACATGGTGTGCCATATATTAAATATAGTGCACTCTTGGAAGCGTTAGGGGGTCACTAAGGGGCACAATAAAAGTGGCACTGCAGCGTTTGCAGCACCACTTTTCCTTAATCAGGCCATAAATGAGGCAGCAGAATGGAAAGGTGAGCCAGATGGGCCTAATCAACAATAGGACTGAATATATTGTTATCAACCACCTATAAATGAGACCATACGTATTTTGGGTTGTTGCTATGCAATAGCGACAGATTGTCCTGCATAATTTTGCAAATTCCCAGCGCACTTTCTGATCCCATGGTCCCCATTCACAACTAGACCACTTGGGTAGGAAGTGATAAGATGTGACACCATGTGATATGCTCATCTATTCAAGCTAGCCTTTTGTACAAATTAAGGCAGCAGGCATCTACATGAGGCCATGATATTCATGTGGTCCTATGAGTCCTAGTGGAGATAGTGATAGCAGGCTGGTGTCACCATTCTTCCACGACTGCATCGTCACCCTTAGAAGAAACAAAATTGACATTACCCTTAATTACACAATTCATGTGTGTTCGGCAGTGAAGAGGTTGGGACTAATTACAGTGGGCATCGCTGTGTCATTTCAGTATTAAGTATTTTCCTATGCCAAGCTGGAGTTGCTCAAGGTAGTTAGCTGCATGCTAATTGGACATCGCACTTCACCCCTTTTGGGAGTAAGGAACGTGGAAAGTATAATATTGTCACGCCTGAAATTGCCACAGAGTGCACATTTTGTGCTGGGGAGGGCCACAAGTAACAAAAAGCATCCAATTACAGTCCTGTAGAAGAAATGCATTCACAGACACTTTGGGGCATATTTATACTCCGTTTGCGCCGAATTAGCGTCGTTTTTTTCGACGCAAATTCGGCGCAAAACTAACGCCATATTTATACTTTGGCGTTAGACGCGTCTAGCGCCAAAGTATGGGCAAATAGCGTAATTTTTTTGCGTGAACGCCTTCCTTGCGTTAATGAGATGCAAGGAAGGCGTTCCCGTCTAAAAAAATGACGGCGACGCAAATGCGTCGTATTTATACTCCCGGGCAAAAATCACGCCCGGGAGTGGTCGGGTCAAAAAACCCTGCATTTGCGCCACTTTTTAACGCCTGGGTCAGGGTAGGCGTTAAGGGGCCTGTGGGCTCAAAATGAGCCCACAGGTGCCCTCCCCTGCCCCCAGGGACCCCCCCTGCCACCCTTGCCCACCCCAGGAGGACACCCAAGGATGGAGGGACCCATCCCAGGGACATTCAGGTAAGTTCAGGTAAGTATAATTGTTTTTTTTTTTTTTGGGTGGCATAGGGGGGCCTTATTTGTGCCCCCCTACATGCCACTATGCCCAATGACCATGCCCAGGGGACATAAGTCCCCTGGGCATGGCCATTGGGCAAGGGGGCATGACTCCTGTCTTTACTAAGACAGGAGTCATGTAAATGGCGTCTGGGCGTCGTTAAAAATGGCGCAAATCGGGTGGAGGCGATTTTTTGCGTCAACCTGACTTGCACCATTTTTAAGACGCCCTAGCGCCACTTTTCCCAACGCCGGCGCTGCCTGGTGTACGTGGTTTTTTTCCACGCACACCAGGCAGCGCCGGTCTGCTTGCGCCGGCTAACGCCATTCAATAAATACGGCGCCCGCATGGCGCTTCAGAATGACGTTAGCCGGCGCAAAATTTTTTGACGCTAAACTGCGTTAGCGCAGTTTAGCGTCAAAAAGTATAAATACGGGCCTTTGTCTTTTTCCCTAACTGCATAGCAGTGTCAGACCTTAACCACCAGTCGTGGCTGAATCACTCACCCAGTAGATTTGATGATATGTGAAGTTTTATTTCACTCTTCTGAATTCCAGGCAATACATTTGGTGACACCAATAAGAAAACACTTCTAGTCATCACACACAGCATCCCAAGTGACTCCCAGATAGGCAGCACCATAAACTCACACTCTATGAACAAAACACAAGGGTGTTATTTACGAGTGTAAGGGACCCTTACCTCTCACTTCTCTTCCTCCCAATCCATGCTTAAGTGCAGCCACAAAGTTGCTGCAACACAACAAGACAATAGGATTGGTCATTAAGTGAAACACATCAATTCTCCCCTAGAAATCACACTATAAGCCTGCCCTCTACCAACCAGGCATCATCATTTTAGTATAAGAATGACTTGCATTAGTACTACCGTTCGCTATAGACTGCAAGTAAATGTAACACTATTTATTCCCTGTAACAATAAGAGCACTCTGCTAGTGCTCATGCTGTGAATTACCAAAATATCATGGAAAAATATTGTGATACACAAATATCTATTGCCAACCCAAAAATATAATGGGAAGGATATAAAATGTAAAAATATCATTTATGCAGGTATAAGAAATCGTTTTAATATTCGATATGTAAAATATTGTCTAATGTAATATAGTTGTATAAAATATTGTTTTATCAAAAAGTATGATTAATATTAGTTATTGTGTCAGTATTAATATTATAATTTTTGTATTATATTTGTAGTATAATTTGCAATTTTTCAATGTGAAATGTAACTTTTACAAATGTAATTAGATTTTTTATTCTAGTAGCAGGTCGTTGGGTTTGCAGAGTATAAGTGTATGAAGTTATTTGAAATGTACACTATTTTTCTTGGTTTATAATTACTTTGTATGTACTTTAATATATTGTTTGATAAATAGGTAAATTAATTAATTAATTGTTGCTTTCATTATTTGCTGTTTTTGTTGATTATTAACTGGTGGATGTGTTAACTAAATTATGCAATTTTGTCAATGCATTTTACAGTATTACTTCTTTCAGTTTTAACTGGTTTGCCTAATTAATCTAAACAAATAATCTTTCATTTTTTTATATGTTGGTATTAATTAACATTGTCTGTTTTGGGTAGTAGGGAGGTAAGTATATTTATTTAAAATATTAATACAGTTTCCTCTATTCTCTTTTACTGTATTTGAATTTATATTCAATGGATATATTTTTTATATTACATATGTATATGTTTTTCTACTCTGCTCTATACTTTAATGTGTATTCTTAAAAGAGAGGTAGCAATTGTAACAGTAAATATGGCCCCTTCAAAGCTCACCCCTTTCCCCACCTTTGCATATGTTGGAGTGCAAATAATAAATCTAAACTCTCTAAATGCCAACACTTTTCCTTCTCTTGCTCACATTGAGGTGAGAATAGTAAGTTTAACCCCTCCAAAGTCCAACACTCTCCCTACTGTTGCTCAATTTGTAATAGGAATAGTAAAACTAACCCCTCCAGAGTACAACATTTCTCCCTTCGGTGCTCAGATTGGATTGTGAATAGTAAATCTATCCACTCCAAAGTCCAACACTTTCCCTACTGCTGTTCAGACTGGAGTGGCAATAGTTAACCTCCCCTCCTAAGTCCAACACTTTATCTACTGTTTTTTATTTGGAGTGGGAATAGTAAATCTTACCTATAAAAAGTCCTACAGTTTCTCTACAGTTGCTTAGATTGGAGTGGAATAGTAAATGTGACCCCTCCAAAGTTCAACACTTTCCATTCTGTGCTCAGTTTTGAGTGGGAACAGTAAATCTAACCCTTTCAAAGTCCAACACTTTCCCTACTGTAGTGTACATTGACATGGAAATAGTATTGTAACCTCTTAAAAGTTCAACACTTTCACAAATTTTGCTTACCCTGGAGCAAAAAAAGTAAACTCTCCAGAGTACAACACCTTCCCCACTGTTGCTTAGATTAGAGCGGGAACAGTACATTTGGGCCCATATTTATACTTTTTTAGCGCCGCATTTGCATCGCTTTTTGACACAAGAGCAGTGCAAACTTACAAAATACAATTGTATTTTGTAAGTTTGCGCTGCTTTCACATAAAAAATGACGCAAATGCTGCGCTAAAAAAGTAGAAATATGGGCCTTAGGGGCATATTTATACTCTGTCTGCACCGAATGTGCGTCAAAAATTTTGACGCACATTCAGCGCAAACCTTGCCCCATATTTATACAATGACACCTGACCCCATGAACATCAAAATCCCTCCGTGGATGCGGGAAACTGCCTTGCGCTAATGACATGCAAGGTAGGCGTTCCCGTTCCAAAAAAATGACTTTAAGGCATGTGCGCCTTATTTATACTCCCCCGTCATTTTGACGCACAGGAAGGGGCGGGCCTTAAAAAATGGCGCACAGCCTGATGTGTGCCGTTTTTTAATGCCTGTGTGAGGGCAGGTGTTAAGGGACATGTGGGCTCACTTCCATGGTGCCTTCCCCTGCCCCAAGGGACACCCCATGCCACCCTCGCCCACCCCTGGAGGACACCCATGGATGGGGGACCCATCCCAGGTAGGTACAGGTAAGTAGTATAATTTTTTTATTTTTTTAAAGTGGAATAGGGGGCCCTAACTTGGGCCCCCCTACATGCCACTGTGACCAATGGCCATGCCCAGGGGACAGAAGTTCCCTGGGCATGGCCATTGGGCAAGGGGGCATAACTCCTGTCTTTGCTAAGACAAGAGTCATTTCAATTGGAGTTGTGCTTCAAAAAATGGCGCAAGTCCGGTTAGAGCCATGATTTTTGACACAAACCTGAATTGCACCATTGTTTGACGCACAACCCCCATTTTTCCCTACGCCGGCGCTGACTGGTTTGAGTCATTTTTTTTTACTCTGACCAGCCCGCAGTGCTGGCTAACGTCAATCCTTAAATAAGGCACCCGCCTGCCACGTAGCAATGGCGTTAGCCGGCAGGAAATTGTTTTACGCAAACCAGCGCTGGTGCTAGTTTGCGTCAAAAATTATATATATGGGCCTCAATCTAAAAAAAACTGCAATATTTTCCCTGCTTTTGCTACGTTGAAGTTAGAATTATACATTTGACCCCTCCAAAGTCCAATATTTTATTACTGTTATTCAGATTGGAGTGGAAATAGTAAATCTAACTAGTCCAAAGCCCAACACTTTCCCTGGATTTGCTTACGTTGGAGTGGCATTAGTAAATCCCACCCCTCCAAAGTCCAACTTTCTGTGTCTCAGTTTTGAGTGGGAACAGTAAATCTAACCCTTCCAAAGCCCAAACTTTTCCCTACATTGTAGTGGGAATAGTAATGCAACCTCTTCAAAGTTCAGCACTTTCACTGCTTTTGATTACATTGCAGTGGGAGTCGTAAATTTGACATCTCCAACGTACACCTTCCCTATTGTTGCTTTGATTGAAGTAGGAATAGTAAGTCTAATCTCTCTACAGTGCAACACTTTTCCTTCTTTTGCTATGTTGGAGTGGGAATAGTGAATCTAATAGGTCCAATATCCAACACTTTCCTTGCTTTTGCTTATGTTGGAGTGACAATAGTAAATCCTCCCACTCCTAAGTGCAAAACCTTCCCTACTGTTGATTACACTGGAGTGTGAATGGTAAATGCGACTCCATCAAAGTACAGTAGTCCACTACTTTCCCTTTCCCAAGGTCCAATGGTTTAGTTAGGATTGTATGCATTTTACTTCCTATAATTTATTAAATATGTTTTGATTAACTATAAAATCAACTACTTTGTATTAGTCTATTTCGATTTTAATTGTGTTGATTTTGTACCCATGTTATTTTTTTAACTCATTTTGATATTTTCTGTTATATATATGCTTGTTTTTTATTAAACATACATTTCTAAAATATATATATATATATATATATATATATATATATATATATATATATATATATATATATATATATGTTATTTTCCAATTTTCATTTAAACATTTTGTTTTATATACAATGTTATTGTGTTTAAAAGTAGAACATGACAGTAAATGTATGACAGCAGTATCAGTTGAAGCAGGTCATTACTCCCCTCTTCCCAAACCAAAACATAATCACTTTCCTCAAAAATTCAACCCACGGTGGCCCCGTCATTTCCACCAGATTTTCTCATATTTCTGAGGGGAGCCACGTGCCTCATAGATCGGCTTTTCTAGCTAAGAGCACCAGTTGACCCCTGCTCGCCACTTCAATATCAATGGCGCCTCCAGGCTTCTCCATAATTGTACAACGTCTCTTTTGGCCACCAGGCATGCAACCTCCACAAATGTTTGATCAGAGCTTCGCTCCTCCAACTCCTCCAGAAGACCCAACAGCGCCACCCTGACAGTCAATTCAATTGAACTCCCCAGAACCTCAGAAATCTCCCTCCCCACATTCTCCCAGAAGGGACACACCCATGAGCACTCCCAGGCCACATGCAGTAGATGTGCCTCTAGATGACCACATCTCAAGCAACTAGGATGGGTCATCGGACATATGCCTCGTAGGCTTAATGGAGATAGACATGTCATGTGGAAGTAATTTAAACTGCACCATTCTCAAACTTGCGAATATAGCCAATTCTCTAGAAGCGAGGTATGCCTCCCTTCAATCATCCACTTCCAGCCCTCTCACCCAGGATGTCCACTTGTCCTGCAGCCTGGCGAAGCCTTCCGGCGTACAAATAAGCAGCGAGCAATACATTTGGGTAACGGCTCTCTTCCCCAGGTGTCCCATGAGAAGTTTTGACTTTAGAGGACTATGATCCAGGAGGGGCAGATCAGGCAGCAGATGGGCCTTCAGGGTGTAGCGCAGCTGGAGGAAGTGAAAGAATTGGGTTTTGGCCAGGGCATAGCGTTCCCTCAGCTGCTGGAAGGACATCAGACAGTCGCCAATGCACACGCCCCCTAGGTGGGTAATCTCAATGTTGTCCCATTGCCTGAAGCCCTCTTCCGGGACACCTGCTGCAACCATGTGCCTTGCCACAGGAATTCAGCTTAGTGGAGAGCCGATACAAGCCTGTCAGCCTCAGGGCCGCCCTCCAACACTGCACCACTACCCACGTGCATTCAGGGGTCGCACGAGGAACCGGATCACTGTATAGCAAACCCAACAGGCCATCAATTCCCAGGTGGCAGAGCTCCAGGCGATAGGCTGGGTCATCCCACCCCCAGTGAACCTCTTGTTGACCAGTACCAACTGGGCCGCCAGGTAATATATGTAAATGTCTGGTATCTCCTGCCCACCCTCGTAAGGAGATTTCCATGCGGAGCTGAAGGCCACTCTATACCATCCACCCGCCCATAAAAATGAGGTGAGTGTGGAAGTAAGGGATCAGAACCAGGCGCGGGGTACTAAGTAGGGAAAGTTTTTCAAGACATACACATAGCGAGGGAGACAGATCATTTTGAAGAGGGCGTTGTGGCCGAATGGATTCAGCGGCAATCAACGTCAGTGGGTCAGGTTTTCAACGAGGGTGTGGGACAGGGGCTGAAAATGTAATTGCCAAGCCAGGTCTGGAAGCAGGGAGAGATGGACTCACAACTATTTAAAGGCGTTTTGCTTCACCATGATATCTTGGCACCACACATTTCCCTCTGCACCTCCATGCACTTCCACCAGTAGTGACTTCCAAGGGTTCAAGTGCAGCTCCGAGGCCTTACCATAAAACGTCAAGAGCTCAAGACAATGGGGTCAGGAGCTCTGGGGCCTCCCCAGAAACACCAGGATTTCATCTGCATATAGAAACACTCAGTCCTCGTGCCCGAGCCCCCCATCTCCAGCCACTGATGAGCGGGTCACAGTGTAGGAGGCATGCCGGTGGCTCAATGGCCTGGGCAAAAAGCAGGGGGGAGAGGTGCCAACCCTGACGTTTTCCACATCTAATCAGGAAAGGATCTGACATAATACCATTGACTTGCACCTGTGCCAAAGGGTCATGGTAATGAAGGTGGATCATCCTCCTAAATGTTGGACCGAAGCCCTTACGCACCAGAACTCCTTAAGGAAGTTCCAAGCCAGGGTGTCAAAAGCCTTGTGGAAGTCCACCAGGAGGAGTACCATGGGGAACAGGGTCAAAACTGATTTGCATATGGCTGGGTCCAAAATAGAATGGCATGGCAAGCAAAAAAACTGATGGATTAAACCCAGATCTGTGACTGGGGGTGATTGTTTGATTTGCTCTGCATTCTGTCCATCATCTGTTGTTTTTGCATTTGTCACCCCAAGAGGGAAGGGTATGCCCACATGTGGGTCCCGCGCTTGGTATGCCACCAGATTCAAGCAAGCCTGGCTGATGAAGGGTGATACCCTGAAACTGGGCCCAAGATGCTTGCTCAGGTCCAGGGAAGACCTGGCCTGGCAATTTGGGCTGTACTGTTCCCACTAGGAACAGGGTCAAGCCTGATTTGCATTTGGCTAGGTCCAAACTGAAATGGCATGCCAAGCAAAAAAAACTGATGGATTAAACCCAGATCTGTGACTGGGGGTGAATGTGTGATTTGCTCTGCATTCTGTCCATCATCTGTTGTTTTTGCATTTGTTGCCCTAAGTGGGAAGGGTTTGCCCTGACGTGAGTCCTGTGCTTGCTATGCCCTCAGATTCAAGATGGCCTGGCTGATGAAGGGTGATATCCTGAAACCGGTCCGAGGGTGCTTACTTCTGTTCATGGGAAGACCTGGTCTGGCAGTTCGGACTGGACTGTTCCCATGTGGAACAGGGTTAAGACTGATTTACATATGGCTGTGTCCAAACTGGAATGGCATGGCACACACAAAAGCTGATGGATTAAACCCAGATCTGTGACTGGGGGTGATTATTTGATTTGCTCTGCATTCCGTTCATCATCTGTTGTTTTTGCATTTGCTGCCATAACCAGCAACTGAGGGGAACAACAGACCAGGTCCTGAAGCATACTTAAAGCAGCTGTAGAAAAAAACACAACAAAACATGGCTTTTCTTTCATCTGCTCTGTTTTTCTAGCTGCACAGTGACAAGGGGAAACAGGATATTTAATTGACATGTTTGTTTTTTGCACTCCTAAGGTAGTTATAGAAAGGTTAGAATCTTTCTGCATTTTTCTACACATTACAAGCTACTGTGTCTTTTTTTTAAATGCTCAAATTGAGCTGATTCTAAAATCCTTTTGCAACAAATAAAAAACAGAATTTTAGATATGTTTAATTTGAAACACAAGATTCTGTTTTCATTTTCCATGTCTGTAAACATGCTCACTCTTTCATAAGAAAGAGCTATGTTGCAAGGATTAAAGAGGTTTGTGGGAAAGTTGATGATGTGACCATGTATTCCAAAAAATAAAGTAGCTCCTGCCATACATGATAACGAAACTGGAAGTCACCTTGGTGTTCCATAACCTTATAAAGGACTCAGCCTTCAGTCTCATTCCTCTATATGGTCATGGAACTCCTGAGGGACTTGCAAAACCCTTTAAATGTAGTGTGTGTGTGTATGTGTGTGAGTGTGTGTGTGGGTGGGTGTGTGCGTGTGTATGTGTGGGTTTGTGTTACTATTCTTGTGGGGACTTGGGTGCGATAACACACTCATGCTGTGGGGACTTGATTACACTGTGGGACCTGAACTCAGGTCCCCACAAGGTAATGTCTTCTAAATAATAATAAAAGACTTCAGAAACATCTTTGTTAATTTTCACAATTTTTTAAAAAATTGCCTTGTGGGGCCCTGTGTTTCATCAAGTGTGTTTATATTTTTACTCAGCTCTGCCCCTGTAGGAAGGAGACGGTACTGCGGTCCTAAACACACTTTGCATTTAAACACACTTTGCTCACCAGAAACCCACACTGGCAGCAGAAAGGACAGACATTTCAAAGAAAAAAACTGCATAACCTGGCGCTTGTAGACATATATTTTTATGCAAATTAACTTTTTCTCTTTTTATAAAAGTTATTAAAATAAAACTTTATTTACATAACGCTAATTGAACTGGTTTCATCATTTTTGTCAAATAACTTGGAGGCATCAATGTTTATTATTAGATTTTAATGCTTGTACTAGGAAATCAGAGTCTTTATTTTGCTTTGCTTTTGTTTACATATTAAAATGCATTATATAATATGTTCTTTTAGATAATGGCTAGATTGGAATATGCCTTTACACTGTTACTGAAAAGCCTTCACTGTGCATGCCTTTACCATGCAGGTAAAATTGTGTGCCTTTACCACACATGCCTTCAGCACGCATTATCTATCTATCTATCTATCTATCTATCTATCTATCTATCTATCTATCTATCTATCTATCTAGATATACAGTGGTAAAGGTTGGTAAGGGTACATTTTGGGGTTTGGGATGGGTAGTGCTAAAAGCTGCTAAGGGTACTTTTAGGTATTGGGGTAGGTAGTGATAAAAGATGGTAAGGATAATAGTAATGTGTAGGGGTGTGGTAAGGGTCATTCTACAGTTAATGGGTAGTGATAAAGGGTAGTAAGGGTAATTTTAGGGTTTAGGGGTCAGTAGTGGTATAGGAAGGTTGAGACAAAATTAGATAGTAGATTAGCTAGATTGATAGATAGATTAGCTAGATTAGCTAGATTAGCTAGATAGATTAGCTAGCTAGATAGATAGATTAGCTAGATTAGCTAGATAGATTAGATAGATAAATAGATAGATAGATAGATAGATAGATTAGATTAGATTGATTAGATTAGATAGATAGACAGACAGATAGATAGATATATAGATAGATAGATAGATAGATAGATAGATAGATAGATAGATAGATAGATAGATAGATAGATAGATAGATAGATAGATTAGACAGTTAGATAGATAGATAGATAGATAGATAGATAGATAGATAGATAGATAGATAGATAGATAGATAGATAGATAGATAGATAGATAGATAGATAGATAAAATAGACAGATTAGATAGATTAGATTAGATTAGATAGGTTAGGTAGATAGATAGATAGATAGATAGATAGATAGATAGATAGATAGATAGATAGATAGACTAGATAGATTAGATAAATTAGATAGATAGATAGATAGATAGATAGATAGATAGATAGATACATAGATAGATAAAATAGATAGATTAGATTAGATTAGATTAGATTAGATTAGATTAGATTAGATTAGATTAGATTCGATATGTTAGATATATAGATTAGATAGAGAGATAGATAGATTAGATAGATAGATAGATAGATAGATAGATAGATAGATAGATAGATAGATAGATTAGATTAGATATATATGTATAATGATAACGCCAAATGGTTAGGGAGATGTTATTCTTATTAAAACTGTATTGGAGTAAAGAGTCATAGAGTGGAGTGTAGTAGCTTAGAGTGTAGTAAAGTGTCACAGAGTGGAGTGGCTTTTTGTAAAATTGAATAATGTGGCATGTCATAGCGTGTCAGAAACTGTTTTAAAGTGGAGTGGCATACACTGGAGTACACTGTTGTAGAGTAGAGTGACAGAGTATACAAGAGTGTGGTACAGTGTGGTAAGAGGAGTGGTATTGAGTGGAGAAGTGTGGCATAGGGGGTGGGGTGTTGGTGAGTGCTATAGTGTCATAAACTGTACTAAATTGTTGTACAGTGAAAGAGACTGAAAAACAGTGTTGTACAGTGGCGTGGCATAGAGTGATAGAGTCTGTTAGACCGGGGAGGAGTTCTACTACTTGTATAATTAATTTGTGAATTGCCAAAAATCCTGTCTTTACACTATGTTTAAATGCCTAATAATGGTACAAATACTTAGCCTCCTTAGCCGTAATACCAAAAAGTTTCATCTGCACACCATAATCTACAACCCAGCCAAATGTAATGCAAATCTGACTGGGCATGTGGTTGCAATACATAGTCTCTGGAAAATGCATTGGCGCCAGAACACGTTATTGGGCTCCCCCAACCCTTTTTTCTTTTCAGCCCTTTTATGAATCTCCATGAAACTTTGCATCTCCTGGCAATGTAGAAAAACCAATAGGCCTGGAAAGTTGTTGTGGTGATTTTTGAAACAGGCACAAAGTTATGAGTGAGCAAAAATCTAAGGAATTCATATCTCTGGAAATTCCATGCGTGGTAAAAGGATGCATGCTGAAGGCATTAATTGTAACATCATACCACCTTGCTATATGCCTTTTACACAGCTTACCTTGTGTTGAAATATGAACTGGAGAAATTAATCAAATATTAATCTCACACAAGACACCATCAGCTTGCCTTACTTTTATTGTGCAGTGCTTAGAGCTGCCTAGAAACACTACATCTAATGGCGTAATTGGCATTAGACTCCTAAAAAATATTGATCTGAATGATTTTTACTGTTTACCCAATGAAGTGCAATGAAATGCTACAAATGTGTATAAAGTACAGCCTCAAGTTTGGTTTATTAAGGTCCAAGAGTCGCCATCACAGCCCCATGTTTCCAAGCTGTGCAATCTTCAGCTTATAAACAAATTTATCATTATCAACTTATATCATGTGCACAGAGACAGTCTAATGTAATTCAGAAGTGATGTGCCGCTACCTTCAGCATGATATGCCTTCTGGACTCTTTAAGTATTTAACTTGAGTAAGAAAATTATAAGGGCCTGATTAGGAGTCTAGTGGTCGGACCGCAAGTCCTCCAATATGGCGGTCGGGAGGCCGCTGCCAAGCGGAAGACCTCCCCACCACCATATATGATGTTTCCGCCAGGCTGGCCAGTGGAATCAGTGCAACAACATTGGCTTCAGCTCTCAGAGAGAGCCGAGGCCAATGCCGCCGCACAGAGCACATGTGGAATGCACACTGCCTGCCATGGTAGACAATGTGCATGCGATTGTTCTGATAGGGGGGCCCTGCACTGCATATGACATAGCCATGGGCAGTGCAGGTGCCTCCCTGGGACCCCAACTCTACCTTTCCGCCAGCCGTCATCGCCATGAAAAGGCTGGCTAAAGCAAAGTTGAGATCAGCACAGCCGTGCTGACAGCAGCACCTCGGCGCTTGAACACATCTTTCTGCAGCACCGGCACCACAGGATCTATGGTCCTGGTGCATTGGCGGTGTTGTGGCGGTGTTGTGGCGGTCCAACTACCAGAATCCTAATCTGTTGGTCAGACCGCCAAGGATGCGGCGCTCGCACCGCCACAGTATGTACGCTGGTCCTATGGATCACCATACTCTTAATCAGGCCCTTAGTCTGACCATTGAAATGTGATTATCCATGTTTTTAATATTACCAGCAAAAATAGTTTGGCTGAGCAATACTCTTTCTCATGTATTGCATACATGTATGTATGTTTGTGTACTCGCTTCACTCAGTACATATTTGAAGCTCTAAATTAGTTAAAGTGAACTGTTCAGCCCATCCTCCTGACTCATCAAATGCTAGGATTGTACTGCGTTGTATTTATATAGTGTTCACTAACCCTGATGAGGCATAGAAGAGCCCTATATTGGATGGTACACTACTATGGAACAGATTAGTGCTTAGTCCAGTGATCCAATCTATGCCTCTAAACAAGTTCCTGTGTTGTACATTAAATTAATAAGAGTTAGGTGTGATCCTTAGTGGAAATTCAGTGAGCTCATGCCTATGGGTGGTGGAGTGAATAGATAGAGGGGATCAGGTATTGTTAGGTTACAGGGATATACCTTCAAAGAAGAACAGGATGTTATCTATGAAATGAGGTGTGGGCAACTTCGCAGAAATACAAAAAAAGAGATTATGTCAGAGAGGTGCGCAACTTAAAGTGGGCTGTACTCAGAAAAGGCAAGCAGAGATAGGAGGGTAAGGAGGGGCTCATTTGATAGAAAGAGTTAGAACAATCCATAGTTATAAATTAAGGTTAATTTTTTAGCCAGTGTTTTGGGACATAGGGGCAGGTCTACTAAATACAGTGCAATGCAGCCCAGCAATCAAGTTTGCTGCACTGCATTGAGTCAATGGGGAAGACAAAACAGTGGCCCATCTACAAAGATTTTGTGCTGTTTTTCTCTCCCCAGTGCTGCTACAGTTTTAGCTGCTGTACGCCAACTTCCACATCCTTGCACTGTAGAAGAATCATAAAACTGCATCCATAGCCAACACATGTTTCGACTGCATGGACATTAAAACTTCAGACTTCATCAGGACTATAAAGTAAAAAATTATATATTAGGATGCAATCAAAAAATATGAAGAATTCAAACCATCTGCAAGAAAACCATTGCATGTGAAATTGAGTCCAAATATAGTATTCCAACTCAAGATAACCGAAACTCAGTGAGAAAAGAAAAACCACTTTGAGAAGACCAGTGACTAGATAGAGAAAATTATATTTGTAAGTAACTCATGCATGTAACAGCCAAAAGTAAAGATAAGTGGCCAATGTTTCCCCATACACAAAGGAGAGAACACAAGATCAAGGTAACCATCCATAGTTCACCTACACCAAAATATTATATATCTTGCCCTTTCAGGCATTAGTATCTAGGTGTTCCTCATCTATAACAAATAAAGGAACACTAGAAATCTCAGTCTGTATCTTAGGGTACTCCCAAGATATATGATTAATTATTTAGTGCTCACTTATCTTGTTGAGGACAAATGGTATAATATGTATATATATATATATATATATATATATATTAGATTCAGAACAATATGAATTGTTCTACCACGTTTGTGATATACTTATTAATATGCAGATATGATAAGATTAGGTAGGCAGTAACATCCTTTGGGATGTCGCTCTTTTAATATTTGATAATTGCATGCCATTTATGATAGGCATTTACATAGTGCACTGCAGTTTGGTTCCATGAATGATTGTGACACGCCCAATAATTTAAGGACTTTGAAATTTTGTGGCAGATATACAGTACAGGCCTTATAACAGTTTGTTTGTGACCAATATGTTGTCTGTGAGGACATGAATTGTTTGTTTAGCATTTTCATAATAGATGTATTTATGATGGAGGGACTTATATGAGTGTTTGTCATTATTTTCCAGATCGATTTGCATAGGACTTTTGGGGCTTTATTTATATATATATATATATGTATATATATATCTATATATACATCTATTATGAAAATACTAAACAAACAATTCATGTCCTCACTGACAACATATTGGAATACCCATGCAACGCCCATGGAACACCTTCCCAGGGCAGATTAATACAATGCAATGCAGCACTTTGTGCTGCGTAGAGTTACTCCAGATTTTTGAAGCCATGCATAGCTCTTTTAAATAAGGTGCATTCTTGGCCTTGACTTGCTGCACTGTGTGACTTGGCCATAAACATAGCCCTCTCTTTTTAGGATAACTAGTCCTGATCTCAAGACAAATTAATTGTAATCTTGTATAAAATTATTGTTTATGCCTGATTTTAATTTCAATATTATGGAACGGTTCTGGCACACTTTGCCCTTGCATCAAAGTTGCTTTCATACATACTTCAGTTAAAACTTCAGTTAAAGATAGACACTTTGTGGGGCTCTGTAAATGGTTTACTTATGGCACCACAGCTCATAATTCAGGCATGAAGAGATGAACTGCCAGAGCTCTAATTTAGGAAAGATTATGCTACTTATATGGACCTCACTGTATTGAGCCAGATATGCACTAAAAGGCAATTAAACCCCACGCATTGCATTGTAATTAACTATTGGTCTTGTCCAGTATTGGAAGAAGGATGAAGAACACCCCAGTGTCCTGAGTGACTTCATCCCTGACGACTGTTGGTCGTTGTAATTTGAGACCTTCTATGGCAGATCAGGCCTTTCATCCTTCTGAGGCCAATGGAAGGAGTGATATCTGAGTAGATAATTACAGTACCTGTTACATAGTTTGTTCAATTTGTGATGTTTCCACATGGATACTGATTATTAATAGAATTATTGTTATGAAACCTCTTTACTCAACGGGGACACAATAGAAAGCAAAATCAATGTGTGATAGGCGACATGTCAAAAACATACATTGATGCATCAAAATGCACTTTGTGACAACACCAAGGTGAAACTTTTGACCAAATACCACATTTTGAGGCCCGGCCCGCAAGCATGAGCTGTTGCTTGGTGACGACCTGTTGCATCTAAAAAGAATCTCTCTAAAAATGGGCTTTTAGCCTGCACATTACTTACCATTTGATGTCACCATTATCATTCATCTTTGATGCCTTCTAATTCAGCAAGGCATGCAATGCTGTCACTTCCTGATCTTAGTGTGGAGCATGGACCAAGTACAGATTGATTTAACTTAGTGTCCATCAGCTGTGACTGAGGCACTATTTTTATTTTTTTTATTTTCATTCAACATTCAGGTTTTTTTATGGAAAGGAAGATTAAGTGATTCGCCCAGAATCAAAGGATATTAAGGCAATGCCGAGACTCAAAACTTGTTCCTTATTTCCAAAGTCAACATATCTGCCCACAGCTTAACATCCTTCTTCCATCTCCCACCCACTCCCCCTTTCGGGTTGAGCATAATTTTTTTTTTTTTTACTATGTTGCACTACATACCTAAAAGTTAAAAAATAAAATCGCTTTAACATGGCCAGCATTGACCAAAAAATATTGATGAAGCCAATAGATATCACAGAGACAAGACCAACTGGTTTTCCCAATGCTTATTCCTAGTTCCTCTATTGTGTCAAAAATACCATCCAGAGCGAACAACAATCATCAACCAGGAGTGAATTCATAGACAGGAACTATTGAGAAGTTAAGTGAATCCTCTCACAGTGCATTGGAGAGGCAAGCAGTAGCAACACCATCTAAGATCCACCCCAACAGCTTCCATTAAACCTTGCAATAAAATGGATTAAATGCAAGCTTGGGCAATGCAGACAAAATCAGAGTAATTTTGTGTTACTCTTGTGATGTGAAAGTATCCAAAATTAGGCCATTATGCCAGTTTGCATAATTTTGGGCACAGGAAAAGAGCCCGAGCAGATGCTGCTGTTCTGTTTCATTTAGTGCTATTTTCTTAATGGAAAATGCATCCTCAGGTCTACTTTGGATGCAAGGGTGCATTTTGTGCTAAGAAGATAGAGCTAAATGCAGGCGCGTACTTCCTTGCACAATTCCGTGTAATCTTGCATAATTTTAATGAAATTTCCCATAATTATGCTACTCAAATGATGCGAGTTACACCCACCCCTTATAAAAAATGGAACTTACATCTGGTTGATATTCCAGGTTTATTGGTTTATATTTTGCCACTGTGGGAACTTTTCCAGGAGTCCCGGGGAAGGCAGTAGTTACTGGGCTCAAATTGTGACAATCAGAGCCTTTTAACATTTTTGTTCTAGGACTTAACTTTATAATTGTACCCAAAAGTGAGCACCAAGTGAACCACTTTGTCACTTGTAAGACCAGACATTTGTATTTCTTTAGAAGTAAGAGTACTTTCCTTTGGCACACAACACTATGTACAGGGCCACTGGAATTATATTGTAGCATGGGGCTAAATTATACGGTAGGGTTGAGTAAATTATGTGGCAAGAAAAGGCAAATTATGAAGCATAATGCAGCACATTTAGTGATATTATTACTTCATTATTTTGTCACTTTTGCACTTGTTAACATTGTCTGGGCTTTGGTTGCACCATAGTAGCATTGGTTTCACACCCAAATATAGAAATAAGCAACAGAAATGTGACCAGTCAACTCTTCCAAAGGGCCTTCCCCTGTGCTCCAACATGGTCTGCAACGTTTTTTTTTTTTTTTTGGACGATTTGCGCTAGAAACAAAATATTTTAGTTTTGTATAAATATGCAGATTTTGCAGCTGATGATGGATTATGTGGCAAATGCGGTAAATCTACAATTATGAGAAAATGCTGTGCCAGCACAAATGCATACTTCCAGTGGCCCTTACTATAATTTCAGTAAACAGCCATAATTTGTTATTTTCATAATTTGAACATACAACTCATGCAATTGTTTAATGCCTTCTGAGTCATTTTTCCCAAATCAAATCCCCTATTATGGAATACATCCACCAGTGCAGTGCCAAGATGGACTCCAGGCAGAAATCATAAATATTGTATGAAGGGCAAACTCACAGTCACTTGAAATAGGTGCCTGTGAAGGACAAATGATATGCCATGGTTAACTATTGTGTCAATGAAAGGCAAATGGTGCAGAAAGGAACTACATATTATACAATTAAAAGGACATTTTGTAGCACATTCTACGGCATCCACTCACTACGACATTTCTGTGTGAACTTGGGCTTTCCTATAATCACACACTATCTCAGTGGGAACATGGGCATTCCTATAATCACACACTATCCCTGTGGGAACATGGACATTCCTATAATCACACACTATCTCTGTAGGAACATGTGTATTCCTATGCTCAAAAACCATCTCTGTGGACACCGGGGTATACCAATAATCACACAACATCTCTATGCGAACATGGGCATCCCTATAATCGCACACTATCTCTGTGGGAACAGGGCCATTCCAAGAATCACACACTGTCTCTGTGGGAACATGATCATTCCTATAATCATACACTTTCTCTGTGGGAACATGAGTAGCCCTATAATCACACACCATTTCTGTGGAGACCTGAGCATTCCTATATTCACACACTATCTCTGTGGGAACAAGGGCATCCTATAATCATACACTATCTCTGTGGGAACATGGGCATTCCTGTAATCACTCACAATCTCTATGGGGACCTAGACATACTTATATAGAGATACCATCACTGAGGGGACCTGGGCATTGGTATACTCACACATTATCTTTGTGGAGACTTGAACATGGCTATCATAACTCACTATCTAGTCTAGGGACTGCATTATGTCTATAATAAAACATTATCCCTACAGGGACATAGTCATCACACAGTTTCTCTACAGGTCTGTAATCACAATCCCTATGTGGATCTCTGGATCCTTATAATCACACTATCTCTCTGGGTACATGGGCTTTAATGTAATCACACTATGGCCCTCATTCTGACCCTTGCGGTGTCTCACCGCCAGGGCAGAGGGCAGAGGAAGCACCGCCAACAGGCTGGCGGTGCTTCCGGTGCATTCTGACCGTGGCGGTACAGCCGCGGTCAGAAACGGGAAACCGGCGGTGTCCCGCCGGTTTCCCGCTGCCCTGGGGAATCCTCCACGGCGGCGCTGCTTGCAGCGCCGCCATGGGGATTCCGACCCCCTTACTGCCATCCTGTTCCTGGCGGTGTTCGCTGCCAGGAACAGGATGGCGGTAACGGGTGTCGTGGGGCCCCTGGGGGCCCCTGCAGTGCCCATGCCAATGGCATGGGCACTGCAGGGCCCCCCTAACAGGGCCCCACTATGATTTTCAGTGTCTGCCAAGCAGACACTGAAAATCACGACGGGTGCAACTGCACCCGTCGCACCCCTTCCAATCCGCCGGCTCCATTCGGAGCCGGCATCCTCATGGAAGGGGGTTTCCCGCTGGGCTGGCGGGCGGCCTTCTGGCGGTCGCCCGCCAGCCCAGCGGGAAACTCAGAATAACCGCGGCAGTCTTTTGACCGCGCAGCGGTATTCTGACGGCGGGACTTTGACGGGCGGCCTCCACCGCCCGCCAAAGTCAGAATGAGGCCCTATATCTCTACAGGACTTGACCATGACTGTACACACACACAGTCTGCACAGGCCAGGCCCCTGTGGAACACCTGCTATATATGCAAAGTAAGTGATCATAACTATTATAATATAATATCTATCCAGGACCTTGAGCATAACTATCATAGCAAACTCTTTTTGTTGCTTTTAACACGATTAGAATCACACACAATCTCTCTGGGGACCTAGACAGTACTGTAATATCACATTGTGTCTGCATAAACCTCAGCATGATTATTATTGTACATTATCTGTACATGGACTTTAAATGACCACAAGACACTCTATTTCAGGACTTGAATATGACTATAATCACACACTATCTCTGTGGGAACTTGAACATAACAGTAATCACACAATGGGGGTTATTACAACTTTGGAGGAGGTGTTAATCCGTCCCAAATGTGACGGATATACCACCAGCCGTATTACGAGTTCCATAGAATATAATGGACTCGTAATACGGCTGGTGGTATATCCGTCACTTTACCGTCACTTTTGGGACGGATTAACACCTCCTCAAAAGTTGACTTAACCCCCAATATCTCTATGGGGACTTGAACATGAGTATAATCACATACTATCTCTGTGGGGACTTGAACATGAGTACAATCAGACATTATCTCTGTGAGGACTTATGCATTACTGTAGCAACACACTGTTTCTGCATGAACGTCAGCTTAACTATCATCATACACTGTCTCTAGGAAAATGTTATCATGACCAGGAGATAACAGTATCTCTGCTGGAACCTGGGCATGTCTATAATCAGATACTATCTCTTGGGGGATTTCAATAAGATGATAATCACACAGTATCTGTGCAGCAACCTGGGTATCACGTTGATGACACACTCTCTCATGTGACTTCAACATAACTACCATCACACACTATTTCCACAGGTCTCTAATTACTATCTCTATTGGGATCTGGGCTTCCCTACTGTTAGACACTATCTCTGTGGGGATCTGGGTATTCATTTAATCACACAATATCTTGGCGGGTACTTGAGCATGACTATAGTCACACACTATCTGTGCAGGCACCTGGGCATTTACTATAATCACATACCATCTCTGCAGGGACATGAGTGTGACAATCATAATACACTATCACTCCAGGATCTGGAACAATGCTGTTATAACACTATGTGGAGACATGAACATGACTACAATCACACACTGACTGACACTATCTCTATGGCGACTTCAACAGGGCTATAGCCAAGCACTGTATCTGTGTAGACCTAGGCATGACTATAGTCAGTCATATCTCTTGGGGACTTTTAATACAATCTCACATGTATACAATCTCACACTGTCTGTGTAGTGAACTGGTCATCATTCTAATGGCACACAATGTCATGTGACTTCAAGAGAACTTTATTACACACTATCTCTGCTGGGACTAGAACATAAACATAATCACAAACTATCTCTATGGTGACTTAAGAATGGCTGTAATGAAATGCTATGTGTGTGGAGCTATGGGCATCACTATAATCATACACTATTTTTGTGGCCCTTTTAATCTGACTATCATCACATACTCTCAATATCAGCACAAAGATATTACTATGATCACATGCCATATATATGTGGACTTTTATCACACAGTCATATGAAAAAAGTGATGACTAATGGTGACGCTGTTGAAAAATAACCAGGTAAACTTAACCTGTTTTTCCTATCTGACCAAATTGTAGGATCTTTGGCCAGTAAATTAATTTAACTATGTGTCATTTCCTTATCCCTTAATGTTTGTGAGCGCTCAGCAATAGGCTAAATATTTGTGAATCCCTTTCCATGGCATTGATATGCTATGGCTTTCTGGTGAGAAGTGCATTATCATCAAAATACATTTTGTGGGCGCTTCTAGGACACAATGAGCTATCTCAGATGACTAAACTACCATGTAATTTAGTACACCACTGCTAAATTACATTTAGCCATGTGTTCATGACAATTTCTGAGTAGGTCCTCACAAGGTTAGTAACACGTGTTCGGGTCCCCATAAGAATGGTTCTGTGCGCATGATTAAATAAAGCTATATTTGAAAATGTGAAGCAGGATTATGTAGCCTGAATTTTTTCTCCGAATTTTTCTGTAATTATCACATTTTAAGAACATTGGGAAAGGTTAGTCCCCACAAGGCAGATATCCACACATAGGGGGTCATTTTGACCTCAGCGGTCTGTTTTAAAGAACGCCGAGGGACCGCCGTGCGGAAGACCGCCAGTGCGGCCTATTATGGCCATTGGAAGCTCTCCGTCCCTTTACGGATGGAGAGCCGCCAACAGCCAAACTGGCGGGCGGCGGGGAAGTGGAGGTTGCTCCACCTCCACTGCCACGCCAACAGAACACCGACCAGCGTATCACGTCCTGTGATTCGCCGTGGCAGTGTTCTGTTGCCGGTGTGGTGTCGGCGGAGCTGCCCCCGTGGCTCCCGTCCCCTCCCGGAGGATCGACGGACCAGGTAAGTTGATCGTCCGTTAGGGGAGGGGGGTGGGGGGGTGTTGTTTGAGTGCATGGGGGTGTGCGTCAGAGTATGTAGAGGGGGTGTGTGAGTGCGTGTATGCTTGTGGGGGTAATGCGTGTTTGGGAATGAGTGCGTGTATGTCTGTTGGTATGTCTGTATGGATGCGTGCGTGTCTGTTTGAATATGGGTGTGCGTGTATGACTGTGTGTGTGGATGTTGGCATGTATGTCGGGGTGTGTGCGTGTGTGTGTTGCTGGTGCCTGCATGCGTGTCGGGTGTCTGTGAGTTATGTGATGTTGGGGGTCGGGTGGGGTTGGGGGCCCTGCCACCTTTGAGGGGTGGCAGGGGTGATGGGGGGTGTAGGGGAGGGAGTTGGGGTGGGGGTTGGGGGGTGCGGGAGGCCCCTATCAGTGCCAGGGAAGGAATTCCCTGGCACTGATAGTGCTTACCGCCATGGATTTCATGACGGTTCAAACTGCTGGAAATCCACGGCGGTAAGCCGGGTCCAAATACTGCCTGCGGTATAGTGACGGCCGCTGGGCTGGAGACCCAGGTCTCCAGCCCGGCGGTCGTCTCTGCCCTGGTGGGCGGACCGGAGAATCGGCGGATGACCATGGCGGTAACCGCCATGGTCATAATTCCCCAAGGTAAGACCGCCAGCCTGTTGGCGGTGTTACCACCGGTTTTCTGCCTTCCGCCAGGGTCGTAATGACCCCCATAGTCTTCACAGGGATGGTAACACGTGTATGGGTGTGTGTGTGTGTGTGCCCGCGTGTGTGTGTGTTCATGTATGTTTGTATGTGTGTATGCAGTGCTACACACCAATTGCATGCAATATAACACCGATTACCCCATCCACTGGCTAGATACAGCTAGTCTCATGGAACTTGGTGGGCCTTAGGACTAAATTCGATCTGCCCTACTGTGTTTCATTTGTGGAAGAGTATGATATATGTCTCTTCCAAAAAACTTGGGGTCTTGATCCAATTTATTGTCTTAGTTACTTGAATTTCCACATTCTAGCTATCCCAAACCACAAAGGCAGGACCTCTTGGGGCTTAGTTACCTGGGTAAGAGCTTCCCTAAATTGCCAAGTGATCCAACTACCTAATGCCTCGCCAGATGTTTTGGCAATTGAAGTGACAGTAAATCCGGCCTAAGGGTAATTGTTTATAACATATACATCAGGGGTACAAAGGGGGGTGAGTTCAAATATCCTACAAATTTTAAAAAATCATCCCAATCAACGCTACATCACTCAACATATAATACTGGCGGGGGACTTCAAAACTTCATCTGAACCTCTTGATGGTGACGATGTTAGTTTAACCCAGAGTGAAGATCTGGTGTGAGCCATTCCCCCTTTGAGTATTGGTCCAATTTTTAGATGGACTCAAGTTGCTCTCCAACTAAAGCCCCTCACAATTGAGCATGGGCTTAGGGCAGCCAATGGCCGGACAGTGTCAGATAGATCTGGGACCCACACATTCAAAAAGCCTTCCCACACTAAAAGGATCGATTACATTCTTAGCGATTTCAGTCTCTGGTCTTCTGTTATTTATATGATTGTCCTTCAATGCCATGAAAGTGACCACAGTCCCTTTTCCCCGGACCTAAAGGCATTTTTCATGTCTATGCCTTCAGTTTCTGGTCGATTGCTTTGCACTAGAGAAGTCACAATCATGCCTGGCATTTGCCATTTGAAATGGCGACAGGAGGTCAATCGCCTGGATTTCCTGTCAACTTTCACTGCTGATGTCACTGACGTTTTGACAGACTTTTCCGATGGAAGACCTGTTCCTTTTGTTAAATTGATCAGCTCTCCTTTTTTAAACGTGTTGCAGGGTATTTTGTTGTACTGACTAAACAGAGAGTGTGCTCTGCTCACAAAAGCAACCCCTGGGTCAACAAAGAGTGCAAGAAAGTGCATAGCTTCCTTGCCAGTGCAATTTGATCTAGGGACCCTTCTAAAGTCTCAATAGCTAGGAATGCTTATAAAGTGACTATTACTCATGCCAAAAGGGACTGGGACTCCCAGAGATGGATGATGCTAGTGTGGAGAAAGATTCTATCTTGTTCTATCTTGTTTTGGCAGCTCTTAGCACGTAATGGCACTATGGTTCCAATTGAACCTGCAAATAACGTTGCTCCTTCCCACTGGCTTGAGTATTTTTGTGACCGCTATTTGGAAGTCTCGACACAAAACTCTATTGTTTCTATTCAGTTGCCACCCTGCTTTCCCTCTTCAACAACATTATTTGTTCTCTTGGATGTTGTTGCATCCCTTTCAGCTGTTGCACATTGTAGGGCAGCAGGTCCGAACGACATACCAGCAGATGTCTTTTTGTCCGTTATTAATCTGTGGGCTTGTTACATTCTGCTACCTGCTAATTTCATTGTTGCAGGGGCTGACTTTCCTAACTCACGGAAAGGCGGAGTTGTTATTCCCATATATTAAAAAAGGCGATTGGTCCCTTCCCAGTAATTACAGACCTATTAGCCTAATCAACTGCATACAAAACGCCTTGTCCAGATATCTCCTGGCCAAGTTGCAGGGTTGAATGATTGATGAAGATATCCTCAGCCCCTATCAAGCAGGCTTTCAGCTAAAGGTGTTCACGACCGACCAGTTGTTTTGCTTTCTTTTGTCATATTGGTATACTGTCACCCTTGACAAGGGCTCTTTGCACGTCCCTTTTGTAGATCTTAGAT
Source organism: Pleurodeles waltl (assembly GCF_031143425.1). Taxonomy (NCBI): domain Eukaryota; kingdom Metazoa; phylum Chordata; class Amphibia; order Caudata; family Salamandridae; genus Pleurodeles; species Pleurodeles waltl. The sequence goes on along the minus strand of NC_090446.1, from coordinate 849,813,888 downwards.
CTGCTTTTGACCTGGTCCCAAACTTCACTCTCTGGCAGGTCCTTCATAACTTGAAAATGCTACCAATTCTGCTGTCCTTGGTTAGATGTCTCCAAAATGGCAATTTTGCACAAATCAGGTGAAGAAACCAGGGGGACCTGACTTAGGAAAATCTAGTGCTCTGCAGTGTACAACAGGGTTGCATCTTAGCTCCTACCCTTTTTTCATTATTAATTAATGATAATGTTTCTTTTTTATCCTCAATGGATTCTGATGGTCCCTTCCTTGCCAGTTCTAAAATTCCCATCCTTTCATTTGCGGATGACACTTTGCTGATCTCTAAGACCCGAGTGGGTTACAGAAACGTCTCCACTGTTTTGAGGATTTCTGCCTCGCTCAGGGTCTGGAGATCAATACAGATAGAACCAAGCTGATGTCTTTAAATACTAATAGATCTTTTAAGAATTGTTTTGTCATGGAGGGTGCTCTTTTCAGAAGGTTGACTCTTTCTCTTATTGGGCATTACATTTTCCTGAAACCTCAGCTTGACAGACCTGTGATGAAGCTTAGGCAAATGACGGGTGTCCTTTATAAAGAATATTGTTCTTCTCACTCTAGACAAATCTTGCCGGCACTTCCTATTTCTGACCCTCTACGGGGTATATCTGTGGGCCTTTTCCAAACTTGACTCGCTTACCGATGTGGGGAACAAATTTATTTGTAATCTTGTTTCTTTACTCCTCAGCACCCCTTTGCACCCACTCTGTCACAATCTGGGCCTGAGCTATCTGGTGGGCAAAGCAAGGCTATGCCTTCTGTTTTTTTGGAGGCGGCTGTGGACTACGCCAGAGCTAGATCATCAAGCTCTTGTTTTCAAGATCTTATGGAGGCTGACCAATTTTACAAAGTACCCTGGCTTTTTCATATTAAAAAATCACTCAATGCTCTTGGGCTCACATATCTCTGGGAACACCCTGCTTCTTCCTCCTTCCCGTCCAAAAATTAACTGAAGTAACATTTTTGGGAAACTGCAGCGGTGACCGATTCCAGGCATTCTGCTTCAGCCAGGCTTTCTAATGACTTCCTTGATTTTAAGCCTCTCAGTAAGTATGAGCCATTTTGGGATCTGGTGACTGTTCCTTTAGATCGGAAGTTGTACTTCTAATTCAGCGTTGCACCCTCCCGCTGAGATCATTTACAACATGGTGGGCCACTGGGTTTTCGGATGCCTGTCCAGTCTGCACCTCCTCAGTGGAGAGTGTTGCTCATGTTTTCTTTGTCTGTCTGACGTATGTACGCCAATGGTGCTAATGGCTAGCTCCTATCTGTAGAGATCTAGGCTTGTGTTAGCATTGTGTAGCCCTACACATTTTAAGGTCTGACTCCAGTCACATTTATGTTGTTATTGTGGCTAAATTTCGTGGTGCAATGCGGAGACTTCACATACCCATCTGTTAATTTTAGGTGATGCAATATAATTTTTTTTTTTTTTTTTTTTTCCAGTTTACACTGCTAAACTGAGGTTTTTTTAAGACTTGCTGTATTTCAAATGATCAAATTTATGTAAAGCTTAATGATTTATTATGCTTTTTTATCTTTATGTGAGCTTTTAGGACCCTAGCGACCGAAACAAAGCTATTTTGATGATGAATAAAATGAAGTGGGCGAGTTAATGTTTTCATTACAATAGTACACCAGGACCTGTTACGAGGGAGATTAATTATAGTATTGGAGCATGATATGCTATCATGTAATTTATGAGTGATTTAGTTTTGGCATTGCGATGTACAAGATTTCAGAATGGCTGCAAATAAAATTCCACAAAATACCATTCTCATGGTCTTACGTTCAATTACGGAATACCAACATAACAAAAATTCTGAATACATCAGTTAGAAATTTGTAAAAATAAATGTTTTAAATTAATTTTATGTTATCTATTTTTATTTTTACATTTATCTTTAAAATTAAAACTATTCGCACACATCGAGATCAATATTTACACTTCGGATTTTTGATTACTGAAGGATTAGAAACAAATAATACTCACAGGCAGAAGATCCTGTCTGATGTTTCCTTTATGCTCTATATGATAGGGGATGGGAGCGGGTTAAGAGTAGATGACGTGTCTTAGTTCCATCAGTCCGAGCCTTTTGGTTTTTTACGTGACTGACTCATCTATGATGCGTAGTGCCATAAGCTACAGCCTACAGATAGACATGAAAAAGAAACAGTCTTCGAGTACCTTTCATCTAATTTTCTTCTTTAAGCCCATTGCTTACTAAGAATTTGTTTTCTTTCTTTTTTACGTGCTATAAAATGATCAAAGAAAGGCAAGTTTAAATTCAGGCGAAAACCAGTAGGGAAAACCCTTAATGAAGCCTATAAAGAGCTACTATCCATTTCAAAGAACACAGCGCATAATTAGACATGGCTGGGAGCGAAATGGCGAAAATAGCCTGTTTCAGCTGGAAATGAGAGAAGATAATGCATTGACTGTAAAGCTGCCTCAAAAATGTACTTTCTTGCAATGTGTTATAATGCACAATCCGGCCTCATGCTGGGGTCTGACACTGCTTTAGTTTATTTTTTATTGTTGCTTGTTTGAAATAAGGCCAATGGTCAAACAAGCTAGAACACTGAACGTATATTGTCAGACAACCGAGTATAATGCGCAGCACAATCTTAAATTGAATTCCTATGCCGACGAGGTTTAGCTCTACACTTCAGAACGGCTTCTATATCAAGATAGAATCCTATGTCAGAGTATCTAGCCAGGCTACCTTGGCTACAAGATGAGGGTTTATTATTTTTTAGAACAGGTGACATCAATGTTAAAATACTACAATAACTTAGGCTGTGAGCTTATCTAGAAAAGCAATCTGCAAAGAGGTCACAGTGCATGCTATAAGGACTTGTTCTAAAGATACAGATACATCCCAGAAATGTGGGAAGGGAAAACATAAGCGTAGAAAAGATCAAACAGAAGTCAGTTGTCACCTTTCTGTCTGGACTAGAGACAGTTTTAGCTGTTGCAACAGCCGCAGATACTGCAAAGAAAATCATAAAAACACAAGCTTAAAAGCATAGATAGAAGGGCGTTGTCTCAGCTCTCTTCTTCCATTGGCCTACTCAACTTCAACTGACATTTTGCTTTTGCCCTCCACAGCACTGTGTAAGGCCAGGGGGTCAGCCCTTTCAGCCGTAGGCTGTCAGGTGCAGTAAGTGGCACTGTTTTGCTTGATTGCATGTGCACTTCCACCTAAAAGGTAGTGCACGTTAGTGTCAGGACTGGTGAGCAAATACTTTACATCACCAATGCTTGATTCTTTCAATTCTTTATAATATTTTATGTATTTAGCAATACTTGTATGTTTAAGCTATGCTTCCGGGTTACAGTAATTCAACGACAATAGTACCAGTGGCAATAGCGTGTGGCTTATACAGACACAACAGTATCTTACATAGCCTAGCCGTCAAAATCTTGCATGTAAAGCAGACTTTAGTCATATTACTCACTGATCAACAAAGCTAAGAAAGGAGCATTGAAAGATGTCATTAGGCCTCTTCTTGCTAATGGCTGTTTTGTGGAGAATTCTTGGACCACACACCTCTTAAGTTCTATCAGGGCCTGGAGGCAAGGTCAATCTATGAAAGTAAGGGCACGTATGCAACTGTCAGTTCAGCAACAGAAACTCAAATCATGTTGCTTAATAACACCGATGACACCTCAGATCTTATCTGGCAAACGAGAAACACTTGCACTATATTTTTGAGTTGTACAAAACCACATGACCTCTCAGCATTTCTTAACAGACACAATACGTAAATATGTGAGATTATCCATTCTTTGCATGTGGTTTATGCGGTTCTCGATAAAAGAACCAAGGCCCAGATTTAAGAGGGTCTAGCGCCATCCTAACGGCACATTATAGCGTCCTTTTTTACACTAATGTGGTGTTAAATGGCCCAAAATGTCGCACCATATTTACAAAGTGGCCTAACGCTTGCATTGTGCCACTTTGTAATCCCTTGTGCACTTTATGGCTGCGCCAGGCATAATGTATGCAAGGGGGGCTGAAAAAATGGCATAAAGAAATCTAAGGGATTTCTTTGCATCATTTTATTACCATTTTAATGCATGCTCAGAGCAGGCATTAAAAGTAGGCTCCCATTGTTTTCAATGGGCCTCTGGGTGCTTTGCAGGATTAGCGTCAACATCTTTTACGCTAATCCTGCAAAGCGCCAAACTAGCATAAAAAATATAATGGTAGTTCCCTAACTACTGCCATGGTGCATTGTATATTAAATACAGCGCATGCATGGTGGCTTTAGGGGGGCGCTAAGGAGTGCAAGAGAAGTGGCACTTAGATCTGCCCCTAAGAGCATCCTGTACCAACTACCAGTTCTCAAATCTCAGATGCAGATTGTGTGACTATGAAAGGGATTCTACATTGCACCTTCTCTGCTGTTGCCCCGGGTTAAAGTGTGAGAGGCAAGTATTTATCAAACAGATTTTGACATTGTACGAAAGCTTTAAAACACTGTCTCAACTCAGAGAACTTTTGGGAACTTTGCCGAGCAGCTAAAATTTCTAAAAAGGTTTCCTAGAAGCTAATTTTAACCACGCAATATTATCAATCATGGACATTGTGCTATCAGCAACTTTTATTTTTTATACTAGTACTAAAAATAGGGTCTCGACATGCATTTAAATGATTGTTTTAATCTCAAAATTATTGGACTGTAAACAATTTTAATATGATTACGTTAGATTGGTGTAGACAGGAATGGATTTTAATTGATTGCTTAACTTAAGTTGAGTGAAATGTAAATAGTTATTAACATATTTATTTCGATCTGCCAGACAGAGATACTTGGAGCCATCCTTTCCATGTGTGAAGATTTTAATCAATTAAATATAATAAATTATTGCAATGGTACAATTTTTGAGCAAGTAAGAATCATATGTACCTATGATATGCATTAAAACTGAAACATGTTTTTCTACCTTTTCCTAATATACCTATTTGCTTGTTAAAACCTGTACTGTTCTGTTTAAATTATTTTCAATTTCATTTTTTTCATTCAATTTTGTATTTTAGCATGTGTGTTAGAAATGGGGTCTTTCGTTGACAGTCAGGTTACCCCCTGATCAAGCAAGGACCCTGATTCTAGTCAGGGTAAAAGAAAATCACCCTCAGCTAACCCCTTCTTACTTCCTTGGTAGCTTGGCAGAGCAGTAGGCTTAACTTCAGAGTGCTAGGTGTGAAGTATTTGTACCAACACACACAGTAAGTTAATGGAACACTACAAAATGACACAACACCAGTTTAGAAAAATAGAAAATATTTATCTAAACAAAACAAGACCAAAATGACAAAAATCCACAATACACGTTACGTTATCAATAAAAATGCAAAAAGAGTCTTTAAGTAGTTCCAAACACACACTAACGCTGTCAGCGTGAAAAAGTACCTTGGGCGCATCAAAAATAACCCTGTTTGGGCAAGTGCACGTCAAAAAGGGCTTGTGATGGGTTAATTCCACTCACAAGAGGGAACGTATGTAGTTTCTCCTTTTGCCGGGTCGGGAGCGTCCTTTCTTCTCTCCGCAGGAGAGCGATGCATCAATCCGGTCAGCACTCTCGGGTCTGGGCAGGCCTTGCGTTGTTTTTCCACGCACAGCGGTACTTGAGTCGGAAATCCAGCCGCACGATGATCCGAAAACCCTGCAGCACAGGTTGTGATTTCCCAGCCTCCGTCAGAGATGCTGGGCATCATTTCTCCTGCTCCATGCATCGAATCTTTGATCGCGTTTCCTGCGAGCGTTGTTTCTCAGCTGCGTAGCCGGTGGTGCGTCACTTCTTCAGCCGCTGATCGGAGTTGCGTTGATCTTTTCCCTGCACAGCGCTCTGTGCGTGGATTTCCTTGTCTTTAGGCTGCCAGTTGCTCCTTTCAGGGTCTCAGGAACTGGATGGGCACCACAGGGCAAAGTAGGAGTCCCTCCAGAGACTCCAGGTGCAGGCAGAGAGAAGTCCCTGAAACTTCAAACAACAGAGGTAATCTCTAATTCAAGCCCTTGGAGATTTCTTCTCAATATGGAAGGCACACAAAGTCCAGTCTTTGCCCTCTTACTCTGGCAGAAGCAGCAACTTCAGGATAGCTGCACAAAGCACAGTCACAGGCAGGGCAGCTCTTCTTCCTCAGCTCTTCAGCTCTTCTCCAGGCAGAGGTTCCTCTTGGTTTCCATAAGGGTTTCTAAAGTCTGTGGTTTTGGGTGCCCTTCTTATATCCAATTTCTCCTTTGAAGTAGGCCTACTTCAAAGTAAAGTCTCTTTTGAATGTGAAATCCTGCCTTGCCCAGGCCAGGCCCCAGACACTCACCAGGGGGTTGGAGACGGCATTGTGTGAGGGCAGGCACAGCCCTTTCAGGTGTGAGTGACCACTCCTCCCCTCCCTCCTAGCACAGATGGCTCATCAGGAAATGCAGACCACACCCCAGCTCCCTTTGTGTCACTGTCTAGTGTGAGGTGCAACCAGCCCAACTGTCAAACTGACCCAGACAGGGAATCCACAAACAGGCAGAGTCACAGAAATGGTAGAAGCAAGAACATGCTCACTTTCTAAAAGTGGCATTTTCAAACACACAATCAAATCAACTTTACTAAAAGATGAATGTTTAAATTGTGAGCTCAGTGACCCCAAACCCCACATGTCCATCTGCTCCCAAAGGGAATCTACACGTTAATCAGATTTAAAGGTAGCCCCCATGTTAACCTATGAGAGGGACAGGCATTGCAACAGTGAACAACAAATTTAGCAATATTTCACTGTCAGGACATATAAAACACATTACTATATGTCCTACCTTAACCATACACTGCACCCTGCCCTTGGGGCTACCTAGGGCCTACCTTAGGGGTGTCTGACATGTAAGAAAAGGGAAGGTTAAGGCCTGGCAAGTGAGTACACTTGCCGAGTCGAATTTACAGTTAAAACTGCACACACAGACACTGCAGTGGCAGGTCTGAGACATGATTACAGAGCTACTTATGCAGGTGGCACAACCAGGGCTGCAGGCCCACCAATAGCATTTGATTTACAGGCCTTGGCACCTCTAGTGCACATTACTAGGGACTTACTAGTAAATCAAATATGCCAATCACGGATACGCCAATTGCATACAATTTTATACAGAGAGCATATGCACTTTAGCACTGGTTAGCAGTGGTAAAGTGCCCAGAGTTAAAAAACCAACAGCAACAGGTCAGATAAAATAGGAGGCAGGAGGCAAAAAGATTGGGGATGACCCTGCATAAACAAAAAAAGTCCAACAATGTGGCTACCACATTTAGGTGACACCATGCTTTCTTTTGTTGTTTTCTTTTTGTTACACATGCTTCATTTAGATGAATCATTCTTTCTTTTCTTGTTGTTATTTTTGTTACACATGCTTGCAATTAAAAAATACAAACGTAACCACATACCAGCTTGTCACAGCCACCCATATCAGCTTTGCCAGTAAATGTCTTCAAATTAGTTGAGCATTTTTTGACTCTGAGTATTTTTCAATGGCTGGAACCCTGCTGCCACTACAAACTGACGTTGCTTAGTACCCAACTCTGCTCACACCAATCATCGATTCTGTAGTGCAGCCTGCTATCGCAAATGTTTTACTGATTTCTTCTATCCAATATATAAAAACTATGACCATTCTACATGTAGCAGTTATGAGCAAATGAGTCCCTTTACCACTACTCAAATGTATGTACAGTGTTCCAAAACAGCCAGAAATGCGTGGGTAAAATGAATAACATGGCATCATAGGCAAATATTATTTTCTTCATATTTCACCAAGCAGTAAGACACATTTACATTTATCTTAAAGATTGTATTGCCTACGAGACCACGATGTCTGCTTAGGGGATGATTCACAAAATCATTAGGCTTTTTATGCGCGCATTCATGTCTTAGTAAATTGACCGAGAAATGTCACAATTAGTAAAACTACGAGGAGGTCACAGTTCTTTCGATTTGTAGTACTGTCTACGATTATTCCTTGAATATGTCAATTGTATTCCCATGTTAGTGTTTCGTTGCACTTCGCAAAGAGATACAAGGATATGTGAATGAACATAGGAGTACTAAATGTATGCGCTCCAAAATGCCACTGTGAATAGACCCCTGTGTGTTCGGAGGTCGAACAGCTCATTGCAATAAAAGACTTTAACATCTGTCTGGATAGAACAACTAACAGAAAGTAGCACAGCTGCTCTGAACTACTTCAAATTTAAAATGTTCAGATAAAATTGAATGTATTTGTTCGATTACAGCAAGAAGTGACCTTCCACTTTGCATTGCCACGTTTTTGCTCTTCTGAAGCCACAGTGGAATATCTAAAAACAACCGAATAGAATGTCGCACAATCAAACTAGCGAATCATAGGTGCAGTTCATGATTCAAATTGCCCTTTTTCTGTTTCTAGATTCACGTAGCCATATAGGGACATATTTATACTTTTACAGGCAAAACTGCGTTAGCTCACTTTTCCGTGTAAATGTATAGCGCCGGCTAGCACCATTCCTGGACGCCGGCCGTGATCCATATTTATGGAATGCCTATAGCCGCCACTAATGCCCTGTTAGCGTCTTTGTAAAGGACCCTAACCGCGTGGGAGGCATGGTGGAAACTGGAGCTTGTGTGCCGAATTACGGTGCTACACTGTTTAGAGGCAAAAAATGCCTCTAAGCAATGTAACACAATTTCCTGGGCACACAACCCCCATGCACAACCCCATGGCTCCTGTCTTAGTAAAGACAGGAGCCATGCTCACCACCCCAATGGCCATGCCCAGGGGACAACGCCAAGTAGCGGGAAAAAAATGATGTATATATTGTTAGAAATGGGGTATTTGGTTGGCAGTCAGGTTACCCCCTGTCCAAGCAAGGACCCTCACTCTAGTCAGGGTAAGTCAGGCTGTGTCGCCCCGGCTCGGCTGTGCGTTGATCCGGTGGCCCATGCGTCAAATTTCCAGTTGCTACGCTGGCGCTGGGTCGATCTTCTTGATGCAATGTCTGGCTGTATCGTTCCGGTTCGGCGTGCAGTGAAATTTTCACCACTGAGCACGCTGTGCATCGTTTCTGGCAGGCTGTGCGTCGAATTTCGCTGCACAAGGAGTCATTCTTGTAGAGATGAAGTCTTTGTGGTCCTGAGACTTTGGGAACAGGAGGCAAGCTCTATCCAAGCCCTTGGTGAGCACTTCTTCACCACAGCCAGTGAGCAGCAAGGAAGCAGGGCAACAGCAAGGCAGCAGCCCTTCACAGAAAGCAGTCAGGTGTGTCCTTTGGGCAGCCAGGCAGTTCTTCTTGGCAGGATACAGGTTCTGGTTCAAGTTTCTTCTCTAGGATGTGTCTGAGTTGGTAGGGGTAGAGGCTCTGTTTAAATGCCCAAATGTGCCTTTGAAGTGGGGGGAGGCTTCAAAGAGTGGCTTAGAAGTGCACAAGGTCCCCTTTCAGTGTAATCGTGTCTGCCAGGGTCCCAGTAGGGGGTATCCTTTGTGTGAGGGCAGGCTGCTGTCTTTTGAGATGCAAGTGTCAGGCCCTCCACCCTCCCAGCCCAGGAAGACCCATTCAAAATGCAGATGTATGCAAGTAAGGCTAAGTATCCTATGTTTGGGGTGTGTCTGAGTGAATGCACACGGAGCTGTCAACTAAACCCAGCCAGACGTGGATTGTAAGGTACAGAAAGATTTAAGTGCAGAGAAATGCTCACTTTCTAAAAGTGACATTTCTAAAATAGTAACATTAAATCCAACTTCACCAGTCAGCAGGATTTTGTATCACCATTCTTGCCATACTAAATATGACCTTCCTACTTGTAATAAAGATGAATCTTGATGGTACAAAATGTAGGTTCTTTAATAGGAGTATCTTAGCCACATACAGATCTGGTCAAGCCAACAGTCAGCTCCAACAGCTTCCTCGGAATCCCTTCTCTCTCACACTCTACTCTGATGTCAGATAAGACATCTGTGCCACATCAGTGCCAGAGAGAGAAGGGATCCCTCACATTCTAATGCTGCATTCTATCATTACACTCTACCACACAACTCCTTTCAGATCAGCAGCTACCACTCAAACAATGTATGAGGGCAGATCCAATGTTAGCCTATGAAGGGAGCAGGCCTCACAGCAGTGTAAAAACAAATTTAGTTGTTTTACACTACCAGGACATGTAAACTACACAGGTACATGTCCTGCCTTTTGCCTGCACAGCGCCCTGCCCTATGGGTTACCTAGGGCAGTGGTTCCTAACCTTTTGACTTCTGTGGACCCCGCTTTATCAATACTGGAACCCGGGGACCCCCTAAATCATTATTAGAATCCGGGCACCCACTACTTAAAGCTGGGGATCTAATCTGTTAATGTTATTAAATTTTCTATGCAGTCACGGACCCCCTGATGAGGCTTCGCGGACCCCCAGGGGTCCCCGGACCACAGGTTGGAACCACTGACCTAGGGCATACCTTAGGGGTGTCCTATATGTAGAAAAAGGGGAGTATTAGACTTGGCAAGTACCTTTAAATGCCAAGTCGAATTGGCAGTGAAACTGCACACACAGGCCTAGCAATGGCAGACCTCAGACAAGGTTAAGGGGCTACTTAAGTGGGTGACACAATCAGTGCTGGAGGCCCTCTTGTAGCATTAAATCTACCGGCCCTAGACACATATAGTGCACTCTACTAGGGACTTATGAGTAACTTAAATAGTCCAATTGCGTATGATCCAATGTTATCATCTTTAAAGAGAGAAAGCATATGCAGTTTAGCACTGGTTAGCAGTGGTAAAGTGTAGAGTCTTAAAACCAGCAAAAACATTATCTAAAAAGTGGAGGGAGGGAGGCAAAAAGCTAGGGGTGACCACCCTAAGGCTGTCAGGTCTTATATGTGATGTCCACCTGGTGTGGGTGGGGGTGTCCCTGGGGCCAGGGAAGGGCACATATGAACTATTTCCATATGGAAAAAAGCGCACAGGTCCCCTAACACCAGCCCATACCCAGGCATTGAGTAATGGTGCTAAGCAAGCTTGGCACCATTATTTAAGGCCCCCCTCCCCCCTGCTTGAATTTAGCACAGGGGGATAAACATGCCATTAAGGCCATATCGTCATTTTCTGGACGCAAATGCCTACTTTGCATCTCATTGACGTTAACTCCAGATCTTTGGAGCAAGATGGGTCTAGCACCAAAGTATAAATATGGAGTTAAGTTTGCGCTGAATTAGCGTGAAAACAATGACGCTAATTCAGCGCAAATAGGGTATAAATATGCCCTGTAGTTATATATAGTTATATGTCAAACAGCTCTTCTTACACAACGTCATTATATCTAGAAATTTCCCTCAGTATTCCACAGCATTGCATTCTTATGTGTGTAGTGCTGGAAGTATATTGGTTAAAGGTAAGGACACATATTTCACTCTTTTTAAAGTTCCTCAAAAGGAATGTAGCACAGATGAGCTGAGAGCATTTCAGATTGCAGATGTTTACTGAAGTGTGCGAGTACCAGTTCAATAACATGCTTCCTTCTCCAAGGGTGCAAACAACTTTTTTTCTTCAGAAGCCATAGTGCAAAATCCAAATACGAGAATGAGGTGCTGTTAGAAATGGGGTTTTTGGTTGGCAGTCAGGTTACCCCCTGTCCAAGCAAAAGCCCTCACTCTAGTCAGGGTAAGTCACACACAATCCAAGATTATCCTGTGCCCACCCTCTGGTAGCTTGGCACGAGCAGTCAGGCTTAACTTAGAAGGCAATGTGTAAAGTATTTGTGCAATAAATCGTACAATACCACCATAGAGCACCACAAAAATACACCACACAGTGTTTAGAAAAATATATAATATTTATCAGGATAATTGTAGGTCAAAAAGAATAAAGTTGCAATGGAAAATTGTAGAAATATCACGTAAAAGTGATATAAAGGTGGTCATTCTGACCCTGGCGGTCTTTGACCGCCAGGGCGGAGGACCGCGGGAGCACCGCCGACAGGCCGGCGGTGCTCCAATGGGGATTCCGACCGCGGCGGTAAAGCCGCGGTCGGACCGGCACCACTGGCGGGGTCCCGCCAGTGTACCGCGGCCCCATTGAATCCTCCGCGGCGGCGCAGCTTGCTGCACCGCCGCAGGGATTCCGACCCCCCCTACCGCCATCCAGATCCCGGCGGTCGGACCGCCGAGATCCGGATGGCGGTAGGGGGGGTCGCGGGGCCCCTGGGGGCCCCTGCAGTGCCCATGCCACTGGCATGGGCATTGCAGGGGCCCCCGTAAGAGGGCCCCTAAATGTATTTCACTGTCTGCTGCGCAGACAGTGAAATACGCGACGGGTGCAACTGCACCCGTCGCACAGCTTCCACTCCGCCGGCTCGATTCCGAGCCGGCTTCATCGTGGAAGCCTCTTTCCCGCTGGGCTGGCTGGCGGTCTGAAGGCGACCGCCCGCCAGCCCAGCGGGAAAGTCAGAATTACCGCCGCGGTCTTTCGACAGCGGAACGGTAACCTGACGGCGGGACTTTGGCGGTCGGCCTCCGCCGCCCGCCAAGGTCAGAATGAGGGCCAAAGTGTCTTAAAGTCTTTAGAATATAAACAAAGTCTCTTTCAAGCACAAGTACCTGGTTGGGAGTGGAAAAATCTCCTCAGAGGGCCACAAGAGAAGAGGTGCGTGGAAAAAGGGTGTGTGCGTCGATTTCTCCCCAGCACACACGGACTTGCGTCGTTATTTTCCACGCGGGGAAGTCGGGTGTCGTTTTCCGGCGCGCAGACAGTCTCTTTCTGTGGATCGCGGGGATTACCAGATGTCCCGGGTCTGTGCGTGGATTTTCCTGCTTGTTCTCCGGCTGCGCGTCGGTCTGCTGGGCTGCGCGTCGAAAATACGATCTCACGGCAGGCGTCGCGTCGATTTCTCCTCTAGACTTCGATCAGCGGGGCTGCGCGTTGAAATTACGATCTCATGGCAGGCGTCGCGTCGATTTCTCCTCTAGAGGTCGGGCGGCGTTGTCCTTGCGAGGCCGTGCGTTGGATCTTCGATCGTCCCAAGAGCGTTGCGTCGATCAGCGTCGGAGTGCGGCGTTTTTCTCGCCGCGAAACAAGCTGTGCGTCGAAATTTTCGGCGCACAGAGCATCCAAGTAAAAGAGAGAAGTCTTTTTGGTCCTGAGACTTCAAGGAACAGGAGGCAAGCTCTATCCAAGCCCTTGGAGAGCACTTTCACAGCCAGACAAGAGTTCAGCAAGGCAGCAGGGCAACAGCAAGGCAGCAGTCCTTTGTAGAAAGCAGACAGGTGAGTCCTTTGAGCAGCCAGGCAGTTCTTCTTGGCAGGATGTAGTTTCTGGTTCAGGTTTCTTCTCCAGCAAGTGTCTGATGAGGTAGGGCAGAGGCCCTGTTTTATACCCAAATGTGCCTTTGAAGTGGGGGAGACTTCAAAGAGTGGCTAAGAAGTGCACCAGGTCCCCTTTCAGTTCAATCCTGTCTGCTAGGGTCCCAGTAGGGGATGTGGCAGTCCTTTGTGTGAGGGCAGGCCCTCCACCCTCCCAGCCCAGGAAGACCCATTCAAAATGCAGATGTATGCAAGTGAGGCTGAGTACCCTGTGTTTGGGGTGTGTCTGAGTGAATGCACAAGGGGCTGTCAACCAAGCCCAGCCAGACGTGGATTGTAAGGCACAGAAGGATTTAAGTGCCAAGAAATGCTCACTTTCTAAAAGTGGCATTTCTAGAATAGTAATATTAAATCCGACTTCACCAGTCAGTAGGACTTTGTATTACCATTCTGGCCATACTAAATATGACCTTCCTGCTCCTTTCAGATCAGCAGCTGCCACTTCAACAGTGTATGAGGGCAGCCCCAATGTTAGCCTATGAAGGGAGCAGGCCTCACAGTAGTGTGAAAACGAATTTAGGAGTTTTACACTACCAGGACATATAACTACACAGGTACATGTCCTGCCTTTTACCTACACAGCACCCTGCCTTAGGGGTTACCTAGGGCACACCTTAAGGGTGACTTATATGTAGAAAAAGGGGAGTTCTAGGCTTGGCAAGAACTTTTAAATGCCAAGTCGATGTGGCAGTGAAACTGCACACACAGGCCTTGCAATGGCAGGCCTGAGACAAGAAAAAGGGGCTACTTAAGTGGGTGGCACAACCAGTGCTGCTGGCCCACTAGTAGCATTTAATTTACCAGCCCTATGCACATAAAGTGCACCTTACTAGGGACTTATAAGTAAATTAATAGTCCAATCAGGTATGATTCCAGGTTACCATGTTTTAGGGGAGAGAGCATATGCACTTTAGCCCTGGTTAGCAGGGGTAAAGTGCGCAGAGTCTATAAACCAGCAAAAACAGTGTCCAAAAAGTGGAGGGAGGCAGGCAAAAAGTTAGGGGTGACTACCCTAAGGCTGTCAGGTCTAACATGTGTCCCCCCCAGCTGAAAGTGGGGAGAGCTACCCGACCTCCTGGGAGCTCTCATCGCTAAGGCGGAAGTACCTGGAGAGACCATCAGCATTGGCGTGGTCAACCCCTGGGCGATGTTCCACCGTAAAGTCCATCCCCTGTAGGGAAATGGACCACCTCAAGAGTTTTGGATTCTCACCCCTCATCTGCATGAGCCATCTGAGGGGCCTGTGGTCTGTCTGAACCCGGAAGTGAGTCCCAAACAGGTAGGGTCTTAGCTTCTTCATTGCCCAGACCACAGCAAAAGCTTCTCTCTCAATAGCACTCCACCTCTGTTCCCGTGGTAATAGCCTTCTGCTAATAAAGACTACCGGTTGATCTCTGCCCTCCTCATTCAGCTGTGCTAAGACTGCCCCTATGCCATGCTCTGAAGCGTCTGTCTGCACGATAAATTCCTGGGAGTAGTCAGGGGCCATGAGCACGGGGGCCGTGCACATGGCTTCCTTCAGGGCGTCAAAGGCTTTCTGACAAGCCTCTGTCCAATTCACCAACCTAGGTTGTTTCTTGGAAGTGAGTTCTGTCAAGGGTGTTACAATGGTACCATAGCCCTTGACAAATCTGCAGTAGTATCCTGTGAGGCCTAGAAAGGCTCTCACCTCAGTATGCGTTCGCGGTGGTTGCCAGGCCTTGATAGTTTCAATCTTGGCCTGGAGTGGCTGCACCTTGCCACCACCCACTAGGTGTCCCAAGTACACCACGGAACCCTGCCCAATCTGGCACTTACTAGCCTTGATGGTCAGGCCTGCCTGTTGCAGGGCCTGAAGCACCTCCTTGAGGTGAAGCAGGTGTTCCTCCCATCTGGAACTCTAGACAGTTATGTCATCCAGGTAGGCTGCACAGAAGGCATCCTTGCCAGCTAGGACCCGGTTAACCAACCGTTGGAAGGTAGCGGGGGCATTTTTCAACCCAAACGGCATCACCCGGAACTGGTAATGGCCATCAGGGGTTGAAAATGCGGATCTTTCCTTAGCCCCTTCAGTCAGGGCGATCTGCCAGTACCCTGAAGTAAGATCAAACGTACTCAGGAACTTGGCAGCGCCTAGCCTGTCCACGAGCTCATCAGCTCGGGGGATGGGGTGAGCATCAGTCCGTGTGACTGAGTTGAGACCCCGGTAGTCCACACAGAACCGGAGTTCTGGCTTCGCACCTGGGGCAGTAGCCTTAGGGACCAACACCACTGGTCTGGCCCAGGGACTACTGGATTTCTCGATAACCCCTAGAGTCAACATCTTGGAGACCTCCTCCTTGATGCTGGCCTTCACCTTATCCGATAACCTGTAAATTTTGTTCTTCACAGGGAGACTGTCACCAGTGTCAATATCATGAACACAGAGGTGGGTCAGTCCAGGAGTAAGGGAGAACAGGGGGGAGAACTGCTCCAACAGCTCATAGCAGTCTCCTTTCTGGTTTAGAGTCAGGGAGTCAGACAGAATGACCCCGCTTACTGACCCATCACCTTCTTGGGCAGAGAGGAGGTCAGAGAGAGGTTCACTCTCCTCTTCCATTCCTTCATCTGTGACCAGAAGCATGTTGATCTCCGACCTCTCAAAATGAGCTTTTAGTCGGTTCACATGGAGCACCCTTAGGGGATTCCTAGGGGTTTGGAGGTCCACTAGGTAAGTGGCCTCCCCTTTCCGCTCCTTTATTTCAAATGGGCCAGACCAGCGGTCCTGGAGAGCTCTGGGTTCTACTGGCTCCATTACCCACACTTTGTCTCCAGGTTGAAACTCTACCAGGGTGGCCTTCTGGTCATACCAGTGTTTCATTACCTCTTGACTGGCCTCAAGGTTACATTGGGCCTCTTTCCAGAAGCGGGTCATCTGGTTGCTGAGGGCCAACATGTAGCTGACCACATCCTGAGGGGGTGTCTTTGGAGCTTTCTCCAATCCCTCCTTGACAATGCTTAAGGGTCCCCTGACAGGGTACCCGTAGAGAAGATCAAAGGGACTGAACCCTACCCCCCTCTGGGGGACCTCTCTGTAGGCAAAGAGAAGGCATGGTAAGAGGACGTCCCACCTACGCCTCATGGCCTCAGGGAGGCCACCAATCATGCCTTTCAGGGTCTTGTTGAATCTCTCCACAAGACCATTAGACTGGGGGTGATAGGGTGTGGTGAACTTGTAGGTTACACCACACGCATCCCATAGAGACTTCATGTATGCAGACATGACGTTAGTGCCTCTGTCAGACACTATCTCCTTGGGGAACCCCACACAGGTAAATATCCCCATCAGAGTTCTGGTCACCACCGGTGCGGTTACGGTCCTCAGAGGGATTGCCTCTGGGTAACGGGTGGCATGGTCCACCAAAACCAGGATGAACCTGTTGCCTAAGGCAGTTTTGGGGTCCAAGGGACCAACAATGTCGATGCCCACCCTTTCAAAGGGGGTGCCAACGACAGGAAGTGGAATCAGGGGGGTTTTAACCCTTTTTCCTGCTTTACCACTGGCCTGGCAGGTAGGACAAGATCTGAGGAACTTATCTGAGTGTGTCCTCATTTTGGGCCAATAAAAGTGGGTGACAAGCCTGTTAAAGGTCTTGCTCTGCCCCAAATGTCCTGCCAGGGGAATGTCGTGAGCCAGACCCAGTAGGAAGGTTCGGTAACATTGGGGGACCACCAGCATACGTGCTGCCCCAAAGGCCAGAACCTTAGGCTCACTGTAGAGGAGATCATTCTCCCAATATAGGTGGTGATTGCCAGAGGCGTCACCTGCTGCCTGGTTTGAGGCTTGTTTCCTCAAACCTTCCAGAGTGGGACATTCTTTCTGCGCCTTGCAGAATTCCTCCCTGGTGGGTCCACCCTCAACTTGCCAGCCAGCAAGCTCAGGTAAGTCACCTAGGGTGGCAATGTCTTCCCCAGTTGGCTCGGGAGCCTCCTCCTCAGGAGCCCCGTCAGCCACTGCAGGAACTTCTGGGGCCGGTTTCCCGCGCCCCTGTTCCCTCCTCCTGGCAGCTCTCTGGGCCATCGTTTCAGGCTCCAGATGCCCTTGACTTCCCTCTCGGTCAGCCATGGACCGTGTGGTCATGCAGACCCACTCAGGTAACCCTAACATCTCCAGGTGAGACCTGAGCTCCACTTCTTTCCAAGCAGTGTGCTCAAGATCATTGCCTAACATACAATCTACAGGCATGGCAGGACTCACAGCTACTTTCAGAGTACCAGAGACCCCCCCCCACTCAAAGGGAACCAGAGCCACTGGTAGGTGACTCTCGCGATTGTCAGCGACTATGACCTGGTGGAATGTATTAGGGACTATCTGCTCTGTTGACACCAGCTGACTCTTGATAGTAGTCATACTGGCTCCTGTGTCACGCAGAGCCTCCACCTTCTGCCCATCAATGGTGACCCACTGCCGGTACTTGGAAGTATTTTTGGGCATGTGGGCCTTGGGCACCATTTCTCCTTCTCCCAGGGACACTAGGGAAATCTCTACCTGCTCCCCAAAGCTACTTGGGTCCATCTCCCCCCCGAGCGCTACACTAGTCAACCCAGGTGCCTGTCCGGTAGTGGATGGTGCCCTCTTGGGACACTGTGGATCGCCTTTGTAGTGACCATACTGGTAACACTCCATGCATTTGGGGCTAGATCTCCCTGACTTGTCATATGTCCCTGGCTTTTTCCCAAATTTGGAAAAGGAAGGGTTGCCACCCCCTCCCTGGGAATTCTTTTGGGGGCCTTTGGAGAGTTCCTTATCTGCAAGTTTATCTCCCCCCTCTTTCTTCTGTTGGGAACCCTGACCACCTTTGTGGGAGTCCCCCCCAGGTACCTTCTTGGACACTCTGGTGCTAACCCAGAGGTCCGCCTCCTCAGCAAGCTTCCTGGGATCAGTCAGCTTACTATCCACTAGGTGCTGGCGCAACTCTGTATAAGTAGTATTAAGCATATGCTCTCTCAGAATCAAGTCATATAAACCTTTATAATCTGCTACTTTGTTGCCCCGCACCCATCCATTCAGTGCCTTACTGGAGAAATCAAAGAAATCTACCCATGTTTGTGTGGTTTGTTTGGTGCTGTCCCTGAACCTCTGACGGTATTCCTCAGGGGTCAGCCCAAACTTGGCAAGTAAAGTGGCTTTCTGAAGTGGGTATGTGTTTTGATCAGGTTGATCCAATGTGAGAAGTGTGTCCCTCCCCAATGGCGGCACATAACCCCACATAGCTACCCCCCATTGCCCTTCAGGAACCTCATGAGCCCTTAGTGCAACTTCATAAGCAGCTAACCATTTATCTATGTCATCTCCCACCACAAAACTGGGCACAACATTTTTGGGTATACAAACCTTCTTTTCTCCAGCAGGTCCTGTCTGTATGCTGCCACCATTATTGCTGGATTCAGACTGTCTTGCCTTGATCTCCAGCTCCTTGAGACTCAGTTCATGAGCCAACAATAGTTTCTTTTCAGCCAAAGCTCTTTCAGCTTCCACCTGTCTGGCTGCTCTTTCAGCTTCCGCTTGTTTGGCTGCCCTTTCAGCTTCTGCTTGAATCTGTTTGGCTGTTCTTTCAGCTTCAATCTGTTTGGCTGCTCTTTCAGCCTCAGCTTGTTTGGCTTCTCTCTCTGCCCTCCTCTCCTCCTGTTGAGCCTCAATTTTCAGTTTTGCCATTTGCAATTGGAACTCCCTTTCCTCTCTCCTTTCCTCTGCGGTCAGGCTTTGCATAGAGACACTGCTCCCTGGTCTGGAAGGGGGCACAATTGCAGTGGTAACACCATCCACCGATAGTGAAAATTCCTCTGAGGTGCCATGTTCTGGCTCCTCTTCCTCATCATCCTCTAAATGGGCTTCTGCCCAGGCCCTCAGCGCCACTTGAAAGTCCTCCTTTCTGGAGGCCCCTTGGGTGGGTACCCTCAATGCCCTGCAGAATCCTCTTAGTTGTTTGACCGTATATGCATCCAACTGGACTAGGTCAAAGTCCCCTGTCTGAGACCCAGTCAGAGACATGTTGAGTGAGGATTTAGTTTTTGAAAATTGTCAGGAAAAAAATCAGGTTTTCAAAAAGAGATAAAAACCAAGTTGACCTTCAACTGTGGGTAGGTAGTGAAATACTTAGCTACTGTATGTCACTGCACAAATACAAGTCCTATCCTCACCGCTGATCACAATGTTAGAAATGGGGTTTTTGGTTGGCAGTCAGGTTACCCCCTGTCCAAGCAAAAGCCCTCACTCTAGTCAGGGTAAGTCACACACAATCCAAGATTATCCTATGCCCACCCTCTGGTAGCTTGGCACGAGCAGTCAGGCTTAACTTAGAAGGCAATGAGTAAAGTATGTGTGCAATAAATCATACAATACCACCATAGAGCACCACAAAAATACACCACACAGTGTTTAGAAAAATATATAATATTTATCAGGATAATTGTAGGTCAAAAAGAATAAAGTTGCAATGGAAAATTGTAGAAATATCACGGAAAAGTGATATAAAGTGTCTTAAAGTCTTTAGAATATAAACAAAGTCTCTTTCAAGCACAAGTACCTGGTTGGGAGTGGAAAAATCTCCTCAGAGGGCCACAAGAGAAGAGGTGCGTGGAAAAAGGGTGTGTGCGTCGATTTCTCCCCAGCACACACGGACTTGCGTCGTTATTTTCCACGCGGGGAAGTCGGGCGTCATTTTCCGGCGCGCGGACAGTCTCTTTCTGTGTATCGCGGGGATTACCAGATGTCCCGCGTCTGTGCGTGGATTTTCCTGCTTGTTCTCTGGCTGCGCGTCGGTCTGCGCGTCGAAATTACGATCTCACGGCAGGCGTCGCGTCGATTTCTCCTCTTGACTTCGATCTGCGGGGCTGCGCTTTGAAATTACGATCTCACGGCAGGCGTCGCGTCGATTTCTCCTCTAAAGGTCGGGCGGCGTTGTCCTTGCGAGCCCGTGCGTCGGATCTTCGATCGTCCCAAGAGCATTGCGTCGATCAGCGTCGGAGTGCGGTGTTTTTCTCGCCCCGAAACAAGCTGTGCGTCGAAATGTTCGGCGCACGGAGCGTCCAAGTAAAAGAGAGAAGTCTTTTTGGTCCTGAGACTTCAAGGAACAGGAGGCAAGCTCTATCCAAGCCCTTGGAGAGCACTTTCACAGCCAGACAAGAGTTCAGCAAGGCAGCAGGGCAACAGCAAGGCAGCAGTCCTTTGTAGAAAGCAGACAGGTGAGTCCTTTGAGCAGCCAGGCAGTTCTTCTTGGCAGGATGTAGTTTCTGGTTCAGGTTTCTTCTCCAGCAAGTGTCTGATGAGGTAGGGCAGAGGCCCTGTTTTATACCCAAATGTGCCTTTGAAGTGGGGGAGACTTCAAAGAGTGGCTAAGAAGTGCACCAGGTCCCCTTTCAGTTCAATCCTGTCTGCCAGGGTCCCAGTAGGGGGTGTGGCAGTCCTTTGTGTGAGGGCAGGCCCTCCACCCTCCCAGCCCAGGAAGACCCATTCAAAATGCAGATGTATGCAAGTGAGGCTGAGTACCCTGTGTTTGGGGTGTGTCTGAGTGAATGCACAAGGGGCTGTCAACCAAGCCCAGCCAGACGTGGATTGTAAGGCACAGAAGGATTTAAGTGCCAAGAAATGCTCACTTTCTAAAAGTGGGATTTCTAGAATAGTAATATTAAATCCGACTTCACCAGTCAGTAGGACTTTGTATTACCATTCTGGCCATACTAAATATGACCTTCCTGCTCCTTTCAGATCAGCAGCTGCCACTTCAACAGTGTATGAGGGCAGCCCCAATGTTAGCCTATGAAGGGAGCAGGCCTCACAGTAGTGTGAAAACGAATTTAGGAGTTTTACACTACCAGGACATATAACTACACAGGTACATGTCCTGCCTTTTACCTACACAGCACCCTGCCTTAGGGGTTACCTAGGGCACACCTTAAGGGTGACTTATATGTAGAAAAAGGGGAGTTCTAGGCTTGGCAAGAACTTTTAAATGCCAAGTCGATGTGGCAGTGAAACTGCACACACAGGCCTTGCAATGGCAGGCCTGAGACAAGAAAAAGGGGCTACTTAAGTGGGTGGCACAACCAGTGCTGCTGGCCCACTAGTAGCATTTAATTTACCAGCCCTATGCACATAAAGTGCACCTTACTAGGGACTTATAAGTAAATTAATAGTCCAATCAGGTATGATTCCAGGTTACCATGTTTTAGGGGAGAGAGCATATGCACTTTAGCCCTGGTTAGCAGGGGTAAAATGCGCAGAGTCTATAAACCAGCAAAAACAGTGTCCAAAAAGTGGAGGGAGGCAGGCAAAAAGTTAGGGGTGACCACCCTAAGGCTGTCAGGTCTAACAGGTGCCATACAATCAGGTCAGAAAATCACGGAGCAATTCTCATCTTCAGTAGTCTCTTCTCTGTTCATAGTCCATTTAAGTATGTGTTACTCGTTCATCATTCAATGACTATACTGGATTGGCATGGTCTACAGTGCCAAATAACCGTGTGGTGTGAAGTTGTGATTTGCTGGTGTGGAAAAAGGACAATGATAGTCACAGTTGACACGCCACCATGTCAAACTCTGATGAGAAATCATTCATACTTTTCATGTATATACGCCTATTGTTGCTTTTATAGTGGAACTGCATGCCCACCTGTTGGGTCCCACTTGAATAGACCATGTCTCTGAGTAGCGTCGGAGTAGTCCCCCCTATTTAATAAGATACCAAAAAAAATGTGAATATGGCTATTTTTACTTTCTTACTTGTTAGGTGTGAATGTGTTGTGCCCTCTTGATTTTCCATTCATCCTGATTGTTGACATCTATGTGCACCTCTGCAGTGAACGTATTTTATCATGTCAATTTTACTTAACTAACACACAGGTCTGTCTTGTGTCAGTGATCCCGTGGTGTGGTTTATTGCAAGTCTCATTTGAGCTGCAGTGCACACGTAATTGCCTTGTAGGCAATTGGAGGGCAATTGGTCATTAGCCAGAAAGAAAGAGGTTGTTAGTCCCTGTCAGCGACATTTTCATTGTAATACTAGTAAAGTAATGGATTATTTTCAGGAATCTCTGGTTGTTTTATTAGTGTTTGAAATGTCAGGGCGCGTTCTTTCTGTGTGAGTGGACTGTGCTGCATGTGTCAGCTATTTGTTTTCAAACAACAAGTAAGATGAGGTAGTTTCTGGTTTCCAGTTGACCTGTGTGTGGTATTCAGAGGATTACTTTTCCCATAAATTCAAATGGAATACGCCATGCTTATTGTTTACTGCCTGTGCAGAGATTTTAAAAACACAACTTTCCTCTTTTCTGTGTCACATCTCCACATGTACACATCTTTTCCTTCCACTTTAACCAATTATCTCTGATGATGGTCTATCTTCAGTGGTATCACGTCAAAACAGTCAACCCTTGGGCGGTCACTTGTAAAAATTAAAACAGATTAAAGAATCATGTCTGCTACTCAATAAACAGATTATACGCAGTTGTGTCAAAACACGTTCAGGTGCTCTATGGAGGCAAATGTACTTAAGGGAAAAGGATGCATTCCTTTTATTTTGTTTGCCCTTTTTCAATTTTGACAACTGGTGATCAGTTTTCAGTCAAACATGTTCTATTTAGAAAAACAGCCAATTTTAGTTTTTTTTTCACAGTTCGAAAATATGTAGATATTGGGTTTTAAATTGAATGAAATATTCCACTTTGAGGAATATATTTAAACCTCCTCTCCAATGCAACCCAAGCTGGATTAAAACTCATGCCCTCATTATGAGTGGCCACATAATTTCACCCGAAGTGACTAGACCATTTGAATTACGAGATGTGCAGCAACTCTGCAGATTAGCAGAATTTTAAACTGGGTGAATTACCAGGAAACATGAATTATTCCCTAGAAAATAGACCTGCAATTTCATACTTTCCTAGTAGCTCATAATTGATGGGGGTTATGGCGTTCTCATTTCTATTCCATTGAAAATCCCCACCCCCACAGTATTGATCACAACAGGCAGGGAGAATGATCACCACATTTTGTGGAGACCTTCTAATGAGGACTTACGTTATAAAATTTAATAGCAATCTCCCATCAAAATCAAGTTTACAACACATGGTCAATCCTGCCTGAAAAAAACCGGGACTAGTCAAATATGTATTACCTATGGTGATTATAACTTTTTAGAAATGCAAAAATAGCCTGCTTAAGTGCAGTTTACATGTTTCACAAAAAGGAATTAATATCCCCGGCTGGCCGTCTGTACTTCATAACTAATATTGACACCTGCATAATGCAAAGCCAGCAGTTACAATTAAAAACCTTCTGGCTTCCCATGTCGCATCTGCATGTGAATAATAGTTTTTTTCTATCGTGTTATTCGTTGAGGGGGGGCCAGGCCATATTTTTGAAGCCTAAAAACATAAGGGTGCTGTTAAAGATGAGAGCTTGGAGGGGACGTCTTCCTTTGTTGTTTAGTGGAAATAGTTGGGCCACAACAGAATGGATATACAAGAAGAACATCACAAGGGAAAAAGCAGGTCGTCATTTTGGATTATGTAGTGAAAACAGTATTTGATTCAATTTACATGAAAACCGATCCCAAGAACAGTAACTTGGTCACAACGCTGCAAAACATGGAAAAAAAGTGAGAATATGTCTGATTCATTTTGAGTCGGTCACCATTGACTGTGTGCTTGTACACTTTAAGATGCATGGTTTACTCACTGCCTAGGTTGACAAGAACAGAAAAAGATAAGACGTCAATGCAACTCCTCTGAACTGTCAAATAGGGGACCTTTAAAAGACTTGTTTCTACCTCTCTCGAGAATCCCTGGAACCCACGAGTTCCTTCAAGGAATAGCAAAAGGGACAGAGGGAGCTAGGCACGGAACAAAGCCAGTGCTTAGTCACGCTATGGTGGGCTGTTGAACTTTTTTGCCTATGCAGTGTCATCCCCAATCTTTTTGCCTCCTGCCTCCTATTTTTTCTGACCTGTTGCTGTTGGCTTTTGGACTCTGAGCACTTTACCAATGCTAACCAGTGATAAAGTGCATATGCTCTCTTTGTAAATTGTATTGTTGATTGGTTTATCCATGATTGGTATATTTGATTTACTAGTAAGTCCCTAGTAAAGTGCACTAGAGGTGCCCAGGGTCTGTAAATCAAATGCTACTAGTTGGCCTGCAGCACTGGTTGTGCCACCCACATAAGTAGCTCTGTAGTCATGTCTCAGACATGCCACTGCAGTGTCTGTGTGTGCAGTTTTTAACTGTAAATTCGACTTGGCAAGTGTACCCACTTGCCAGGCCTAAACCTTCCCTTTTCTTCATGTCAGACACCCCTAAGGTAGGCCCTAGGTAGCCCCAATGGCAGCGTACAGTGTATGGTTAAGGTAGGACATATAGCGATGTCTTTTATATGTCCTTACAGTGAAATATTGCTAAAATCGTTTTTCACTGTTGCAAGGCCTGTCCCTCTAATAGGTTAATATGGGTACTACCGTTAAATCTGATTAAAGTGTAGATTCCCTTTGGGAGCAGATGGACATGTGGAGTTTGGGGTCTCTGAGCTCACAATTTAAAAATACATCTTTTAGTAAAGTTGATTTTAAGATTTGTGTTTGAAAATGCCACTTTTAGAAAGTGAGCATTTTCTTGCTTACACCATTTCTGTGACTCTGCCTGTTTGTGGATTCCCTGTCTGGGTCAGTTTGACAGTTGGGCTGGTTGCACCTCACACTAGACAGTGAAACAAAGGGAGCTGGAGTGTAGTCTACATTTCCTGATGAGCCATCTGTGCTAGGAGGGAGGGGAGGAGTGGCACTTACACCTGAAAGGGCTGTGCCTGCCCTCACACAATGCAGTCTCCGACTCCCTGGTGAGTGTCTGGGGCCTGGCCTGGGCAAGGCAGGATTTCACATTCAAAAGAGACCTTACTTTGAAGTAGGCCTACTTCAAAGGAGAAATTGGGTATAAGAAGGGCACCCAAAACCACAGACTTTAGAAAGTTCTGGAAACAAGAGGAACAAGAAATGACACGCCCGACCCGGCGAAAGGAGAAATGACACAAGGTCCCACTCGTGAGTGGAATCAACGCATCGCAAGCCCTTTTTGATGCGCCCTCATCTGTGCCGGGTTATTTTTGACGCACCCAAGGTACTTTTTTACGCTAACAGCGTTAGTGTGTGTTTGAAACTATTTAAGGACTCTTTTTGATTTTTAATTGATAGCTTGACTTGTGTATTGTGGACTTTTGTTGTTTTGGTCTTGTTTTGTTTAGATAAATATTTCCTATTTTACTAAACCTGTGTTGTGTCATTTTGTAGTGTTTTCATTAAGTTACTGTGTGTGGTGGTACAAATATTTTACACCTAGCACTCTGAAGTTAAGCCTGCTGCTCTGCCAAGCTACCACAGGGGTAAGCAGGGGTTAGCTGAAGGTGATTCTCTTTTACCCTGACTAGAGTGAGGGTCCTTGCTTGAACAGGGGGTAACCTGATTGTCAACAAAAGACCCCATTTCTAACATGGGCCTTCAAGGGCAATACTATTCAAAAGACAGGCTTCTTCCACTGGCCACAAAATAGGTCACTAACTTGTTCTCTGAGGCCAGTTGAGGTGTAGTTTAGTTTCTGGGGAAAACACACACAGGACCAAGATAGCAGTCAAGTGGACAGGCACACAAACTTGCCCCTCCCCATCCGAACCCTATATACAATGTTATTTCCCTTCCAATTTGCCTTTGTTGTGGCTGTCTCTCCAGGGATGTATACTTTCCATTTCTCAATGACACCCCTCATTGAGTCTGACAGATCTTGGAAAAACTCTTTTTTACTCCCACTCTTATTGCTGTAATACTGTGGGAGTGGTCCTGTCTTTGAGAGTCAATCATGAAGCTGCATTTCACCTTTGTAGAAGCACGATCCTAAAGAAGGGATTAAAACTGGACGCTGCCTCAAATATTCTAGTTTTTCTTAAGTGAATTATGAAGCCTCTCTTAAATTGTATTTGGAGGGAGTCCTTAAAGTGAAAAGCTAGAATGTCATTGGAAAAATCTCACATCCCATTGGTAAACAGTTTTCTACTTTATCCACACCCAGATTGTGGAGAAATTCAACTATTGGAGGGCTTCTGCACTTGCAAATAGCCCTTCCCCAGCTATAAGCCCCAACCCTGGTAACTAAGAAAACAGATCAGAATGCCAAAGCAGGTCCCTGAGGCACAATGGTGAATGTGTGAGCTTGTTGGCGGCCTGCTGTTTCCACAGCTCCTGGCACCTCACAGAATGCAGTATGAAAAGGAGAGAGGCAGGGACTTTTGGCTTGTGAGAGTCTGATATGTGGGAGTGCCTCAGGTGGCTTTCTAGCATCTGAAAGTACAGCAGAATCAGCTCTGTGATTTGTTGGTGGAGCCTGGTGCATGTGAATCTATTACAGAGGTGTCTCACCTTTGTGCCGGCTGGGTTTACACTCACAATGTTGCTTTTAAGTGCTTCAGGCGGATCGCCTTGAGAGGTGTTTTTGAACTTGTGGTGCCGAAGAACACCAGAACCACCCATGACAGAGCTGAGGCAGTGAGTCCTGAATCTCACACTGCACTGGGTCAGCAGAAACAGGATCAGGTGAGCAGTGGTGCCGCAGGTAGGTGCAGGTAGGCGTGTTGTTCTGGCCCTATTAAGAACACTTTGGAATCAGTGGAGGAGACTGAAAGAAAGGCTACAATGGAACTGGTGGGGGGTCCTAATAGAAATCTAATCACTCCCGGTCCCACTCTGGCTTTGCAACAAGAGGCCCCACATCCCATGATAATGAAATGTTATCAGGCAGCGGCCCCCCTGTGAGTCTGGCCTTCTGGTAATGGTGGATCTCTTGGGTACAGGGACCTCCTAGGGAAGAGAGGGCCCTGGGTCCTTGTTAGCAATAACCCTGGTATTATAGATTTGGATTCAGCTCAAGCAGGAGAATCAGCTATAAATGCACATTCATTTATTCAACCACTCGTCTCACTGAATAACAACAGGCCCTATGGCCTCAGGAGTGGGGGGTAGAACAGGGCCAAACCCCAGTGATTCAAGTCTCAGTGGCAGGCTCTGCTGTCTCTGGAATGGTGATGGAAAATTCTGGACACCTCTCGTGGAGGGGATATGATTTACTCTCTTAAAGAGAGGGATCAGAGTCTAATTGCTGTGCGCCATTCCCATTGAAGCTGATAATTGTGCCTCTCTGTCAGAGACTAGCGAAAATAGCTCTTCTACGGCGACAGGGGCCACGGTTAACCAGCGGGAGCATCAGAGGAGATCAAAGCGAAGAGCTGTTCCTTCCTCAACAAAGGGAGGTAAAGAACTACAAGCAGCTGTAGAATTCAAATGGGACTACTCAGACACTTGATTGATGTACTAAGAAGGGGGTGAAGAGAGGCTATTACCCCTTAAAGATGCCACCCAGCAGAATCCCATTGATGGATCAGGGAGCCCTGCTGAAATTGATCCATGGCTTGATCAAAGAGCATCAAGCTGAGACCTGTGCTGAAAGCAGAAAGGCCTAGCTGGAGACAAAACAACTGCAAGGGACCCTGAAAGGAAGTGGCAAAATCATATACCAAGATCAGAGAAAAGCTCAATGTTATTGAAGAGAGAACTGCAGCAGTTGAAGCCGATTTAGGGGTCTTGAAGGGGTAGGCATAATCCCATGAGGAAAAATTAACTGACATCTTGTGGAAGAGGAAAGACTGAAAACCATCAAAGACTGAATAACCTTTGATTTCTAGGGATTAGGGAGGGGGTTGAAGGCAATGATATTAGAACATATATGCTGGATCTTCTCAAATGTGCCTTCCCTGACTTCCCTGAGCTTTCAGCCTGGAACGGGGTGACTCCCATTAATGTAGAGGAAACAGGGGGGCTTGGATGGAGCAATGGAAACTCGACTGTCACTGGCATTCTTGTTCTATTTTGGAAACGTCTTACTTACATGCAATATTTGAGAAAAATCATCCAGAGTCTCAACAACATTACAATGACATGTCTTTTTTTGTGTGCCCCTATTTTTGCCAAATCATTGCGGAGCACAGTTGGCTCTTAAGACAGTTGATTAAGTGCTGAAGCTCTTCTATAAGTCACAGCCCACTTAAAAAACAATTGTTAAGGGCAAGATTAGTAACTTTACTACTGAGATACAGACTAAGGAGTACTTGAATGGGCTCGCCCCACTCTCTCAGTGAGTAAGGGGTCGAACTGTGCTTTAGAATTAAAAAGTGATGGGGTGAAGCCACAGTCAATAGGGGAGGGGGTTTTCTGTCTTCCTTAACGTTTACGGTTTGAAGTATGATGATTAGTCATATATGCTGTATGCTTTGGTGTTCTCTATTAGAGGGAGGTGGCTAAGTTGCACGGCAATAAGGGGGTCTGCTTTTGATGGTAATGCAATATTTGTCAAGTGGCCTTCTTTTTTAGGGTGGGGTCACTCATTTGTTTTCCTTACTATCTTCGCTAACAGTTTATCTGTATTTCTTATGAGGGTTTTTTGCCCAGGAGACCATGGGGTACTCAGCAGTGGGTACACACAGGAGACATCACTCAGGCCATGGGTGACTTGATTGCTTCACATGTTTGGGGGGAGGGGTGGGTTTGTGGGTGATTGGAAGGGGGAGAGGGTTACGTGGGCCGGGGGGGTCAAGCGTATGGTTGGGAGTTTGGATTTAAGGAATGGAGTTATGAGGGTGGTGTGCATCAGCAGGAAATTTCTAGGGATGGATAATGGAGGCAAGATTGTTGCTCAGAACATTGGTGTAAGTAGATGCAACTTATGAGGTATAATGAAGGATACAGTGGGGGTAGTTTTCAGTGGAGTAGGATATTGGAAGCTCTGCCTGAACCACTACTGCTAAACAACTGAAAAGTCTCTACAACTAAGTACTGAACAACTACTGTCTAAACAACAATTGTGCATGAATAACAATTGCCTGAACAACTAATTTTAAGGTAAGGTTTTCTTTTTGGTTTTTATGGTTCATTAGTTGTTTAGAATATATATATATATATATATATATATATATATATATATATATATATATTAGTTGTTCAGGCAATTGTTGTTCAGGCACAATTGTTGTTTAGACAGTAGTTTTTTCAGTACTTGGTGGTTTAGGCTATAGTTCTTTAGGACCTAGTTGTTCTGTCACATATTCATGAGTAATATTGCCCCGATTATTGGGAAAGCTAAAAGTGATTTTACGAGACGGAATCATTTGCACCTGTCAATTGTGGGTATATGTAACATTGTTAAAATGTTACCTTTTGCCCAGGGTTCTCTATCTTTTCCACTCAATTCGATTGGAGTTTGAAAACTCCTAGTTTAAATTAATCAATGCCATGATCTCTAGGTTCATCTGGGTCTATGGTAAAATAAGAAGGGCAAACAGGTATCTGTCTCTACCTAGATAGAGAGGGGAAAAGGAGGTGGACCCACCCTAACCTCAAGCTGTATCAACTTGCCGCTGCCTTTCAATATATGCGTCTACTGGTAGAAAGCAACAGAGAGGAACGTGCGTCCAGACCGTATGTACCACACATTTATGAGCTTCTAACTAGGCAGGATGCCAAGGCCTATCTGTTAATAATGGTTGAACCCAGTTATTAAAGAAAAGTATGGCTTAAGATGTTAAGTGCTGCTTTCAAGAACTGGGGTGGCTGGGGGAAAAAGGCCAGGCTTGGTAGGTTCAAATGGCATACCCCCATACAGAGGAATATGCACCTTGCAGGAATATTCCATGATCTCTGTTCGTTAGGTGGCAGAGGCTCAGGCTTGTGAAATTAGAGGATTTCTTTCAAGGACCTCATGTGGCGTAGTTTGAGGATCTCCGGGCCAGTTGGGACAATAGCCTTAGGGACTCTTTAAATATTTACAAGTTCATGATTTTTTGCATAAGAAAACCAAGGGCACTGCTGTATTTTCCAGGACACCCTTGTTAAATCTGCTATTAGGTAATGATGACTGTACAATTAGTCAGTTGTATGCAAGTTTGTGCTCTGAAATCCCGAATAATTTGGGAAACAACAATAAATGGCAGCAGAGACTGGACTCCGGGGATCTCAGCTTTTATGAGTCTCTGGAACTAAGCTGTACTGTACTCCGATCTTCGGGCCTGCAAGCTCAGCAACACAAAACAGTATTTGATCTATTCTTCACTCCATCAAAGATAGTCACGTGGTGTGGATGGGGGGGAGTACGGAAGGTATACACTGTCCATGATGTCAAGTCTTGGCAGCAGATGTGATCTACATGTTTTGTTCATGCCCTCATCTGGATGTTTTTAGACCTGCGGTTTCTAGATTTCAGGCGGAAATCCTTGACATCAACCTCGTTCTGACCCCACAAATGACGCCTCTCAGGATAGGGGAGGCAGTTATGGATAGAGCAGGGGATTCTCTTATTTATGTGGCCATGGCGGTATGTCGCATGTGTATAGCTTCAGCTTGGCTAGACCAACAGCATCTCTCTTTTCAGCAGTGGCAAGGGTGGTTGCTTTCTATTTTTTATCTGAAATCTGCACTTTTGTGAGCCTAATGTAAGGAAGGCCAGGCTGAAGGGGGAGAAGATTTGGGGGCTCTGTTAGATTGGGTTCATGCTGACTGCTGGGCCCCACTTCCTCAGTAGGATGAGCTGGAATGGAGACTAAAATATGTGTACTTTTCTTGCACTTTATTTGTTTTTGGGATTTTTAAGTCTAATGATGTATTTTTTTATGAATTGTTAAGTATGATTCAATTCCTGCTGTGTACACCGTCTTTCTCCCTGCTTTTGTTTTCTGATGAAGTAAAATATTAAACGCTTTACTAAAGATGATTTGAAAAAAAGAAGGTCAAATCAACGCTCAGTTCTGTGTCAGGGCAGGAGGCAAAGAAACTTTGAAAATTGTGGAGACAGTATGAATGTAATTTGGAAAACATGAAATACTGTGAATAAAAGCAGGAGAGTGGTGAAATATATGCCTTACCAGCTCAGTTTGGCCCTAAATATCATACCACTCTATGGCTCTTATTCTTTTATAGATCCCTTTGAACCTACCACATACATAATTGGCCTAGCAGGGCCAATATCCTATGTTAGCTTAAGTTAATGAGATTTCTCCAGTAAATTGTCCTATTATTTAATTGCAATTGAAAAATTGACAAAATATTTAATTTAGGAAAGTACAAATATAATTTCATTAATTATTCAGAACTCTGTACTATGAGCAAAAGTACATAAATATACTTCTCTTTATGAAAGACAGGCTGCAGCACTGCAGTGCCTGCAGTGCACACTGTGCCAGAAGTTATATCAGATAAGGCTGTCACTCATTGGTATTTCGCTTTACTGGAAAACTAGTGAAAGCTTTTTCGGTGTACCTGGAGCATAGGCCAACACGATTCTTCATCAATAGAAACTCTTGACTCCACTATAGGTAGTTTCTATCACACGCTCCTCCTTCGGTTGTCTTTTATTCAAATAATGTCAGATGTAGCAACTGTATTGTTGAAGGCTTAACATTAAAGACTACTGCATCAAGGCCTGACTTTGTGAGCTAACTATGTCCAAAAGTCATCACTGAGTAGCAACTCAACAATGAAGTTTTATTTTGTGGTCACAGGTTGCAGTGTGTGATATTGAAGAGTTACTCTCCTGTGAACATCCTGTAAATCTTGGAAATGCTACTTTTACTACAAGGAGGGCGCAAAGGTCTTGGTATGGAGCTTTCCAGGTGTAAATGAGTGCTCATTTAAAGTGCAAGAAAAAAAGAAGGCCAACATCTTTCCACTTTTTTTTTTACAACTTTATGTTTTGTTTACATAATATCAACCAAATAACCTACAAACAGCTAACAGGTTTGGGATGGTCCTCAGCTTCCACCTGTAGGTTATATTGTGCCAGCTAGGAACCTCTCTGGTGGGTTAATAAAGTATTACTTTGATTGGTACACAGAATAATTATTTAGTGAAGCCTTCTTTATCTTAGAGCAAGATTCATGTTATATTCTCCCATTCTCAACCTGCAGTCGTTTACCTCTGCACTTGTGTTGTCACCCAGGCATAGGCCTGCACACCTGGGTTTTTACAGTTAAAGACTTGTCTGTTGGAGGTAGCCGCACATTCCAGGACTTCGAGTCCCACAGCACCATGCAGCCAGGAAGGCTGCCATTGCCTGAGCATTCACACCTGTGATGACCAGAGCTGCATAGCGCACTGCAGAGTCATGCTGGGGGGAGCCGCATTATTCAGGACTTCAAGTCCCACAGCACCACAGGGATGGGGAGGCAGCCCTTGCCTGAGCATTCACATCTGGGATGACCAGCGCTATACTGCACACTGCAGAGTCCCGCTCTACCCCTCAGTGACTGGCAGAGGCTTGGCTGGGCCACCTCTCTTTGGTCTTTCATTTAATCATGGGTAAGCACAAAGACAGAGTTATAATGATCAAGAGACAGTGAAAGTTCCCCTACATTTTTCTTCTATTATGTCATACTTCACATCAGCATTATGTGCACTGACAGAAGAAATTTCAAGCACAGAAGAAAAATGAGGATTACATGCAGGAAAGCTTCTGAAGTGCTTTAGTCAGATGGATGAAAGAGAAAAATCAAGTTCTGCTGAATCAGGGAAGGACTCTTACTGCCTCACAGCTCTCAGGTCCACTGTACCTACTATAGGGGCTCCTTCTCCTTTTGAGGCTGAAGAGGTAAATAGCTCACAAAGGTGTGATGGAGTATTGCCAGCTTCAAAAAAAGAAAAAAAAAGAACCTGAGGGCAAGAACCAAAAGTGATCAGACGGGTCTGGTTACTACTAAGATACACACTTATAGAAAAGGGACCATCTTCACCTACTATGACTCTAGCTAATCATGCTACTTCATGCCTTGTGGGAACCCATGTAAAAACTCCAATGGAGCTATTATTGAGATAATTATTTGATGATATTGCTAAAATGATTGCAAACTCATTTGAGGGCATTCAAACTAAGATTGAAGAGATTAAGGTGGTCATTCTGACCCTGGCGGTCTTTGACCGCCAGGGCGGAGGACCGCGGGAGCACCGCCGACAGGCCGGCGGTGCTCCAATGGGGATTCCGACCGCGGCGGTAAAGCCGCGGTCGGACCGGCACCACTGGCGGGGTCCCGCCAGGGTACCGCGGCCCCATTGAATCCTCCGCGGCGGCGCAGCTTGCTGCACCGCCGCGGGGATTCCGACCCCCCCTACCGCCATCCAGATCCCGGCGGTCGGACCGCCGAGATCCGGATGGCGGTAGGGGGGGTCGCGGGGCCCCTGGGGGCCCCTGCAGTGCCCATGCCACTGGCATGGGCATTGCAGGGGCCCCCATAAGAGGGCCCCTACATGTATTTCACTGTCTGCTGCGCAGACAGTGAAATACGCGACGGGTGCAACTGCACCCGTCGCACAGCTTCCACTCCGCCGGCTCGATTCCGAGCCGGCTTCATCGTGGAAGCCTCTTTCCCGCTGGGCTGGCTGGCGGTCTGAAGGCGACCGCCCGCCAGCCCAGCGGGAAAGTCAGAATTACCGCCGCGGTCTTTCGACCGCGGAACGGTAACCTGACGGCGGGACTTTGGCGGGCGGCCTCCGCCGCCCGCCAAGGTCAGAATGAGGGCCTGTATCTCGGGTTGCAAAATCAACAGAGGGGCCTAAGAGGAACGTGGAAGTTTAATTTAATTAGTGACTATGCCCCCACAGGAAGCACAAAAGGCCCAGAAGATCGTGTCCAGGTCCCCACAATATCCTACCCTCAGACTAAATAGTCTGCCTCTACAGACGTAATAAAGGGCCCCCTGGGGGATAATCCTGTGTTCAAGGAGGAGCTTAATATACATGAGTCAATTGTAGGCAAAGGCCCTGTAGTAATACCTCCCCCTCAGTGGCAGAGCCCCACCTCAACTGATTTCCTTTTCATTCAGGAAAGCACGCAAGACCCACTGACCCTTCCCTTCGAGTCTCAAAGGGAGACACAAGTACCTGCTGTGATTCTACAACTCCTCCCCAAATCGAATCCACTGGTGGCTGGCTATGTGGATTTTTCCCCTCTGAGAGCTGGTGTGGTGGGATCTACTCATGCACTTATCCGTAAAGCCAAACTTTTGTGTAATTATAAAGGGGGTGGTCCCTCATTGGAGAGAGGATAAAAGAAATGCGTAAACACAGTTTAATGGCCAGACAGAAGCCCTTAAAAAGAGTATTATACTGTCCTTACAGCTGAGAAATAGATTTCAGACATTGAGTCGTATAGACAGTAATTACTGACTCAATCTTACAACCGGGATCTCTTTGCAGAACAGAGACATTACTTCAGGATAGAGTGGTCCCCTTACATGACAGAATTGATAATGAAACTTCCCTACTAAAACTCTGTAGCTGGAACACCTCTCAGTTAAGCAATAAAGGGATAATGAGATGTGGCTCAAGACTCTTTTAGACCTTTAGCTTCACATAATGGGTTTAGAAGAAACCTGGGATACGAAGAGCATATTTTATTTGGACGGTTACACTTTCTTTTTTCACCCACAATGTCTTCACCTGTGGGCAGGGCAAGAGGCCTCTTACTCACTTTAGCATCCTTACAACTTCTGTTTACGCCAATCCATTTAGAAACTGGATATCATAATTTGTTGGATGTCCATCTTGCTTTTGAGAGCTTACCTAACATACTGATATTCAATTTTTATAACTCCTTTGTGCGGGCAACCCCTATTGAGCATCTGTAAGTTGTAAGGTCATTTCTTCAATCTTAAGGAGAGAAACATAATTCACTTTGTCCAGTTATTATTTTGGGTAATGTTAATATTCATTTATGTAATTTGGGTTGTCATATGTCGGAAGACCTTTTTGAAATAGAATATAATAATAGTGTACATTTCAAGCACTTTGTTGAAGGAAGTTTACTTAACAATATGATTGTAGATTTTAAAGTAAAAGGGTTACTAAGATTTAGAGAAGGTTTCATTATGGATGCTCAAAGGCAAATCAAACCCTATTAATTGTCTTAAAGAGAACCCCTAGAGATAAGGCCAACATAGCAAGGAAAGGAAAGGAAAGGAATATGAACATGCCCTATTATCTAGTAAAAGAGAAATCAAAGAGGAAGCTTGGGATGATCTTTTACAGCCAAACATGTTGAACAATACAAAAAAGTATTGGAAATTATTAATCTGACTTTAGGAGCGTACCAAATATCACAGAATTGTGTGCCTTTATCCTGGATATGTGGCTAAAGCACATTTCAGGCATTTATGGAAGTCAAAGGGAGGATCCTTTGATTCTGCCCCTAAAAAAACGTCTAGGGATGGACCTAATTTTAGTTTTTCACTGAGGAGGAGGTAACAGCTGCCATTGTAACCATGGCTAAGGATAAGCCCCCGGGTCCTTAAGGGGTCTCACTGATCTTTTTAAATAGGGCCTCTTAGTTTGGACAAATATTTGAACACATGTATTTAATGCCGTCTGGAGTAAAGGTCCCCTTGTTTCATGGACAAGGTTTGTCATCATTCCAGTGTTTAAAAAAGAGATAGGTCAGTTCCCCAATAGTATAGGACAATCTTCCGTATAGATTCGACAGCCAATGTCCTGGACAGGGTGATCCTGGATAGAATTTCAGATTGGACAGAACAAATTAATGCAAATTCTAGTCCTCCTTATGGGTATAGGCAGGGGGAGGAACTTTAGATCAGTGCCTTAATCGGCATCTGATAATCAGTAAGTACACTATCGTCAAGAGGGGTTGATTTCACCTAGCATTCATGGACATATCTTCGGTGTTTACCTGAGTTAATAGAGCAAAACTATGGTCTCTACTGATTGACTTAGTTATGGACCATAATATTGCAGATTTTCTCCATGAACTTCACCAGGACCTTTCGACAGGTTGTTAGATATAATCAGAATGGGCATCTGTCGTTCCTGATTAGGGTGCCCAAAGGGGTTAGACAAAACAGTATTTTATCCCTACTTGTATTTAAGCAGTATATTAATAATTCAGGCCCATCCATGTGAGCAGCACATGCAGATATTCCTTGGGTGGGTTTGCAGCTTATCCCTGCGCTTACATATGCAGATAACACCGTTTTAATAGCAAAAACAGCTGTGAGGCTCCAGCAACTCCTTAATTAATTCATAGAATTTATGACCTCCCTGGATATGAAAACTAACTATTCCAAATCATACACAATGGCCCAAAAATAAATGCCAGAAAAAAATATTTGGTGAGGGACTGGAATTGTCCAGGGTTTCAGCCTTCCCATATTTGGGGACTACGAGAGGGGCTCTTCTGCCTCGCTATGAAGGATTAAAAGAAATTTGATGCCCAGCTCAGTAGCAGCAGTGTTTGATTTTGTAAAAAGATTGGGAGCTAAGCTTGTGCAGACAAATGTAAAAGTCTGGTGACCAAAATGCATATCCATCACTTGTTATGAGAGTGATCTATGGGGCTATAAGGACATTTTAGAGATCCAGAGAGTGGAAAGCAATTTCATAGAATGACTGCTGTTGATTCCACAGTCGGTAGCTGGAGATGGTTTACAACTCCGACAGACTGACAATCTCTCCCCTAGTAAGATGGCTTAGAATTTAGGCAAGCACAGAGTTGTGGTTAAATCAGACAATCATTAGAGATTGGCTCTCCTTGGAGAAAGATAGCACATTCCCTAACTTAATTACATCAAGTGCTCATTGGAGAAACATCGGTGTCCAGAACTATATGGGTACCCAGAAAGGATAACTAAGAAAGATTTGCTCTGGGTTCATAAACAACATTACTTGAGAGCTCAAGTAGACAGAGAAGCAAGATAACTCCCTTGTGTAAGGGGCATACGTTCCCTTGAAAACATGTTCTGCCATAGAGCCCACTGAAGGTGGTCACATTACCGCAGCAACACTTTATCTTAATACAATTGAGACTGAGGGAATGATTTAGAGTTTGGCGGACAAGGTACTTTTGTCACAAACATGACAAAGATCCCACCCGTCATATTACAATTCCCATATGATATGATGGGATCATAATATGGTGGATGGGATATCTGTCAAGTTTGTGACGGAGTGCCCCATCCGCCAAACTCAAAATCAGGCCTTGAATCTTTTACACTGGCTTTTGGCAGTGTCACAGGATAGAAATAATGTGGAAGACCTGGACCCATAAACTTCTCTCCCCAAGACACTTTGCGCCAGATGTGAGTCATTTGTTTACCAAATCTGACGCAAACTTAACTCCAATACTGGAGTTAAAGTCATTTTTTACCTGCAGAAAACTACCTTGCGTTAATGAGATGCAAGGTAGGTGTTCCCGTGCAAAAAATGACTCTAAGGCCCAGGTGCCTTATTTATCCTCCCGTGCAAAAATTACGCACAGGAGGGAGGTAGGCCTAAATAATGGCGTTAAGCTTGCTTAGCACCATTATTTAACGCCTGGATCAAGACAGGCGTTAGGGGACTTGTGGACCTAGTTCCATGGTTGAACACCATGAAATAAGGCCACAGGTCTCCTCCAGAGGCCCCAGGGACACCCCCACCCACACCAAAGGGACAGCGGAGGATGGGGGACCCCATCCCAGGAAAGTATCGGTAAGTAGAGGTACCATTTCTTTTTTCAATTGCCATGGGGGCCTAACTTGGGCCCCCCTACATGGCACTGTGCCCAATGGCCATGCCCAGGGGACCCAATTCCCCTGGGCATGGCTAGTCAGCTGGGAGGCATGACTCCTGTTTTTTTCTTAGACAGGAGTCATGTCCATGGGGTTTGGGCTTCTAACAATGGCGCTGGTCAGGTTAGAGTCATTATTTTGACTCTAACCTGACTAGCGCCATTCTTTCACACACAACCTCCAGTTTTCCCTACAACTTCCTCACCCGGTTAGCGTCATGTATTTTGACGCTAACCGGGCCTTAGCGCCGGCTTGCACCATTCCTTTAATATTGCGCCCTGATGGCGTCCTGAAATGGTGGTAGACGGCACTATGCTTTTTGACAAAAACCTGCGCTAACTCAGGTTTGCATCAAAAAGTATAAATCAGGCCCTATGCACTTTATAATGTTCTATGATCACTACTGTGAATTGCGATATTGTTATATTCTACCCTTGCTTAAAGGAAAGGGATTTAGGAAAGTAAGATGCTTGTGATAGTGCACATTTTATTTCTGTATTTTATTATCTACTAAATGTATTCTATTATTTCATGATCTTGTATATAAATGATGTCTTTGTATGCATCATGCTTTTACGGTCTTTATTAATCAAATAAAGTACTTTTGACTCTGACGTCCCTTGAACCCAGCATTGGATCAGTATTAATACCTTTTATTTTTCCATACCCTACACTTTTACATGGAAAGGCTTGCTTGCAAATCAGATGGTTCCACGGCACCAGGGTATCCTTGCATGGGATTAGATATTGTTCTGAGCAGAGTGAAGTACATTAAAAAGTAACACATTGAACAAAACACCAGAAGACATGGAGAAGGTTTTTCAGGTTGAAGGTCGTGCAGCAGTTTATCTCCAACCCTCTTTTCTCCCAATAACATAATCTGACCCTCAATTCAATGTCAGTTCAAGAACTTAGGGGCATTTTTATACTCTGTTTGCACTGAATTAGCATAATATTTTTTTTTATCTAATTCGGTGCAAAACTAACTCCATATTTATACCCGTCTAGCACCACATTTATGGAGGTAAAGTCATTTTCTGGACGTGGAAACCTACCTTGCTTTAGTGAGATGCAAGGTAGGTGTTCCTGTGCAAAAAAATTACTCTATGGCCTTAACGCCATATTTATACTCCAGTGCAAAATGGTGCACGGGAGGGAGGGGGGGTCAAAAATTGGTGCAAAGGTTGTCTTGCCCCATTTTTTAACGCCTCGGTCAGGGCTGGTGTTAGGGGACCTGTGGGCCTTATTCCATGGCGGAACACCATGGAATATGTCCACAGGTGCCGTCCCCAGGCCCCAGGGACACCCCTGCCCACACCAGAGGGACAGCAGAGGATGGGGAACCCCATCCAAGGTAAGTACAGGTAAGTATTTTATTTAATTTTTTAAAATGCCATAGGGGCCCTGAAATGGGCCCCATACATGGCACATGGCGCAATGGCCATGCCCAGGGGACCCTGGTCTCCTGTGCTGTCCATTGGGGTGGTGGGCATGACTCCTGTCTTTTCTAAGACAGGAGTCATGTGGTATGGATAGTTTTCCATCAGAAAATGACTCTAGGCAGGTTACAGTCATTGTTTTTACTCTAGCCTGCCTAACGTCATTTTTTGGTGCAAAACCCCCTTCTTCCATACCCCCAGCCCACCCGACTAACATCATTTGTTTTTTACACCTGCCTACCCTTTGCACCGGCTTGTACCATTCCATAAATATGGTGCCCAGCCAGTGCACAGAAATGGTGCAAGCCGGTGCTAAACCTTTTGGTGCAAAACTGTGTTAGTGCAGTTTTGCACCAAAAAGTATAAACCAGGGCCTTATTCTTTTGTTCTTTTTTTTAATTTCATGTATGATTTTTATCTTTCTGCACATTAAATGAATGGGTTTGAAAAATAGTTCGACTTCTTGACTACACACCAGAAACCTACTACAAAATGTAAGCCTAGCAGCGTTGGTTAAGTAAGTGGGTGTTTCATACCCGTTTGTCAACTTTTATTCAAAGAATGTCAGTTGTTGTGTTTTGATGAAGTCTTAACTCCAATGACTGTTGTATCGGCCTGACTTTGTGAACAAACTATGCCAAAACGTCACTGAGTAGCAATTCTACACTAAAGCATTATTTTCTGGTCTCAGATTGGAGTGTGCAAAGTTGAA
The DNA here is from genome assembly GCF_031143425.1 of Pleurodeles waltl. NCBI lineage: Eukaryota > Metazoa > Chordata > Amphibia > Caudata > Salamandridae > Pleurodeles > Pleurodeles waltl. The sequence continues at coordinate 849,773,688 of NC_090446.1, read as the reverse complement.
GAGTTATTTACATGTGAACTTCCTGGAAATGCTACTCTTACTAGAAGGAGGGCTTGTCATGGGCTGCCCATGTGCAATTTGTGACTTTCGTGCTCATTTCAAGTACCAGACAAATACTGGTGCTCAACGTGTTTCCACTTTCTTTCACTTTTTTACAACTTACAACTCAAGTACGTTTCGTTTACAGAGACATTGCCAATTGACGAAATACAAAATGGGTGGCTGCTCACAAGCTTTAGTTTTAATTTATAATGTTGCACGCCTTCCTCACATTCTTTCAGACGTGGTAAAAGGTTGAAAGAATGTCGTATTATATCCGGCCATCTAGTTGGGCCCCTCTCCATGTCGCTGTTCTCCTCTCAAGTCCTGAACAGCATTCATGTTTTTTCGGACTTATGTACCCTATCATTAATTACAGTACTGTTGATGACTTTTCCATTGCGTATATGTTCCATATTTTTGCTCTACACATCTATAGAAGTGGTGTTAACTGTTTCCAAAACTGAGCAATAGTTGGTCTGGCCGCTAACAGTAGATGCGTTTTTAGTTTGCATATGCGGGTTGGTAGATACAATCATCTCGGTCTCTCAACAGCAAAACACTGCTAGCTGGGGTAGTTGTACCCCCGGATTTCTCCCTAGTGTCTTTCTACATGAACCAAGGACCGTAACATATGGAACATCTTAACCTGCTCACCACAGTCTTTCTAACCCTTTTCAGTTTTGCAGGGGCGAAAGAAATACCACCTAGTGAATATCGTATGCAAGTTTTCTTTATACTGAATGCCTATGGATGATTTGGCTGTCCTTGGACTTCTTCTGGTACTACTATAGTCAAGTCTCTTTCCCAGTTAGCCATGTACTTGTTAATTATAGGGCCTGGCTGTAGATTGGTATGTTATTTATGTTATGCAGATTTCTAGGGCGCACTATCACCCAAGAGGTTATCCTGGCACTCAGCAGGTCTGAGTCTAGCCAAATCTAGTGATAGGAGTCGACTACCACATATGGTTTTCTGTGTGCACAGGATGTGTTAAAGTAAGAGTTCGGACAAGGTGTCTTGAAGGTTTGTGAAAGCAGATGCAATTTATGAGGTATGCTGGACCCATAATTTGGGCAGTGAAATGTGCGATGGGGTTGTGCCTGGGGGACTCCTGAGTCCCCCTTACCGCCCTCCTTTCCATGGTGGTGTTTACCGCCTATGTTTGTAATGACCTCCTATGTGTGTTCCATGGCAGACAGTGTATTGCAAGACTTGTTTGCCTTTGGGACGGTCATTAAGACCCCTAATATTCGAAGTCAGGAGTCTGATCTGGAGCTAGTTTGACTCATGAGATCATAAACGGACCATGAGATGTGCCAATTGGACCTGCGAAAGTAGGATAGAGAGCGACTGTTGCATGCGGAATAAAACTGAGAAAACCAACAATGAATAATACGAACAATCTCAAAACCGCCCACTGCCCCCTCCCACATCAGGCACAATGGGGACTAGTAACCCTAGAATCAGCCCCAAAGAACACATACAGAGACCATGCAACTAATATAAATCGTGTGTACCACTAGGGCGGTGGCAGTACCATGGCAGATGCCAGTGCAATGTAGGATCGATATGTGGATTGAGTAGCTGGATGTACATTGTCTTCTGTGGGTACTCTGAAAAAAAGGCAAATGGATACAGCGTTCTAATTTCCGGGGGAATAGATCAGCACCGGCACTGGAATGAATGTCTAGAAGTGATCAGTCTGGGGTGGAGCGATGGGATGAGGAGCATTCACCTGAAAGCTGTTTGCAGAAAGCCTGTGCCTCAGCTGGGGTGTCAAAAAATGCAGCTTACCATTGACCTCCTCCCATAGGCAAACCAGGTACAGCAAACTGTAGCAAACGCCCAGTTTTTGAAGTGTAGACTTGACATCAGTGAACCTACGTGTGCCTCCTGGACCACAGCAGTAAAACTGGTGAACAAAGATATGGTAGAGCGCTGCCATTGTAAAGAACCCTGCTCTCTAGTGAGGCCTAGTGTTGTATCATGGTCCTCAAAGTTCAGTAGGTGGGCAATCAGGGGCCTCCAGGGCAAGCCAGGTTTGGGGCGATGGACCAGAGAAGGATGAGACCGCTCCACCACAAACATTCAGGTAAAATGCTGCTTGACACACAGATCAATCAGTAATCCTTCAGCAAAAAGATTAAGGCATCAAGTAATGGTAGATTCAGGTACCCTCACTATACATAGATTATTATGCCGACCCCTCGCCTCCAGATCTTCTTTCTTCATAGCTACTGATTTGAGTAGTTTTTCCATTCTTTCCAATCATTTCTTGAATTGTGCGACACTGTCCTCCAGGTCCGACAGCCTCCCCTCAGTGGCGTCAAGTCGATTTTCATGGTGGCCAAGATGTTTGCTCATTGTGTTTAATCTCCTGGAGAGAATGTCAAATCTGCCGTTGATTGCCTTGAAGCATGCTCTTAAGTCACCCATCTGCCATCTATGGAGGTGGAGTGGGGTCCTTGGACTGTTGCTTCTCAAAATTGAGGCATCATTGTTTTAGTTTGCCACAAACCATATACCTGTATAATGAGGTGGGGGACAGGGAGACCAGTCCCAATAAGCAGATGATAAAATTTGGAGAGGTGATTGCCAGCAGAATGGAAAAGTTCTGGAGCTGGACCCAGAGGCCTAGGAAGGTGAAACAATAGAGTCCTGCCTGGAGGGCGGTAGTAATTAGAACAGGACACCAGATAGAAATGAGGCAGAGAAGGCAACAGGAAGTGGGCCTGCAGGTGGCAGCAATCTGTGAGAGACATCAGGGTACACTGGATGGAAGGGCTCTCCAGCTGGCAGAAATGGTTTAGTGTTGCTATGCATGGCTCAGTTAAACCACATGTGGTGAGAAAAGCCTCCAACGAGGCATGCAGCAGTTCTGCAAGCAACTGTCACCGGGTGACAGGCAAAGTAGGTTGGTATTCCATGGGCCAGTGATAGGTCCAGCAGCTGTGTACCCGGAGAGGTGGAGAACAGCAGCAAGCCAGGAGTGGTCTTCAAATGGTTGGCTGGGGTTCCTGGTGTCCACAACTAGGGAGCAAGTACAATTGGGCCCTAGTCGTCACTGAGTAGTAAATGGGGCCTCAGAGAGTAATATGGTCCCACACATCAACAAGTAACCAAGAGGCAGACTGGAAAAAAAGCAGTTGCTCCTGTCAAGGTCACAGCATAGCCACAGGCCCCCAGCAACTGGTTAATAAGGAAGAGACCGGGAGGCAAGAAGGTAGAGTGGCAAGCAGCAATGGCAGCTTGCTCCCCAGGCTCACCTGTAGATCTTGTTATAGGTCCTCCAAGGAGTCACTGGGCCTGCCTTACCTCAGTATGGGTTCCAAATGATTGACACAGTACCTCCTTGGTTGTCCGACCCCTGATGAGCAGCCTTCTCACTGCTGCTGTCAGGTTAACAGAAAGGGCAACAATCACTCTGTCCGTGGGCCCCTATGTTCAGCAGCCATCAAAAGGCACTCCTCCAACTCTAGGCTGCAGCGAGGCAGGTGCATGAATCAGGCAGTTCACCATTCACAAGGTGAGTGGGAAATCAGTTAAGATGTGACCAATGTCTAGTAAGTGCCCCGAACACTTCCAGGCAATGCAGGATTTGGAGCACCTCAGCTCTGTGGTTATGGCCGCCATGCTGAGGAGCAGCTGTAGAAATAGGCCCATCCTCCAGCTTCGGCAGAAGGGTTCCTCCGGCTTCATTCTAGGCCACATCTATCCGGGCCATTAGTATGTCCAGTACTAATCTGGAAAACGCAGGGGTCTGGTGACGATGTATTACAACTAAGATCCCAGTATTTCTGTATTTTAGGGCAACATCTACTGGAGCTTCAGCTCAACACAGCCATTTCGGTCTGTGGATTGGCCACGTTCCCCATTATGTACATTATTTAATTATTAATAACTACTATGTGTTGTTTCTAATTAATCGTTAGTCGGTTGATCAGTTTATTTATTTATAAAATTCTGAAAAAGAGTTTGTGTGTAATTGGTTTTACTGTTTGATTTTAAATGTTTAATTTAATAACACTTTAAAATTAATACTTTGTTTGGAATTTTTGATCAACATTAATTCTCTGTTGGTGTTGTTTTGGGTAGAAGGGAGGAAAGAGTATTCATTTTAACCCCTTCGCTGCCAGGCCTTTTCCCCCTCCTGTGCCGAGCCTTTTTTTGGCTATTTGGAGCAGTTCGCGCTTAGGCCCTCATAACTTTTTGTTCACATAAGCTACCCACGCCAAATTTGCGTCCTTTTTTTCCAACATCCTAGGGATTCTAGAGGTACCCAGACTTTGTGGGTTCCCCAGAAGGAGGCCAAGAAATTAGCCAAAATACAGTGAAAATGTAGTTTTTTTCAAAAAAATGGGAAAAAGGGGCTGCAGAAGAAGGCTTGTGGTTTTTTCCCTGAAAAGGGCATCAACAAAGGGTTTGTGGTGCTAAAATCACCAGCTTCCCAGATTTCAGGAACAGGCAGACTTGAATCAGAAAACCCAATTTTACAACACAATTTTGGCATTTTACTGGGACATACCCCATTTTTACGATTTTTTGTGCTTTCAGCCTCCTTCCAGTCAGTGACAGAAATGTGCAAGAAACCAACGCTGGATCCCAGAAACCGCAACATTTCAGAAAAGTAGACACAATTCTGAATTCAGCAAGGGGTAATTTGTGTAGATCCTACAAGGGTTTCCTACAGAAAATAACAACTGAAAAAGAACAATATTGAAATTGAGGTGAAAAAAACATCAATTTTTCTCTACGTTTTACTCTGTAACTTTTTCCTGCAATGTCAGATTTTCGAAAGCAATATACCGTTACGTCTGCTGGAGTCCTCTGGTTGCGGGGATATATAGGGCTTGTAGGTTCATCAAGAACTCTAGGTACCCAGAGCCAATAAATGACCTGCACCCTGCAGTGGGATTTCATTCTATACCGGGTATACAGCAATTCATTTGCTGAAATATAAAGAGTGAAAAATAGCTATCAAGAAAACCTTTGTATTTCCAAAATGGGCACAAGATAAGGTGTTGAGAAGCAGTGGTTATTTGCACATCTCTGAATTCTGGGGTGCCCATACTAGCATGTGAATTACAGGGCATTTCGCAAATAGACGTCTTTTTTACACACTGTCTAACCTTTGGAAGGGAAAAATGTAGAGAAAGACAAGGGGCAATAACACTTGTTTTGCCATTCTATGTTCCCCCAAGTCTCCCGATAAAAATGATACCTCACTTGTGAGGGTAGACCTAGCGCCCGCGAAAAGGATATGCCCCAAAACACAAGGTGGACACATCACAGAAAACAGAGCTGTTTTTCGCAAAGTGCCTACCTGTAGATTTTGGCCTCTAGCTCAGCCGGCACCTAGGGAAACCTACCAAACCTGTACATTTTTGAAAACTAGAGACCTAGGGGAATCCAAGATGGGGTGACTTGTGGGGCTCTGACCAAGTTCTGTTACCCAGAATCCTTTGCAAACCTCAAAATTTGGCTAAAAAAACAAATTTTCCTCACATTTCAGTGACAGAAAGTTCTGGAATCTGAGAGGAGCCACAAATTTCCTTTCACCCAGTGTTCCCCCAAGTCTCCCGATAAAAATGATACCTCACTTTTGTGGGTAGTCCTAGCGCCAGCGACAGGAAATGTCCCAAAACACAAAGTGGGCACATCCCATTTTTTTACAGAAAACAGAGCTGTTTTTGGCAAAGTGCCTACCTGTAGATTTTGGCCTCTAGCTCAGCCGGCACCTAGGGAAACCTACCAAACCTGTGCATTTTTTAAAACTAGAGACCTAGGGGAATCCAAGATGGGGTGACCTGTGGGGCTCTGACCAGGTTCTGTTACCCAGAATCCTTTGCAAACCTCAAAATTTGGCTAAAAAACATATTTTCCTCACATTTCGGTGACAGAAAGTTCTGGAATCTGAGAGGAGCCACAAATTTCCTTCCACCCAGCAATCCCCCAAGTCTCCCGATAAAAATGGTACCTCACTAGTGTGGGTAGGCCTAGCGCCCGCGACAGGATATGCCCCAAAACACAACATGGACACATCACAGAAAACAGAGCTGTTTTTTGCAAAGTGCCTACCTGTAGATTTTGGCCTCTAGCTCAGCCGGCACCTAGGGAAACCTGCCAAACCTGTGCATTTTTTAAAACTAGAGACCTAGGGGAATCCAAGATGGGGGTGGCTTGTGGGGCTCTGACCTGGTTCTGTTACCCAAAATCCTTTGCAAACCTCAAAATGTGGCTAAAAAAACATATTTTTCTCACATTTCGGTGACAGAAAGTTCTGGAATCTGAGAGGAGCCACAAATTTCTTTCCACCCAGAGTTCCCCCAAGTCTCCCAATAAAAATGATACCTCACTTGTGTGGGTAGTCCTAGCGCCCGCGACAGGAAATGTCCCAAAACACAAAGTGGGCACATCCCATTTTTTTACAGAAAACAGAGCTGTTTTTCGCAAAGTGCCTACCTGTAGATTTTGGCCTCCAGCTCAGCCGCCACCTAGGGAAACCTACCAAACCTGTGCATTTCTGAAAACTAGTGACCTAGGGGAATCCAAGATGGGGTGACTTGTGGGGCTCTGACCAGGTTCTGTTACCCAGAATCCTTTGCAAACCTCAAATGTGGCTAAAAAAACACATTTTCCTCACCTTCCGGTGACAGAAAGTTCTGGAATCTGAGAGGAGCCACAAATTTTCGTTGCACCCAGCGTTCCCCCAAGTCTCCCGATAAAAATGGTACCTCACTAGTGTGGGTAGGCCTAGCGCCCGCGACAGGATGTGCCCCAAAACACAACGTGGACACATCACAGAAAACAGAGCTGTTTTTTGCAAAGTGCCTACCTGTAGATTGGGGCGCCCGCGACAGGAAATGGCCCAAAACACAACATGGACACATCACATTTTTTCATAGAAAACAGTGCCTACCTGTAGATTTTGGCCTCTAGCTCAGCCGGCACCTAGGGAAACCTACCAAACCTGTGCATTTTTGAAAGCTAGAGACCTAGGGGAATCCAAGGTGGGGCGACTTGTGGGGCTCTGACCCGGTTCTGTTACCCAGAATCCTTTGCAAACCTCAACATTTGGCTAAAAAACATATTTTCCTCACATTTCGGTGACAGAAAGTTCTGGAATCTGAGAGGAGCCACAAATTTCCTTCCATCCAGCGTTCCCCCAAGTCTCCCGATAAAAATGGTACCTCACTAGTGTGGGTAGGCCTAGCGCCCGCGACAGGATATGCCCCAAAACACAACGTGGACACATCACAGAAAACAGAGCTGTTTTTTGCAAAGTGCCTACCTATAGATTTTGGCCTCTAGCTCAGCCAGCACCTAGGGAAACCTACCAAACCTGTGCATTTTTGAAAGCTAGAGACCTAGGGAAAGCCAAGGTGGGGCGACTTGTGGGGCTCTGACCAGGTTCTGTTACCCAGAATCCTTTGCAAACCTCAAATTTGGCTAAAAAAACACATTTTCCTCACATTTCGGTGACAGAAAGTTCTGGAATCTGAGAGGAGACACAAATTTCCTTCCACCTAGCGTTCCCCAAGTCTCCCGATAAAAATGATACCTCTCTTGTGTGGGTAGGCCTAGCGCCCCCAACAGGAAATGGCCCAAAACACAACATGGACACATCACATGTTTTCATAGAAAACAATCGGCCAATCTGCCCCCAAGTGGGGCAGAAATGGTCTAAATACAATTTGCCCCCCATGGGAGCGACCCTTGCCTGAAGGGTCGCTCCCCAGCTCTAAAAAAACAAACAAAAAAAAACAATTTGCCATGGCGCCTAGAGGTTTCTGCCCCCCTGGGGGCAGCTCGGCCTAATACCAATAGGCCGCTCTGCCCCCATGGGGCAGAAATGGCCTTAATTAAATTTGTCCCCCCACCCCGCCCCGGGGAGCGACCCTTGCCTACAAGGTCGCTCCCCTTGCGTGATGGCGCAAAAGGCGCAAAAAAAAGATCCCTGGTGCCTAGTGGTTTGTGCCCCCCTTGGGGGCAGATTGACCTACAATCGGAATGGTCTAAATACAATTTGCCCCCCAGGGGAGCGATCCTTGCCTGATGGGTCACTCCGCATCTCTAAAAAAATAAAATAAAAAAAAAAAAAACCACAAAAAAAACTATTTGCCCTGACGCCTAGAGGTTTCTGCCACCCCTGGGGGCAGATCGGTCTAATACCAATATTCCGATCTGCCCCCAGGGGGGGCAGAAATGGCCTAAAATAAATTTGCCCTTAGGAGCGACCCTTGACTACAAGGTCGCTCCCCTTGCGTGACGGCGCAAAAAAAAGATCCCTGGTGCCTAGTGGTTTCTGCCCCCCTTGGGGGCAGATTGACCTACAATCGGCCAATCTGCCCCCAAGAGGGGCAGAAATGGTCTAAATACAATTTGCCCCCCAGGGGAGCGACCCTTGCCTGATGGGTCGCTGCCCATCTCTACAAAAATAAACAAACATTAAAAAAAACACAAAATAACTATTTGCCGTGGTGCCTAGAGGTTTCTGCCCCCCCTGGGGGCAGATCGGCCTAATACCAATAGGCCGATCTGCCCCCAGGGGGGGCGGAAATGGCTTAACATAAATTTGCCCCCGCCTCCCGGGGAGCAACCCTTGCCTACAAGGTCGCTCCCCTTGCGTGACGGCGCAAAAAAAGGATCCCTGGTGCCTAGTGGTTTCTGCCCCCCTTGGGGGCAGATTGACCTACAATCGGCCAATCTGCCCCCAAGGGGGGCAGAAATGGTCTAAATACAATTTGACCCCCAGGGGAGCGACCCTTGCCTGATGGGTCGCTCCCCATCTCTAAAAAAACAAACAAACAAAAAAAAACACAAAAAAACTATTTGCCCTGGTGCCTAGAGGTTTCTGCCCCCCCGGGGCAGATCGGCCTAATACCAATAGGCCGATCTGCCCCCAGGGGGGGCAGAAATGGCCTAAAATAAATTTGCCCCCCACCCCCCTGGGGAGCAACCCTTGCCTACAAGGTCGCTCCCCTTGCGTGACGGCACAACAAAAAGATCCCTGGTGCCTAGTGGTTTCTGCCCCCCTTGGGGGCAGATTGACCTACAATCGGCCAATCTGCCCCCAAGGGGGGCAGAAATGGTCTAAATACAATTTGCCCCCCGGGGGAGCGACCCTTGCCTGATGGGTCGCTCCCCATCCCTAAAAAAACAAACAAACAAAAAAAATAACCACAAAAAAAACTATTTGCCCTGGCGCCTAGAGGTTTATGCCCCCCCTGGGGGCAGATCGGCCTAATACCAATAGGCCGATCTGCCCCCAGGGGGCGCAGAAATGGCCTAAAATAAATTTGTCCCCCCACCCACCCCCCGGGGAGCGACCCTTGCCTACAAGGTCGCTCCCCTTGCGTGACGGTGCAAAAAAAAGATCCCTGGTGCCTAGTGGTTTCTGCCCCCCTTGGGGGCAGATTGACCTACAATCGGCCGATCTGCCCCCAAGGGGGGCAGAAATGGTCTAAATACAATTTGCCCCCCAGGGGAGCGACCCTTGCCTGATGGGTCGCTCCCCATCTCTAAAAAAACAAACAAACAAAAAAAAATATATATTTGCCCTGGTGCCTAGAGGTTTCTGCCCCCCCGGGGGCAGATCGGCCTAATACCAATAGGCCGATCTGCCCCCAGGGGGGGCAGAAATGGCCTAAAATAAATTTCCCCCCCCCCTGGGGAGCGACCCTTGCCTACAAGGTTGCTCCCCTTGCGTGACGGCGCAAAAAAAAGATCCCTGGTGCCTAGTGGTTTCTGCCCCCCTTGGGGGCAGATTGTCCTACAATCAGCCAATCTGCCCCCAAGGGGGGCAGAAATGGTCTAAATACAATTTGCCCCCCAGGGGAGCGACCCTTTTCCAAGGGGTCGCTCCCCATCTGTAAAACAAAAAAAAACAAAAAATCCCTAGTGCCTAGTGGTTTCTGCCTCCCTTGGGGGCAGATCAGCCTAATCAAAATAGGCTGATCTACCCCCCAGGGAGGAAGAAATGGCCTAAAATAATTCCTCCCCCCCCCCAGGGAGCGACCCTTGCCTAAGGGGTCGCTCCCCTTGCGTAATATTCACGCAAAAAAAAAAACTCCCTGGTGTCTAATGGTTTCTGCCCCCCTTAGGGGCAGATTGGCCTCATCAAAATAGGCCAATCTGGCCCCAAGGGGGGCAGATATGGCCTAAATATAATTTGCCCCCTACGGGAGCGACCCTTGTCTAAGGGGTCGCTCCCCACCTAAAAAAAAAAAGAAAACATAACAAAAAGAAACAAAAAAATGATCCCTGGTGCCTAGAGGTTCCTGCTCCCCCTGGGGGCAGAAAAGGCCTTCCCAAAAAAATGCCCCCCCTGGGAGCGACCCTTGCCCAAGGGGTCGCTCCCCTTGCGTGAAATTCATGCAAAAAAAAAAAACTCCCTGGTGTCTAATGGTTTCTGCCCCCCTTGGGGGCAGATTGGCCTCATCAAAATAGGCCAATCTGTCCCCAAGGGGGGCATAAATGGCCTAAATATAATTTGCCCCCTAGGGGAGCGACCCTTGCCTAAGGGGTCGCTCCCCACCTAAAAAAAAAGAAAACATAACAAAAAGAAAAAAAAAAAAATGATCCCTGGGCCCTAGAGGTTTCTAATAATAGGCCGATCTGCACCCAGGGGGGGCAAAAAAGGCCTTCCCCAAAAAATGCCCCCCCTGGGAGTGACCCTTGCCCAAGGGGTCGCTCCCTTTTGTCAGTTTCAGAGAAGAAAACAAAATCCCTGGTGTCTAGTGGGGTTTCAAAAGCCGGAATGCAAGCAATCCGGCTTTTGAAACCCTGTGAGAGACTTCAAAGGGAAGGAAATACATTTCCTTCCCTTTGAAGCCCCTCCGGGCCTCCCCCATGGGATTGAAAGAGAAATGCTTTGCATTGCGATGGGGGAGACCCTGTGACTAATAAACGTGTGCTCGCGCGCTGACGTCACAGGGGGGCTTGGGGGGTTCGGGGGTGGAAGGGGAAGGGCTTCGCTCCCTCTGGGCTCTGTGACCAGGACGTAATGGTTACGTCCTGGGCACAGCAGCACTGTGCCTCAGGACGTAACCATTACGTCCTGGGCACAGAACAGGTTAAATATGTTTATTTCTGTATATATTTATTTTTTATTTTGTAACATGAAATCTGTATTCTTTTGATCAAATTTTATTTATCCATAATGAATATATTTTGTATTTTAAATATCTTTTAATCCTCTTATTTTCATATTTAAATGTTTATAAACAGGTTATGAGTTGGAGTAATAATTCTAACCTCCCCTAAAGTCTAACACTTTTCCTACTGTTAATCAGATTGGAGGGGGAATAGTGAACCTAGCTCCTTCAAAGTTCTACACTGTCCCTATTGTTGTTTGAACTAGAATGATAATAATACAACTAGCCCCTCCCCATCAATGTCCTACACTGTCCCTACTTTTATTTACTTTGGAGTGGGAAAAATACATTGACCTTCTCCAAATTTCAACACTGTCCCTGCTTTTGTATACATTGGAGTGAGATTAGTAAATCTAATTCCTTGAAAGACCAACAATATTCATATTGTTCCTACAAATGAAGTGGAAAAAGTAAATCCATCAACTCCAAAGTCCTGCACTTTCCTCACTGTTCTTGAATTTAAAATGTGAATAGGGAAATGAAGCATGCCTACACATGGACTGTGTTGCAGAAACGTTTTGCAGTGTGCATAGCACGCTTTCACGCTATTACACTTAGGGACTGATTACGAATACAGCAGTCTTGGGACCGCCGTACCAATGTTGGCAGGCCGATCACTGCATCCAATTACCAGATTAGTACGGTGGCAATCAGACCGCAAAGCTGCTGATACAGCCAGCATCAGAGCTGCTGCAGATGCAGCGATGTTGACTGCGGTGATCAATGTTGGCAGTGCTAGCAGTGGCACCACCGTATATATTTTAACCTGCCTTTCTGCTAATGGGGACACCTACATAAAAAGGTTGGCATAAAGGCAGGGAAAGGGCCACAGGAGGGGCCCCAGGATGAAAATGACTGTTCCATTGTCCTGGCCCCCCAACCAGCATTGTCAGTGGGGGCACTGTCTGCAATGCATGACATGGTGCATTGCAGACAGTGTGCCTGACTTGAAAGTCAGGCACACTGTCTGCCATGGCAGGGACCTGCAATGGGTGTTGCTGTGGGTGTGCCACAGCTACACACTTTGCATTTTGATGCTGCCTCAGATTTATGGGTTTTCGTAAACCTGGGGCAGTACCAAAATCGAATGCTACCCAGGGGTGGCATTAGCAAGGAGCAACAAGGAGGAAAACTTTTATTCCTGCTCGTTTTTTGCTTTTTCTATGTGTGCTGCATTCCACAGCACTCATAGAAACAGAAAAATGCCAGACCTGATTGTTTATGCGCGGGAAGGTGTCCCTTCCTGCACATAAACAATCATTTCAAAATTATGCTTTGGCACTTCTGTGTGTGCTGCATTTTGCAGCACACACAGAAGCGCCAAATTGCTGTTAGTGATTGTTTATGTGAAGGGCGGGACACCTTCCCACACATAAAAATTCAAACCCCTCAAAAGAGACATCCTTGTACAATGGTGCAAGGATGCCTACGTTGGCACTAGGCAGCTCAATTTAGTGGCAGCACAGAAGACAACACAGGCGTGCACCTTATTCAATTAAATATGGCGCATCCCTGCGTAGTGAAAATGACGGAGCTCGGCGCTGCCAATTTTAGTGCAGTGTCAAACTCTGTAATTTTCCGTTAAATATGGACTGTAGACTTTAGAGGGGTTACATTTACTATTTCTCTTCCTGCTCCAGTCAGTGGGACTGTAGAGTAACTGTTGGTCTTTGGAGGGATAAATGTGATATTCCCACTCAAAACAGCACAATATTAGGGAAAGTGTTGGACAAAGGATGGGTTGGATTGACTATTCCATCTCCAGTCTATGTAACAGCAAGGAATGCGCTGTACTTTGGAGGGGTTACATTTACTATTCCACGCCAGTCTAAGCACCATTAGGGAAAGTGTTAGATTTTGGAGGGGTTACATTTACTATTCCCACTTCAGTTAGTGTAACAGTAGGTAAAGTGGAGGGGTTAAATATATTATTCCCTCTCCAAGTATCAAAAGAGTAAGGAAAGTGTTGGACTTCGGTGGGGGGGGTTACATTTACTATTCTCACTCCAAACAGTGCAATAGTAGGGAAAGAGTGGAATTTCAGAGGGGTAGGATTTACCTTTCCTACTCCAGTTTGTTCAACAGTACTGAAAGCATTGGAGGGGTTGAAATAACTATTGTCATTCCAGTGTAAGCAACAGTAGGGAAGGTACTTAACTTCAAACAAATTACATATTTGAATAACCCTATTAATTTTGAAAAAACTAAACTCTTAATAAACAAACATTGTTATTATTAAAAAATATATGTATTTATTAAAAAGAGAATTACACAATTTCCATAATTAATCCTCAATTAAATAATTAATTCCCCATACAATTCTTATTTATTGTTTTAATTTTAATTGTTTACTATTTGTAGTAATCATTTACTACTTTGTAAAAATAATATAAAAATAATTATTTAAATGAAACTTCCTACTCTATACCTCTAAACCTAGCAGCCCTCACTTAAAACTAAAATAAATAATAAACAATTAAATAAGTGATTAGCAATTCATAATTGTTAAATATTATTACTTAATTACCTTACCTCGGTATACGCCTACAGGCTCAGCAGCCCGGGTCTAAAATATAACAAAAATATATAAGTATCACTCAATTTGCATAATTAATAATCAAATAAAAAAACGTAATTTAATAATTGATTGTTAATTATTTATTGCCTAACTCCCCATACTAAATCTCAATGAACCTAACAACTCATACCTAAAATATACATTTCACCTAATTAGTAACTACTAAAATAATTCTTAATTAATTGTCAATTATACCTATACCTCAACAAGCCTAGCAACTGTCACCTAAAATATAGGTAAAATAAATCAGTATTAAATAATTTACAGAAATAATATTAATCACATAATTAATTTCAAATGATCATTAATTAATAATTAAATATTACTTAGTTAATTTCCCTCCTTAACCTTCTACAATCTCAACAACCTATTGCAACACAATAGGTTACTGCTAACAATTAAGTAAAACATTCTAAATGACTTAAAATTGCAAACTAAACTAAAAAGATTAAGAACAATTATCAAACAATATTAAAACATACAATTAATACATGAACTAAAACACATTATAATAGTTAAAAAAACAATTTTATTTACTACTTTGTTATTGGAAATTATATTAAAACCAACAATATTCTTAAAATACAATATTACTTACCTAACAAAATTATATTCTTGATAAAAATATCATCACAATAATTTTGTATCACAATATTTTATTTCTGATATTTCTGTCTCTCAACATTACAACTCAGTATTTTGTCCAAACACTGATTTTGTTTCACTGCCAGGATATGTAAAACATAAGTACATATGCCTACTTTTTAAATACCAGCCAAATGAGCATTTAGGGCCTACTTGGAAGTGGCGTATAAGTACTAAAAAAGAAGGTTTAGGTCTAGCAAAGGGTTTATTGTGCAAGGATCAATTTGCAGTTTTTAACTGCACACTCCACCTGCAGGAGTAGGCCTAAAGACATGCATTGCATTGCCACTTCATTGGCAGCAAAATAGGTGCTGCAGTCCACTTGTTACATTTAACTTACATGCCCTAGGTACATGGAATAACACATATTATGGACTTACAGGTAAGTGAAATATACCAATCAGGGGTTAGCAAATTCTCCATGTTTTTAGAGGTCAAAACACATACTCCAGGCATTAAATGGCAATGCGCTAGAGTTAAAAAAGTCCATACCCCAAAAGCATCAGCACAAAAAAGGAGAGCTGAACATGTAAAAAAAGTGATCTTTCCTTACAGTGATGATATACCCAGGTATAGCAGTAATATGTAACTTTACCTTAAAAAATAGACATTCAATGAAAAAAGGTTAAAGTGTTATTGTAGCTACGCCTTGTAATAATAAAAAGAAATATCATTGTAGATCAAAAACACTATTATGTTTCTCATTTATAATTTACTGAGCTACCTACATCTTTCGAATGTGCTATGTCCTATTTATGGCCATATGCATTACATCACTTATGGCCTGTTAAGTAAAATCATTGATGATATTACTGATGACATCATACAATCACTGTGATACCATCCAATAGTATTTTGGCTTTCAAATAATACTTCACATTTCAGATCTTCTATTCACCTTATTGGGATTAACCACTTCACATGACTCCCAAGTTTAAGTGAAGAGGTTGACAGCTGTACATTTGCCACTGGAACAACACTTTGTACAGACCCTATGGGTTATTCCAACATGTTCCTGAGATGGACACATGGAATACAACCTTGGAGCCATTGTTACACCAGCGAGAGAAAAAGGGTTACATATCCACATATCCACTAGTCATTTATTTATTGTGAATAGAAGGTTCAGCCTTTCTCACAGACATTTTTGGAACAGGCTTTGCTGTTAAGCCTCAAACCTACTGTCAAACATGGCTATACAACCTACATTAGGAGTGTTAAGCTTTAATCCTGTTTAAAAGATAAAAATACCTCCACCCTACACTTTAGTGATGTGCAAACAGTGCAGCACATAACATACAACATGCACAATGATGTGCACTTTTTTGTTCCAATGTTACTTACATGCTATAGATCCACACATCATACTCAGTAAGTCTATTTTGTATATGACAATGTTAAATGACAATGACACTAATGGAATGTGTAGAGTACCTTCTTGTATTGTCAATAAGTTGCAATGTCTTTTTAGGATGCGGCCAAGATATCCTGGAATAGAGTTATGTTATCATCCTTCTTCCTCTGTTCAATTCACTTCCAGAATTTCTTCTTTAATCTTGAAGCACTGGATGGTAGAAAAAACATCTAGGGTCAGTTTTTCCTTAAGATAATAAGGAACACTTTGTGGGCCTCATTTACAGGGATTTAGTGGAGCTGTAGCGTGATTTCCTCTGATGCTGTGGCAGTGCTAAAATAACTCCAGATTTACAAAGTGATGCCTGAGGCCTCTAGCATCACTTTTTGCTGTCTAGCATCATGTTTTAACAGCACCAGGTCTGGCTGTGTCATATATTGACAATGACATGCAAGGTAGGCATCCCCTTCTAAAAAATGACACTTGCCCACTAGTACCTTATTTACAAGCCTTCTGAAGAATGATGCACGTCTAGGAAAAGTTGCACTAACTCTGACTCACAAGTAAATTTTAACGCCTGGTCAGACCAGGCGTTAAAGTGACTCCAGCACAGGTTTATAAAGAGAACACATCTAAAATTCTCTGGCAACCGGTAGTATACAATAAATCTACTCTTGCTATAATTTGGGGCACCATGGAAACCACTGCAACCCCCACAATTCACACCACATCTACCAGTACCACCACAGTCACCACTATTAGCACCACAGAGGCAGCGCAGGAGAATAAAGAGCTTCTACCACCAGCAGTCATCTCTGATTGCCCTCAGAAAAGAGGCGGTTATCACCTTCTACCAGCTGTGCAGGTAGTCCATCATAACAGCTCCTCCTTATTGCGCCCCAACTGCCGGCAATGGTTGAGAGGGTCACTATCATCCCATCACAGGCCAAGCACCTGGCTGTGCTTCACATGCTTGTTTCTGGATCCTTTCAAACCTCTGACACATGAGTGGGCGAGGTGTCACCGCCATCCCTGTCTGCATTCCTGCCCTCTGTCCTGGATGCAATCTTCCACCTCAAATCCCACCACATCCTCTTCTCCAGCACCCAGCAATTGCAGCACAAAATTAAACATAGCTTTTATGCCATTGGTGGGTTTTCCAATTTGCTTGGAGCCATGGGCTGCATCCATGTGCAACTTTTACCTTCTGCTACAACTGAACACTTATACTGCAACAGGAAACACGCCTACTCGATGAATTTGAAGGCCATCTTGGACCATCATGGGTTGTGCATCAATGTGCTGCAAAATATCCGGGCAATATCCGTGACGCATATACCTTCGGCCAGTCCATTATCAACCAGAGATTTCAGGATGGACAATATGGAAATGGCCTGTTAGTAGGTAAGAAAACAGCAAGTAACTAACAGACACAATAACAAATAGATATGGGGGCACAATATACAGAAAACTGTCTACCTGCACAGATAGGAACTCCACGATGAGGCCTGTCACACACACATGCACCATGCTTCTGTAAACATATCTAATGAAAATCATCCTGATATACAGGTGAAGACATCTCAAGCCACTATTGCACATGTTGCATGATGCCACACAGCCATGCATGGCAGACAGGAAATCTGCACTATATCTCTGTGTACAAGGGAGGTTCAACATTTATGATGGGGGGGTGGTCACATGGAACACACATGGGACATCAGCTGTGTCATGGCCCATACATCAGGGACTAGGGGCCTCAGTTACCATGCCCTTGCACCACTCTGTACCTCTAGACCAACATTTTATGGGTGCTCCCCAGCACAGAGTGCCAGTCCACATTTACAAGGACATGCAAAGCCACCTTGCAGTGCTTTTCATTGCCTTGTAATATGGACATTTTGAACCATAACACTGTGTGAAAAAGGTGTTCCAGGGGTGTTGCTTGGGACATAGCCACGCAACACCAATGGAAGCTGAAGGTATCTGATGTATTCACAGATTTACAAGGCTGGGAATGTATCACAATTTTACGCCATCTCAGGGGGGAGTAAGAGTGATGCGATGGTGAGAAATATCTTTATCACTCGTTGTATCTTCCCTTTCCTATGTGTGCTGCAAACACCCCTAACTCTCATCTACCCCCTTACACATCTCATACACACTTCTCCTAAACACATCAACACCCTCTGTAATAGTCTGATACCACTCACCAGCACTAACCTATGTACAAATCCTTCACAGAAAACCACTACATCAATATCTCCTCTCACTGTTCCAAACAACAAAACAAACCACACACATCAGCATCAAAATAACACAAACTTTCATAATACTTTCCATCACACCCACTCCCACCCTCATAACTACAAAAATGATAACAATAATGACAATCTTTACTCCTAAATTCTCACTCTACACAAACATCTAACACAAGCACCCCAAAACAGCAACATTCATTTAATCCGCCTCTCATTCACTGCACAATTTAGGGCCTTACATTATGAACCATGTGCTCCACAACCACCACCATCCCTAACCCATACTCCTTCCATACTAAACAGAAGTAAACAAAATAAACAACAGGTCACTCTTAACAACTTCACATCCCATTGTCTTTTACACAACAAGGCTACTTTACAAAAAGAACTACAGTCATTGTTAGAAAATGGGGTCTTTGGTTGGCAGTCAGATTACCCCCTGTCCAATCAAGGACCCTCACTCTAGTCAGGTCAAAGGAGAAACACACCTGCTTAAGCCCCACTCACCCCCTTGGTAGCTTGGCCCGAGCAGGCAGGCTTAACTCAGAAGCAATGTGAAAAGTATTTGTACAACGTGAAAACACCTCAAAATGGGCACCACATCAGTTTGGAAAAATGTGCAATATTTATCTAAATCAAACAAGACCAAAATGACAAAAATCCAACATACACAAGTTAAAATATGAATTTTCAAATGAATAAGAGTCTTACTCCATAGAAAAAAATGGAAACAATGATTTTGCACAAAGTACCTGGTTTGCATAAAAAATAAAGCCACACAGGGGAGCATGCATCGGAAATGGCAGCTATATGTCAATTCCTTCCTTACAACGGAAACCGTGCACAGTTTCTTCTCCGGTCGGGTCAGGGATGGGTCATCTTTCTCCCTCGCAAGAGAGCGATGCATCACTTTCCAGATAGGGCACCTCGGATCCGTGCAGAGTTGGGTTGACTTTGACGTCCAGGGACGATGCGTGTTAGAAAAACACACTGCGTGGGGTTTGCGTCGTTATCAGCAGTCGCAAGTAGATGTTGTGTGTCATTTCTCCAGCCATGATGCATCAATCTCCCAGCTGCGATGCAGGTGGAGCATCGATTTTAGCCGCAAGACAGCTGGAGCATCGTTTATCAGCTGCGTTGCAGATGGTGCGTCGAAAATTTCCCGCGTGGTGTTCTGTGCGTTCTGTGCATTCTGTGCATGGATTTCAGCTCTTGTTCTGCCAGCTTCACCTTTCAAGGGCCCAGGGACTGAATAGGACACCACAGGGCAGGAGCCTCATCAGAGAGTACAGGTGTTGGCAGAGGAAGTCTGTGATGGCCCTGATACTTCAAAACAGGAGGCAAGCTCAGTTCAAGCACTTGGAGATTCTTCATAAGCAGGAATATACAACAAGTCCAGTCTTTGTCCCCTTTCACAGGCAGAAGCAGCAACTGCAGCATAGCCCAACAAAGCAAAGTCACAGGCAGGGTGCAGCACTTCTACTCAGCGCTTCAGCTCTTCTCCTTGGCAGAGTTTCCTCTTGATTCCAGAAGGGACCTAATGTTCTGGGGTTTTGGGACCAATAATTATACCCCTTTTTGCCTTTGAAGTAGGCCTACTTCAAAGGAAAGTGTCTGTTGTTCACAAGATCCTGCGTTGGCTAGGCCCCAGTCACACACCAGGGGGTTTAGATACTGCATTGTGAGTGGGCAGGCACAGTCCATTGAGGTGTAAGTGACCGCTCCTCCCTCCACTCTAGCACAGATGGCTCATCAGATTATTCAGGCTACTCCCCAACTCCCTTTGTCTCACTGTCTAGAGGGGGTTCACAAACAGCCCAACTGTCAAACTGACCCAGACAGGGAATCCACAAACAGGCAGAGTCACAGAATGGTTTAAGCAGGAAAATTCCTCTTTCTAAAAGTGGCATTTTCAAACTAACAATTTAAAAACCAACCATGTATTTTTAAATTGTGAGTTCAGAGACCCCAAACTCCACAGTTCTATCTGCTCCCAAAGGTAATCTTCACTTTAACATTATTAAAAGGCAGAACCCATGTTAACATATGAGAGAGATCGAACTTGCATAGTGAAAACCGAATTTGGCAGTATTTCACTAGTAGGACATATAATACACATCAGTGCATGCCTCACCTTTACCATACACTGCACCCTGCCCATGGGGCTACCTAGGGCCTATCTTAGGAGTGCCTTACATGTATGAGAAGGGAAGGTTTAGGCCTGGCAAGTGGGTACACTTGCCAAGTCGAATTGGCAGGTGAAAACTGCACACACAGACACTGCAGTGGCTGGTCTGAGACATGTTTACAGGGCTACTTATGTGGGTGGTACAACCAGTGCTGTAGGACCACTAGTAGCATTTAGTTCACAGGCCCTGGCCACCTCTAGTGCACTGTACTAGGGATGTATTAGCAAATCAACTATGCCAATCATGGATAGCCAATTCCACATACATATTACATAGCAGCACCTTCAATTTAGCACTGGTTAGCAGTGGTAAAGTGCCCAGAGTATCGCAAACAGCAAAAACAAAGCCCAGCGCACTTCAACAACCTCAGAAGCAAAGGCAAAAGTTAGGGGAGACCATGCCAAGGATGCCAAGTCTAACAGTCATCATGTCACTCTCAGCCACCAAGTCCACCACCAACACACACAGACCCAACAAAATGCCTTCCACGCCAGTTGGATGAGGAACACTATATAGAAAAACAGAACTATTGTGGGCCTCATACACTTATCACAACTAACAACACACCTGCTACAAGATCAAAATATAATGCTCTCCCATCTCCAAAATAAAATGACACCACCACAAACATACATTTTCTAAATTGCCTACTCATAAATGCTTGATCACTCTCAATAAAACAAGCACCACATCTACGAATTGCTCACTGGCACATAACCTGACTTACTATTCATAACGGAATCATGGTTGGGATATGACATGGCCCCAGTGTTGCATGAAGCCATCCCTCCAGGCTATCAAAATATCATACAAAACCATGTAGGCAAAAGAGAAGGTGGACTAGCTAATATATTCAAGTAAGCAATAAATCTCAGTAAAACAGACACCATTTGCATACAAGGTTGTGAGCCCATCCTCACCAGATGCAACCCTACACCAACTTCCTCCTGTAACTTTCTCCTCCTTTACAGACCTCCACCTAACAATTCAACATTCCTAGACACTTTTCTAGAAACAGTGTAAAACCTTATAACATTATACTCCAACCTATGCTTTTTTGGGGAGCTAAATATTGGGTTTGACAAACCCAATATGCCCCATTCACAATATATCACCACTAGCACATTGAACTGTTGCGTAGGCTCTCATTATTCTAATGAGACTACTGGATTTGGAGCAGCAGGCTCGTCCACGGTGTGGGAGACTGAGTCTGACCCACTGCGGGTGACACCTGTCGCTCTAAATCCGGGTTTTGCTCCGACCAACTAGCAGTGCCTCATCTCTACCAGGGGATAGTGATGATTGGGCAGCCGAGCGCATGACATATTAGGCTTCTCAGGGAAGTCGTGGTCACTCAGGTCTCATCCGGGTCTCTCATTTACGATTCAGTCTCATATATAAACAACAAACAGAGGCAGTGTATGTTTTAATAATGGGTTTAATAAAATGACTGCATCTTAGATAGCAAAGCGTGAGCTGCAATAACCAGGAGGACACAACATGACAGTATTAAAATGGTGACGAGAAGAGTGAAGCATAAAAAATACGCTATCATATTGTCACTATGATTAATGGATTATTTCCTAGCTAAATCATAATCTGAGCACAGCATGTGAAGCTCTAATTTTGCCTTTCAGGTTCCCCCAAGAAGACATCAACCCTCATACCTGAGCAAAGGCCTGTAGTCTGCATTAGCATCTGTAGCAAAGCATTCAGCAATCAGCATACAGTTGTGGTTCCCTGGCTGGAATCTCCCTCTAACATGTAATGGGACTAAGATGTGTTTTTATAATAACACAGCTGATATTCTGAGAAAATGTCCCTATGTAAGGATGTGTATTTTCTAGGAATGCTGGAGACTAAACTTCTACCACATTCACCGGCAACATACCAAACTATAGCCTTGACTGAAGCACAGAGTTATCAAGAATGTCTTGTTTAAGAACACAGTGCTGGGCTAGGCAAAAACAGTTAGATAAATGAAAAATAAAACAAGACCATAGAAATGGTTATTGTAAAAATAACAATGCGAAGCCAAATAAAATATATCTAGGTTAAAGTGCACAGTGGCCTAGTGTGTTAAAATAACGTGCATGAAGCTATAACTATAACACAACAGAACCTACATCAGATTCCACCCAATCCCACACATGTCACTAGACAAATCCAGATCTAATTTTTGCAAAGCCTGAACTAGTTACCGTTGAAAATATCACACCAATCACATGGTCAGACCACCATTTGGTAACTTTGCAACGTAAAACACCACAAATTAACACCCCCATAGCACCTTACTTACAGACATTTTCCGACTATGGAACAAACTCAATTATGAAGACTTAGAAATACAACTAACAGCCAACACAGATTTGGACACAATGAATTCTGTTAAAAAACTGTATGAGTGGCTACAGGAAGCTTTTGATATCATAATACCACTAAGAAAAATGAAACAGGACAAAAGAAATACAACACCTTGGAGAAACCCAGAACTAAAAAAGACAAAACAACAAATCAGAAGGCTGAAATTAACCTGGCACAAAACAAACAACATTAAAGACAAACTTCAGCTACACAAAATTAACAGAATGTACAAATCATCAATCAAAAAAGCAAAGAAAAAAAGGCATTACTTGGACAGAATCCAAAATGCTAAATCTGCAACTGAAGTATTTTATAAAATTCGCAATTAATTTTGAAAACCAAAATGCATGGAAGGAAGTTATCCAAATACTCAAGATTTCACAAACAAACTGGACATTCATTACATTACATCCCCTCCAAGAGTAAACCAACCCAGCATCTGCACTCCTTCAAACAAACATCACAAGGTGAATTTATGGATCTGATCAAAGCAAGCAGGCCTTGCGGCTACACTTCTGACCCTTGTCCACCACACATCTTCAATGACATTCTTTTATCCACTTCTGCTGCCACACCTGTAAGAAGACTCATCAATAACTCCTTAATTACAAGACCTTTTTCTGAAGACCTGAAAAAGGCATACACACACCTGTCATTAAACAAAACAAACCTGGACCGGCATGACCCCAACAACTACAGACTAATTACATATGGACCTTTCCGGGACAAACCGATAAAAAGAGCAGCATTTGCCCCGTACTATCAAACTGGTTTTTACCCACTAGAGTCTCATAAAAACACAGTCACCAGCAATGGAGTTGCTGCTCTACTTCTCTTGGACCTCTCAGCTGCCTTTGATACAGTTGACCATGACAACCTAATTCAAAGACTCCATGAAGCCAGCATAGAAGGGACTGGTCTCGACTGGATTGCATCCTCCCTTCAAAACAGAACTAATGTCATATATTCTCCCCCTTTCTCGTCCAAACCTTACCTCACAAAAGCAGGGGTCCGTCAAGGATCAATCATCTCATTATGCTTTTTCAACATCTACATGATGTCATTACCAGAACTGATAAATGATTTTCAACACAGATGCTACAACTATGCAGATGACATAAAAATACTCCTTAAATTGGAATGCCCCAATAACATTGAAAACTCACAAATCTTCAGTTGCCTCAGAGTCGTTGATCAGTGGATGACTTGGAGCCATCCCAAACGGAATGCTTCCAGAACGGAAATACTCATATGTGGTGATTGGAAAAATTATGACCCATTGTGCACCTGGCCTGATGATCTCAGAATACCTGCTCAAGTATCTAAGGAAGTTAAAAACCTTGGAATTACCATGGACTCCAAGTTAATGATGAATGTCCAAGTGGACAAATTAGCACAATCAAGCTTCATCACCTTGAAGACTCTGCGACGCATCTTCCCTCCCCTTGAACTTCCACACAAAGTGCAGGCTACTATCTCTCTTGGACTCTCTAAACTGGATTACACCAATGGCCTCTACCATGGATCATCTCTGTCTACTATGAAAAAACGATGGCGTATTCAGAACTCAGCTGCAAGGCTATCATTACTTGTAATGCCACATGCCCACATCTCCCCTGTCTTGAGAGCACTACATTAGTTACCGGTTGCCAGAAGATCCACCTTCAAGCTGCTTTATATCACCCACAAAGTAACCAAATACATTCACAAAGAAACCTCTGTTTAAGATTGGCACCCCCCCTAAAAACACCACCGTACCAAAAAAAGACAATAGGTGGTTAATCCTTCTCTGTTCAAGCAGCCAAACTTTGGAATTCATTACCCCCAAATATAAGATCCAATGATAACTATCTTGCCTTGAGTAGACTACTCAAGAGTTGTCTCTTTCCTTCATAACCACCAGATCCAAATGACAATGGACTACATATGCCTGTGTTTATAATCAGATTATGTCTATATTCTAGATATGTATAGTTCTTTAAGAAATATGTATAGTTACTGTTTCATAATAATAAAATATACACACTGGTCCTCATTATGACATTGGTGGTAAATCCAACTTACCGCCATACTGACTGCCGCCAACAAACCGCCACCGCCACGGATATCCGTTCATCATATTATGACATGCACACACCAATCTGTCACTATTCAGCCACACACACAAGTCCACCACAACAAAGGTCAGTGATAAACTGGCGGTACCAAAACCCACACCGTTACACCAACAGAACAACTCTCATCACATTATGACCCACTAATCACCACAGCAGACATCCAACCATGGCAAACCATTGGAGGTACACACCTCTGTGCTCAAAAGACACACACACATACAAAACACCAACACATTGGACAATTCAAACGACACGCACCTGACACCCATACACACACCACACACACACTAACCCCACCATCACATCTCACTCATCCCAATGCCAAGACCAGCATAAAATACCAATGCACGGACACCACTCACAGACCTGCATGGACACCTATCACCAAGGCAAGCACACTAGAGAGAATCAGCTAGCCCACCACTTACCAACTTACACCAGTAAAAGCTTTCAGGGCAATGATAACCAAAGAGGGCAACCCACCGATGCACAATATGCCACACACAGAAACAATAACACTGCATTCACATTCCCACAGGTACCAGAGCCAATGTCATCGGAGAAGAGGTGCCAGCAATATCCAGTCCTCCAACAGAAGAGGCCAACAGTGATGCTGGGATCTGGATGACCAACCAGGCCCATCAGGGACCTCTGGACAGTCGGTAACCCAGCCACAGTCACACACCACCACAAAGACTTCCCCATCAGGAAACACCACCACAGCACCCACCCAGCGTACCCAAACCTCTGTCCCTAGGACACGTCATTCAGCAGTGTGTCTACCACTACAGGGACCCCAGGGCATACCTCGCTCCCAAGACAATCAGGGACCTGGGCTAAGTGGCAGTGGGCACATGGTTCAGGGGACAGAGGCACAGGACACCAGGGAAAATGGTAGGAGTGCTCTGCACCAGGGGAAGAACAGGCCCAGAAAACCGACTCTCCAGGAGGCACTCACCGAGATCCTGGGAGCATACCAACATTACCAGTATACGCTGGGTCAGATCCTGCCCATCATGCAGGAGAACAGGCGGCTGCAGGAGGGACAGTACCAGGGGATCAGGGAGGACTTACAGGCCATTAACACCACCCTGGTCTTCATTGCAGGGGTGCTGGCAGACATGGCCAACATTATGAGAGAGGCAGCCTCACAACAGCGGGCCCCTGCCACTAGCCAGACATCTGCCTTCCACCTCCGCTGCTGCTAGTGGACAGAAGGCCCCACCACAGGACCAACAGGCCACCAGCACCCTTCGCCCTACAAAAGGAGAACCACCCATCAAACATCCCCTGAGATCCAGGCAGAAACCAGAGACTACTGTCAAGACCCCCGCCAGGAAATTAGACTCTCATCCTTGTGTCCCACTCTGTCACCCTGCCCCCTTGAACTGCCATTGCTCCCCTTCCTATGTCCCCTCAGACAATGCACCGGTGCTTCAAATAGACTGGAACTATACCCGGCGGTGGTGTTGGTGCATCCATTGACCATGTGTATACTTTCCTCCATCATCACCCCATCCCAATACACTTGCCCCCCTGCTCCTTAGCACTTAAATAAACACCCTTGGAAAAAATACAAGTATGGAGCATGTCAAGTGATTTCAGTATGTATTTGTTTAACCAGATTGAAACATTACATTTCAAATGTACAGTAATGTTCACATAGGAAGGACCTGTAGTTGGCTGCAGTGATCACACCAGGAGTGATAGTGGGGCACCAAGATCTGCAAAATGAGTTACCAAAGTGAGTGTGCATTGAAGTGGGAATTAAAAGCATGCTAGTGACAAAGATAATCAAAATAATGACAATGAATGTGAAGTAGTACTGTCCTACCTGTGTGTCATTGGAAGTATTGTCTGATCACTGCAGTTCTGTTGCCCTCATCTTCATCCTCCTCATCCTCACTGTCCACAGGGTCCACTGTTGCCACACGGCCATCTCCACCCTCCTCCTCCTGCAGAAAAGGCAAATGGCGTGTCAAGGCAACGTTGTTCAATATACAGCATGCCATGATGATCTGGCAGACTTTCTTGGGTGAGTAGCACAGGAATCCACCTGTTAGTAGAGGCACTGAAACCTGGCCTTCAGGAGGCCAAAGGTACGTTTGATAATCCTTCTTGTACGCCCATGTGCCTCATTGTAACATTCTTCTGCCCTTGTCCTGGGATTCCTCCCAGGGGTCAGTAGCCATGATAGCCTGAGGTAGCCTGAGTCACCTGCAAATATGGAGGGACAACATTTAGCCACACACCACCCCATATGGCCATACCATACCCATATACCAACATCCACTGGGTTGGAACCAGGGCTCACCTATTAGCCACACCTTTTGCCTCTGTAGTTGGGGCATCACGTTAGGAATGCTGTTATTCCTCAGGATAAAGGCATCATGCACAGACCCAGGATACTTAGCATTGACTTGTGAGATGTACTAGTCCGCCAGACACACCATCTAGTCATTCATGGAATGATAACCTTTTCAATTTCTGAATCACTGTTCATTTGGCCAAGGGGGGGAAATTCAATATGTGTTCCATCAATTGTCCCAATTAAGTTAGGGATATGTTCCATTGCATAGATGTCAGCCTTCACTGTGGCCAAATCCTCCACCTGGGGGAAAACAATGTAGCTGCCCATGTGTTTAATCAGGGCAGACAAAACTCTGGACAGAACTATTGAGAACATTGGCTGTGACATTCCTGCTGCCAAGCCCACTGTCACTTGGAAGAACCAGTTGCCAAGAAATGGGGCACTGATAGAACTTGCACAAGAGGGGGAATCCCAGTGGGGTGACAGATAGCAGATACCAGGTCAGGCTCCAGTTGGGCACACAGATCCGTTATAGTGTCCCTGTCCAATCTGTAGCTGAGGATAATGTGCCTTGTTGGACTTTTGCTTATGCAGGGTCATCCTGAATCTTTTTGCCTCCTGCCTCCTATTTTCTTCTGACATGTCGCTGTTGGCTTTTGAACTCTGAGCACTTTCCCACTGCTAACCAGTGCTAAAGTGCATATGCTCTCCGTGTAAATCGTATGTAATTGGTTTATCCATGATTGGCATATTTGATTTACTACAAGTCCCTATTAAGGTGCACTAGAGGTGCCAGGGCCTATAAATCAAATGCTACTAGTGGGCCTGCAGCACTGGTTGTGCCACCCACATAAGTAGCTCTGTAATCATGTCTTAGACCTGCCACTGCAGTGCCTGTAAGTGTATTTTTACACTGTAAATTCGACTTGGCAAGTGTACCCACTTGCCAGGCCTAAACCTTCCATTTTCTTACATGTAAGGCACCCCTAAGGTAGGCCCTAGGTAGCCCCAAGGGCAGGGTGCAGTGTATGGATAAGGTAGGACATATAATAATGTGGTTTATATGTCCTGACAGTGAAATACTGCCAATTTCGTTTTTCACTGTTGCAAGGCATGTCTCTCTCATAGGATAATATGGGGGCTACCTTTAAATATGATTAAAGTGTAGATTCCCCTAGAGAGTAGATGGACATGTGGAGTTTGGGGTCCCTGAACTCACAATTAAAAAATACATCTTTTAGTAAAGTTGATTTTAAGATTGTGCGTTTGAAAATGCCACTTTTAGAAAGTGAGCATTTTCTTGCTTAAACCATTCTGTGAATCTGCCTTGTTTGTGGATTCCCTGTCTGGGTCAGTTTGACAGTTGGGTTGTTTTTCACCTCGCACTAGACAGTGACACAAAGGGGGCTGGGGTGTAACCTGCATTTCCTGATTAGCCATCTCTGCTAGGACGGAGGGGTGGAGTGGTCACTCTCATCTGAAAGGACTGTGCCTGCCTCTGACAATGCCGGCTCCAACCCCCTGGTGTGTGTCTGAGGCCTTGCCTGGGCAAGGCAGGATTTCACAAGTAGGTGTGAGTCCCCTTTGAAGAAAGACTAAAAGGGGTATAAGAAGGGCACCCAAATCTACAGACTTTAGAAACACTTCTGGAACCAAGAGGAACCTCTGCCTGGAGAAGAGCTGATAGCTGAGGAAGAAGTGCTGCCCTGCCTGTGACTGTGCTTAGTGGAGCTTTCCTGCAGTGCTGCTTCTTCCAGAGTAAGAGGGCAAAGACTGGACTTTGTGTGCCTTCCATCTTGTGAAGAAATCTCCAAGGGCTTGATTTGGAGCTTGCCTCCTGTTGTTTGAAGTCTCAGGGACAGCAAAGACTTCTCTCTGCCAGCACCTGGAGTCTCTGGAGAGACTCCTGCTACGACAAGTGGTGCCCTATCCAGTCCCTGGGCCCTTGAAAGGAAAGCTGGTGGAATCCAAGGAAATTGGCTTCAGACGACTTTGGACCGACGCCGCTGCTGAATCCGGTAACACCGCCTGCACCTGACGCTGTAAACTTCGCTGGAACGCGACACTCTTTGCAGGCCCGACGCCGCAGCAGCCCGCTGAAGTCCGCGACTCCATGGAAGTCGCCGCACCACGTTGTGACCGACGCCGCTCGAAGTGCACGGATTCAACGTTTCGCACAGACGCCTCGATTCCCGACTTCGCGCATCGGCTTGTTTTCACTCTTCACCAAAGGTACTGTACTTGGGGGTCTACACGACTCCGTGTCTGGCGCCGTTGGTGTCGGCTTGTTGGGAACGACTCCGTCACGACGGCGTGTTAACATCTCATCGAAGCATTTTTGTTTCTAAGCGATATTTTTGAGTTTAATCTTTAAAAATTCATAACTTGACTTGTGTATGTCGGATTTTTGTCGTTTTGGTCTTGTTTTGTTTAGATAAATATTTCCTATTGTTCTAAACCGGTGTTGTGTCATTTTGTAGTGTTTTCATGAAGTTACTGTGTGTGTTGGTACAAATACTTTACAACTAGCGCTCTGAAGTTAAGCCTGCTGCTCTGCCAAGCTACCAAGGGGGTAAGCAGGGGTTAACTGAGTGTGATTCTCTTTTACCCTGACTAGAGTGAGGGTCCTTGCTTGAACAGGGGGTAACCTGACTGTCAACCAAAGACCCCATTTCTAACATGCCTGTTCTCCATTGTTGCCAAGTCCACCAGGGGTCTGTACACAGGGGTATGTCTCCATCTCCTATTCATCCACAGCGGTTGTAGTCTAAGGCAGAAAGGAGTGAGGAGCTGATCAACAAATTGAACATTGGAGCCACAACAGTACAATGCATGATGTCAATTTTAAATGTGTAAGTGGCATTTGTCTTGTATGTCCAATTGTGAACTGTGAAATCCAGGGCCTTCCCCCCTCTGAAATGGCATCCACCTGTCCTGTGTGGAGGGACAGGTGGAAGTGAGGTAAGTCCGCTGACGATGTGCGCTGTTGTGGGAGGCGGTCAGGAACCACCGTGCATCTCCTCATTGGATAACATTCGGCCCTATGAGGTACAGCGGCCAATGGTGATGTACGCAGGCGGTGATGGTATGCACCACCGTGGAAGTCAATGCCATTTTCTATCTGTTCTCTCACTTGCTACCTGACCTTCAACAGGAGAGGACCTACACTGCATGTGCTGCTGTGACCTGTGTCTGGGACCTACCATGGCATGTGTGACTGGGGAAAGGGCCCCTGCCTTCACCTCAGAGGAGTTGGAGAGACTGGTGGATGGGGGCCTACCCAAGTACGGACTGCTGTATGGGCCTCCAGACCAACAGGTGAGTACACTGTGAGTACGATGCATGGGGCATGAATGCACTGGAGTGGTGTGTGTGAAGGGCTTGTGTTGGGGGGTTGGTGGATGTCCCCTGGGCAACGTACAGCATGTGGGCTGGGCCCTTTGTGTGCAAATGGCGATGTTAAGGGGTATGGTGGGCCAAAAGTGTAACAGCCGGGACAGTCTGACTAATGGCTTTCCCTGTGTGTATTTTCTCTGCAGGTCAGCGCCCATCAAAAGGAGGCTATATGGCACGCCATCGCCAAGGACGTGCAACCCTGGGGATCTATGGCAGCCAGAAACGGTGGGAGGACCTGAGACGCTGGGCACAGAAGACTGCGGAGTCCCAGCTCGGAATGGCCTCCCAACGAGGAAGGGGTGCCCGTCGAACCCTGACCAGCGGATGGCCCGCATACGGGCAGTGGCCTATCCTGAGCTGGATGGGTGCTTGAGGGCATCACAGCAGCCACAAGGGGGAGAGTACAGTGCCCATCATTACAACTTATGCCTGGTAGGGTGGTATCCGGGTGGGGGATGTGTGTCAGTAGGTGCCACTAGGCCAGCCCTGACATTACAAAGTAGGTCCCATGTTGGGCAGAGTTTTAAAGTGATATTCCTCCTACCTAGGTTGTATGTATCCTTTATTGGACAGGGCTGTGTGGGTCCCAGGTATGCTGTAATTGCCGGGATGTGTCCCTCCCCATGCCATGGAAGCTAGCATAAGTACAGTTAGTGAATTGCATAGTGAGTAGACCTGTTCCCTGTGTGTGAGTGTGGTATGTACACCGGCGGTGTTGTTGGTGCATCCATTGACCATGTGTATCCTTTGTCTCTTCCCCCTTTTTGTTTTGTCATCCTGTCCTATGTGCATTAGCATCATTTGGTGGAGAAGCAGAGGCACTGGCGATGGAGGGAGCTGCATCCCACAGGACCAAGGAGGCAGAGTCCACTAACGCTGAGGGCACCAGTTGGACGGAGGGCGAGGGGAGCACCACGGTGGAGACAGGCGGGAACAGTTCAGGCACAGATACCTCCTCCGATGGAAGCTCCCTGGTGGTGACGAACACTTCTGTGACCACCCCAGGAACAGGTACAGCCACCACCCTGTACCAGCACCACCTTCCCAGCAGCCCCTCATCGAGTTGCCCGTGCCCGCTCACCCAGGAGGGTGGTCATCTCCTTCACCCCAGGCACCTCAGGCCCTGTCCCAGTGAGCCCTGCTGTCCTGAGTGAGGAGGCTATTGACCACGTGCAATCCATCTCTGTAGGGCGGTCCACCATTGTGAATGCCATCCAGGTCCTGGCAGCCCAAATGCAACAGACAAATGTATTTCTGGAGGGCATTCACACTGGCTTGGTGGCCCAACAGAGACCAATGATGGCTCTGGCCTCCTCTCAGATGGTGGCCATTGTCCCTGTTTCCACCCTCCCCCCTCCAAATTCCTCTTCCTAATCCCATTCCACTCAACCCCAACCTATCCCAAGCACAAAGCCAGACGAGCATGCACACAGGACAACACACAAGAGTGGACATGGCAAACACAAACACCACACATCATCCCACAGACACTCACACAAACACCATCCAGATGCAGACATACAAACATCCACTGACTCCACTCTGTCCCCCTCCTCCTCCTCCACCTCCATCCCAGTTGTGTCTACACGCACACCTGCATGCACTACACCATCATCCACTACCAGCATCACCACCACACCTAGCAGAACACACACCTCACTTGTAGATACCACTACAACAGCCATGCGCATGTCCCTGTGTCCTCTCCCACTGTGTCTGTCCCCACCTCCCAAGTTACACAAACACAAGCACTCAGACACCCAACAGCCATCCACCTCACAACAGCATCCAGCCCATGCATCTGCACCCAAACACAGCAGACAGACACATCCTACAACCACTCCCTCTTCCCCCACTCCCAAACCTTCTCACTTTTACCGGCCTAGTGTCCCTAAGAAGCTTGTCCTCTCCACCACTGACCTCTTCCTTACCCATCCGCACCCCGATCTGCACGTCGGGCCAGGCTGGCAAAAACCCCAGCAAGCACCACAGCCACCCAGTCCATGGGCACAGTAGTGTACACAACCACTCGTGGTGGTAAAGGATCCAGGGCATCAGGAAGCCTCAAGGAGGGGGTGCCATCCCCAAGTGCTGCCCAGCAGGTCAAGGAGCCTGCCCCAAGTGCTGCAAAGAAGGGCAAGGTGCCATCCCCAGCTGCTGACAGGAAGGGCAAGGAGCCTCCCCCAGCTGATGCCCGGAAGTACAGGGTGCCATCCCCAGCTGCTGCCAGGAGGGGCAAGGTGCCTGCTCCAAGTGTTGCAAAGAAGAGCAAGGAGCAATCCCCAGCTGCTGCCAAGAAGGGCAAGGGGCCTGCACCAGCATGCAGTAAGGACAAGGGGCCTGGTGCTGGGACTCAGTCAAAGCCCTCACCTTCACCATGGTGGTGCAGCTGTCCGAGGGTGCAGGGGATGGGCTGGAGCTTCCCCCCACATCTGCCACCAGCAGCAGCACCACCACCACCAGTGGGCAGCCATCCGAGGCTGCAGGGGATGGGCTGGAGCTTCCCCCCACAACCGCCACCAGCAGCAGGAGCACCACCAGCACCATTGGGCAGCCATCCACACTAGCAGCAGCAGCACCACCATCAGTACCAGTGGGAAGCCATCCGAGGCTGAAGGGGATGGGCTGGAGCTTCCCCCCCACAACTGCTACAGCCAGCAGCAGCAGCACCACCACCAGCACCAGCGGCCAGCCATCCAGACCAGCAGCAGCAGTACCACCACAAGCACCAGTGGGCAGCCATCCAAAGCTGCAGGGGATGGGCTGGAGCTTCCCCCCCAACAACCGCCATCACCAGCAGCACCAGCACCAGTAGGCAGCCATCCGAGGCTGCAGGGGATGGGCAGGAGCTTCCCCACACAACCACCACCAGCAGCAGCACCACCACCATCACCAGTGGGCAGCCACCCAAGGCTGCACGGGACGTGCAGGAGCTTACCCCCACCAGCGGCTGTAGCAGCACCACCTCCACCACTGAGCAGCCATCACCGCCAGTGGACGGTCTGTAGTCCTGCCTCCATGGGCTGTTGTGCAGCCTGCACCCTGCAAATCCTGTGGGTATGACACCCAGCTAAGAGGCTGTGACCTTGCACTCCCCAGGATCAGTAGCACAGGACACGATGCCCCCTCCAGAACCAGTGGGTATGCCACCCACTCACCACATCCTCCCAAAGATTAGAAGCACAGGGCACAGTGCCCCCTCCAGAACCATTGGGTATGCCACCCACTCACCCCAGCCTCCCCAGGATCAGAGCATATCGGCAATTCACCTACTTGAGAGACTGTGGCCTTGCACTACCCAGGACCAAGCACAGGGCGTGTTGCCCCCTCCAGAGCATGAGGGCAAGTCACCCACTTGAGAGACTGTGGCCTTGCACTCCCCAGGACCAAGCACAGGGCATGTTGCCCCCTCCAGAACATGTGGGCAAGTCACCCATTTGAAAGACTGTGGCCTTGCACTCCCCAGGACCAAGCACAGGCCATGCTGCCCCCTCCAGAACAAGTGGATTTGTTCCATCTGCCGGCTGAGGTGCCCTCCATTTCCTGTCCCCCTGAGATGCCTGCCTATTTTCCAACTGATGCCCCTGCAGTGTTCTCTCCATGTTGGTGCAGGAGACAGGTGGGGCCTTGGAC
This sequence comes from Pleurodeles waltl, assembly GCF_031143425.1. Lineage (NCBI taxonomy): Eukaryota > Metazoa > Chordata > Amphibia > Caudata > Salamandridae > Pleurodeles > Pleurodeles waltl. Next base: position 849,739,642 of record NC_090446.1, on the reverse strand, counting down.
CTTGTCATGTGGCCCTGTGGCCCATGCACATTGAGGACTAGGCAGTGTCCCTTGAAATGTACATATGTATATACATTTGGATTGAATGTTCATATTTTTACTGTATTTATATTCTTACTCTCACTTTCATCTGTTTGTGTTGTGCTTGCATTATTCCTGAGGAGTACGGGGTAAATATGTTGTCTTACTGCATCTGATTGTGTGTATGGTGTTGAGGGTGGGGGTGTGTGCTGTGCGTGTGTATGTCACTCTCTTTTTCTTCCCTCCTCCCCTGTGTACTAGGCGGCTGTCCTCACCGTTGGTGTTCGTGGTGGAGCAGGACGTCAAATATCATTGGAAATATTTGCAGCTCAGGCTCCATGGCATTGTCGTTCTTCCCTGTGCCTTCAAAGGTGAGTCCTTTCCCTTCTGACCTCTGTTTCCACCAGGCTTTTGATGTTGTTGGTACCATCCCGGAAAAGGTGACAGTTTCAGGGGTCATAATATGGGGGGCGGAACATTGACTTCCGCCTGGCTGTAGGCTGTTACTGCTATGGTGCATGTTGTTTCCGCCCTGGTGTTCGGTGTGGTAAAGAGGCTGTCTATCTGAGTTCTCACTGCCATGGTCATAATTTGGCAGTAGTTACCGCCAGCCTGTTGGCGGTATTACCGCCACTTTATCACTGACCGCCATGATTGTAATGAGGGCCATACTCTTTAAGCCTGTTTAACAAATGTATTTTACTCACGCTTAAATGTAAATATGTGGGTGTATGCATGTGTGTATATGTATATTTGTGTGTATACACATATATGTGTATATTATTCTATGCTTAACATGTGCATAGGTCATTGTATATCTCCTAGATAAGTTGTTATATTAGATACTCATTAATCCTTTCTTGCTTTTTTATATCACAATGAGCAAATGTTATCTTAATTATTTAAACAGCAAGCATTTTGCTATTGAAAAACTGAGGAAAGAAAAATTAATGTTAGAAAAGTACTCTTATAAATGAATATCAAATATTGCAAATCTTGAAAGTCTGTGTTTATACAATACAGCTTTTCATTTTTTATTATTATACCCAATTTTATATGCCTTACACATATTTTCCCTTACTATGCATTTACATATCTATTTATTTATATATATATATATATATATATATATATATATATATATATATTACGCTAGTCCTACTGTACTAGAGAAAAAAGTAATAATATTAAATAAATACATAAAACAAATACATACATACAAATAAAAGAAAGAAAAAAAGAAATACAATTTACTGTCTCCTAAGCTTCACTCTGTCTCCCCATCACCCAATGTCTCTATCAATCTATTCTCCATCCTCACTCTGACTCATGCCAAACCCAGTCAACTACTTTGTTCTCCATAACAACCCTGCCTAAGCTCCTCCCTCCTTTACCGCATCTAGCTCACCCTAAACCTCAGTTAACTACTATGATCTCCCAAACAACCCTACTAAATTATCTGTCATTTTTCTCACCTATGTCTCATCCAAGACCCCTTCTATTACTATGATCTCCCTAACCCCTTTCCACAGAATCTTCCGTCCTCCATCTCTCCTTTACTCATTCCAAGCCTCATCCTATTACTATAAACTCCCAATTAACACTTATGGATTTTTCCCTCCTCTATTCCTCCATTGCTCTAGTCAATCCAACTAATAAACTCACATATTCTCTGCTCAATTTAACTCATACTAATACTAATACTGCACTCATATTTCCCTATACTAATCCACCACTAATTCCTCTTATGTTCTGGAGTAGTGTGCTACTCGTGAAAAGCGCTTTGAGGCCTTGTGAGGAGTAGTAAGTGCTATATAAATACAATTACAATTGCAATATTGGCTAATGTGTGCTCTGCCCTAAGTGTGGGTGTGTGGCCCAATTTCCAAGGATATTCCATGGCATCCCTGCAGGTAAACTAAGCAACGGACTCAGGTACTAACACATATTTGGCACATGGAGCAACACATTGAATGTGTAGTGTCCACAAAGCATAGGAAATATGGCCTATGTGTGGTCTGATCCTTGCAATGCATGTACTTTCACCAATGTACACTTACTATATATACATTGGACACTTGGAAAGAGAGGAGAGAGTGAAACACAACAATTTGCAGGTAAGACAGCAAGCCATATGACTAGAAAAATGATTTGCACATGACACTTAACACACACATATATTTGAGTCATTATATCAAAAAAATCAATGCTTTGTCCCAGTGCATGTATTCTCAGGCCATAGCATATGGCAAAATTGATGCATGCAATGCACGTATCAGAACTTCCTCATGGTGCTTCATCATGCATCCCCAAAAATCCATTAATAGGCTCAGAGCTTCAAATAAACCAAATCATTGTCCAAAAATGTGCCACATCAGCCCAGGAAGTGATGCAATGGCTCAGCCATATTGCAAACCTGGAACTTCAAAGTTACTTTCACTTTCTCTTACACTATTGAGGAGTGCTGATGGAGGAATCTTTTTTGCTTTCTTTTTTCTTTGCTGTGGCCCTGAAATCTGTTTTTCTTGTCTATTTGTCTATTGTGTTGTTTTAAGTGTGTATTATTGGGTGTTCGCCCTTGGGGTCGTTTAGTCTACTGGGATAGTGGGGGGTAGCTTTGAGTTTCACTTCAGTTATCAAGTCATTTTGGGTTTGGGTGGGGACATGTCGGGGAAGGAAAGTGCCAGTGGGATGAGTGTGGAGGAGTTGGGTTCATTTGTATGGCTAGTCAGCCACTACCTCCCAAACATGCAGGCCATGGGCGGCCGAGTGATATAGGGCTACAGCACGGAGGTACAGAAGCTGCGCTGGAGAGAAGGTCTGCTTCCACATACAGTGGATATTCGAGGTGGAGCAGCTGGTCTACCAGCAGAAGCATCAGTGGACAAACATTGTGGCACGAGAACGTGACCTCCTGGACTACCTTGTGCTTGAGGTCAGTGGAACTCCTGGTAAGTACACAATCTTTGTGGGGGATTCCTGTATTGTCTTTGCATTTGGAGGTCTCGTGCCCATAGTGCCTTGTTTACTAAGTTAGGACATTAGGACACAGGACAGGGCAGCAAGTTGTGTTTCTGTGCCAGACAACATCACTGACGTACAGCAATGGGTCGTTATCATGACATTGGGTACATTCCTCTCAATGTAGACTGGGTGAACCCCCAAAATGCTGATGATCACCAATGCAAGCACCCTTGAGTCATGGTGCAAGGGTACATGTTTGCCAGATATGAGTGTACATGTGCAGGAAGGGACACCGTCCTGCCCATACAAAATCAACAGTGGTGATGTCCGTTGTCTATGTGTGCTGTTGACACACATAGGAAGTGCAAACATGTGGATAAATTAGGTATTTCTTAACAATTGGCCACTGTGACGCTCCCCTAAGGTGACACATGTCTTTGGTGCATTACCAGCCTTGTACCCTGGTCCTGGCACACTATGCCACAGAAACTCACTCACCAAACAAGTTGCTCTGGTGGTGCAGGCTGACACTTGGCCTGGTAACTGTGGCCCATTGTGTTAGCGGTTGACATGCCAGGTCTCATATGCCATCACACCCCAAATGAGATGTCAGAGACCAAGTATGACACAAAGGTGTCAGGATACTGGGTGGCCCTGCACCTACAATGAGCAGTGCCCTTGCATACCTGTTGGTCACTTTCATGTAGCATCACAATGCACGTCAGCTTATGTACTGTGGGCAGCCAGAGGATGTGTGCAAATTTCCAAAACATGGCCTGTTGCCAGGGCACACGTCAACATTTGATGACTGCAGATTGTGTATACATGACATTCTTGATGTTTTTTTGCAACATAATCCTTTGTCTGATATGTAGTCTTACTGTTTACGCAGGGAACATGAGCCCATCCCAGAAGCGGGAATTTGACGAATGCAAAGACCACTACAAGCATATCTGCCAGGTGACGTTTTGCAAGATGGACAAGATGTACAAGAGGGAAAATGCATCAGGGTCATGGAGTGCCTTCCCCCAAAGTGTACCGAGAAGTAAACAGGACTGCTCCACCAAAAACGGCCATGGGAAGGATTGGGTCACTGACAATGGTGGGCCTGCAAGGGCAAGTCCATCAACCTCCACCACACCACCAACTGCCCCAGCCCCAACATAGCCCCCACCACTGGCCCAGTGAACTGATTTTGACCGGTACTTGTGCCAGGAGGTGGCAGACATAAAACTCTGTTTGTCCAGCCTGGAACATAAACAGGTACAAATGATGGGGATGCTCCATGCAGTCAAGGCAAACCCTGAGGAGGTGGCTGGCCCAAGTTAGACTTACCACCCTTCCCCGTTTATATAGTTGTTTTAATTGTTGGGCTTTTTATATAGATAGCGTTATGTAAGTTAGTGTAGTGTAGTTTATTTGTTGGACATGGTGTTTTTTATTAGGGGTGGGGTTTTTATGATTTTGGGTGTTTTTTTTGTGGGGGTGATAATCTTTTAGGTTTTTTTTATAAATGATAAAAAACTTTTTTTTAGAAAAACTACAAAAATAATATTTGTTTAGGCCTAGATGCTTACTTAATTTCTGAATAGGTGTAGTTGCCGTTGTCCTTGTCTAAAGATGTGTTTTGAGGGGATGGGAGGTTGATGTTTGTCATGTGGCATTAAATGTAAATGATAAGTTAAAATAAGTTAAGTTATTTGTAGATGGAATAGGTTAAGGTAGTGTAGGTTAGGTTAGGATAGTTAGGTAGCTCAAGCAGTTTTAGTTTAATGCTATTACTCTTATAAAATTTGTTGTTTCCAACCCTATGGTCTCCATCATGGTTTCTGACTAGGATTTAGCATGTCTGCAGAGATTATGTTAGGGACAAGCCCTTGGCTTTGCAAGCAGTATTTTGAAATGTATGACAAAGTGTATTGCCTACGGGCATAAGGAACAGTTGATGGACGGAATGTAGACCAAATCAAACATTCACCCCTCGTCACAGATCTGGGTTTAATCCATCAGTTTCTTTCCTCACCATTCCATTCCAGTTTGGACCCAGCCATATGCAAAGCAGTCTTGACCCTGTTCCCCATTCAAACAGTCCAGCTCAAACTACCAGGCCAGGTCCCCCCGGATGAGAAACAAGCATCCTGGGACTGGTTTCAGGGTATCACCCCTTTTCAGCCAGGCTAGCTTGAATCAGGTGGCATAGTGAGCACAAGACCCACATCTGGGCTTACCCTTCCCACTTGGGGTGACAAATGCAAAAAGAACTTTTGATAGACGGAATGTAGAACAAATCAAACATTCACCCCCAGTCACAGTTTAATCCATCAGTTTTATTGCTCACCATGCCATTTCAGTTTGGACCCAGCCATATACAAATCAGGGCATGTCAGTGTCATGTTGGCAATAGGATCCTATCATTCATCTACAATCAGCATTGATGATTGTAAGTGCCATTCTGGATGTTAAGTGATACACATCCCAAAACAGGTATTGCTGTATCAATCAATCAATCAATCAATCAATAGGTACTTGTATAGCAAAACTACTCACCTGCTAGGGTCTCAAGGCACTGGGGGGGGGGGTGAAAGTGCACTGTTTACCGGTGAGGTGGTTATTAAAAAAGACATGTCTTCAGTTCCTTCATGAAGCTGAGGAGGGAGGTGGTTTGCCTGATGTGGAGAGGGAGGGCATTCCAGGCGGTGGCTGCCAGGTAGGAAAAGGAGCATCCTCCTGTTCTGGTTTTCCTGATGTGGGGTACTTCTGTGAGAGAGAGCCGGGCTGAGCACAGGGTCCTGTGGGGTATGTGGAGGTTGAATCACTGGTTCAGGCAGGCTGGTCCGGTGTTGTGGAGGGCTTTGTGCGTGTGGGTGAGGATCTTGAATGTGATTCTTTTTTCTATGGGAAGCCAGTGTAGTGGACGCAGGTGTTGCAAGATGTGGCAATGTCTAGGACCAGTCTGGAAGCGGCATTCTGGATGTTTTGTAGTTTGCGGGTGAGATTCTTGTTGATTCCGGCATAGATTGTGATGCCATAGTCCAGTCTGCTGGTGATGAGGGCGTGTGTGACTGTCTTTCTATGTTCGAGGGGGATCCACTTAAAGGACTTGCGTAGGAGGCGGAGGGTGCGGAAGCAGATGGAGGTGACTGAGTTGATTTGATGGGTTATGCTGAGGTTGAGTTCAGGATGATTCCAAGGTTGCAGGCTTGGCTGGTGGAGGGTGGGTGGGTTTCCGAGGGTGGGTGGCCACCAGGGGTCGTTCCACACATTGGGTTGAGGGCCCATGACAAGTACTTCTGTCTTGTTTGCGTTGAGTTGAAGGCAGCTGTTTCTCATCCAATTGGTGACTGCTTCCATGCCTCCATGTCTGGCTTTGTTGGGTTCGTTGGAGAGGGAGAGGATGAGCTGGGTGTCGTTGGCATAGGAGATGATGTTGATTCCATAGCTTCTGACGAGGGTGGCTAGCGGGGCCATGTAGATGTTACACAACATGGGGCTGAGACAGGATCCCTGGGGCACTCCGAAGGTGGTGGGTGTGGGGTCTACGAGGAAGGGTGCGAGTCTCACTCATTGAGATCTGCCAGAGAGGAAGGATTGGATCCAATCGAGGGCCTTGTCTCTGATGCTGGCTTCGTGGAGTGTTCTTATCAGGGTGTGATGGTAGCCTGTGTTGAAGGCCGCTGAGAGGTCTACTAGGATGAGTGCCGGCATCTCTCCCTTGTCCAGCAGGGAGCGGATGTTGTCCGTTGCGGCCAGGAGGGCTGTTTCGGTGCTATGGTTTTTCCTGAATCCGGATTGGGAGATGTCAAGGATGTTGTGGTCTTCTATAAACGTGGCGAGTTGGCTGTTGACTGTTTTTCTGATGATTTTTGCAGGAAATGGGAGTAGGGAGATGGGCCTGACCTTTTTTAGGTCAGTGGGGTCTGCCTGAGATTCTTGAGGAGGGGGTTGATCTCTGCGTGTTTTCAGTCGTGGGGGAAGGTGGTGGCAGCTAGTGAGCGGTTGATGGTAAGGCAGAGCTTGGGGGCGATGGTGTCTGCGACTCTGTTGAAAAAGTGGTGGGGTCATGGGTCCGTGGGGGCCCCGGAGTATGGACCTCATTGTTCCCAGTGTACATTTTCTCTGTGGCGAATGCATTGGTGGAGGGTTGCTGTTTTTGTCATCACCTTTGTTATTCACACACTTTTGCCTGCCCCTCACAGACTTAAACTTGCATCATTTGGTTGTCACAACAATGTTGAGTTGTTGAAAATATCCTTGCGTAGACTAGCGACTTATGGTGTGAGTTGCATCAGCTGACATAATGACTGCATGATACCTGTTGCAATACATGCATTTTAGCCACAGGAACTGTTTATCAATGTACTTATCATATTCGCCAAGTATGTTCACTCAGTCTGTGTGGCTTTGTCTTGGACTGCAATCCACACCTATCCCTTTGGTAAGTATTCATTGTACTTGCCTCCCAAAATGCACCATGTTCAACTAAGTCCTGACTCAAATACACATATGACAGACAGGTTTGACTAAGTGATTATATTCACATGCGTAAATATTTCGCAGGTAGATAGGAGCAGTTTATGGGACAGCAACCCCAATAGAGTATAGGGTGAGTTGATGTCCAGACAGATGCCATGGGGTTGAACATGTCATGGGGCGTGTTGAAGAGGAGTGATTTAGTGAGGAGGAGGACCACATTGCCATTAGAGAATATTGGCTACAATGACAGTCCACATAGGTGAGAGGTCAACCGTGGGAGATTTCAATTGAGGATGGTGCCAGGTGTTTTGACACTGGCATGATCTTTGGAGCAGAGCAAAGGAGAAAGTGGCCATGTCCCAAAGAGAAAAGCTACAGGGCAGTTTTACTGCTAAAAGCTGTTCCTTCCACATCTTCATCCTCTGGTGTATGTGGTGCCTCCTGTGCCTGGGGTGTTATAGGTGCTGAAGGAGAGGGAGGCACACATCAGGGGTTGAAGATGTGGATGATGTGTCCGCAGCAGCTCTCATCTGTGGGAACATATGAGGAACCATAACAGCAAAGAGGACCTGCATGGTCTGCATCTATGCGGCAACATCACAGGTGGCAATAAGGGAGTCCTGCTTCCACTCCATGGACTGAAAGACATTTTGCATTGCCCCCAGACTGTTGGCAATATCGCTGGTGGCACTTGGGTTGGACATTTGATCATGCCTCAGTCTCCTAAAACCAGTGATATCAGCCAGGGACTGGATGAGGCCAGGGAGCGGAGAGTTGATGCCTCATATGGAAGACGAGTTTTCTTCATATGTACTGAGGCACCTCATGACTGCCTCTAGAGCACCTGCTACACTCTCCATCCCCAACGGCACCATATCAGCCAGCTCAAGCTGGATTCCTACCGCAGTTTTTTGAAATGCAAACACTGGTTCATGGGAGTCCGGGACTATGATTGAGCTGGCAAGTGGTGCATGTTGCCTGTTGGGTGGATCATCCTGAGACCCTGCAACACGGTCTAGCCTCCCTGTGACTGGAGATGGTGCCTGGATGGCACCCAGGATTTGCTGGAGGGCATCTGGATGTATGGTTTGCATCTGGTCATCCGCCTCATCGGAGAAGTCCAGGACAGGCATCTGGACAGGAGGTATGGTGTCATCTGCAAAAAAATGGAAGCAAGTTAATGTTGATCTCTGCTAAAGGTTGACATGAGTGATCAGGTTTACAAACAAGGACCTATATTTATACTTTTTGACACAAACCTGTGCTAACACAGGTTTGCATCAAAATGTATAGCGCCGACCTGCGCCATTCCAGGACACCAGCCGGGCCCCATATTTATGGAATGGCTCAATCCGGTGCAAATGGTGGGCTAGTGTAAAAAAAAATTATGTTAGCTGGGTGGGGGTATGGCGGGATGGGTGTTTATCAACAAAAAATGACGCTCGGCTGGTTAGAGTAAAAAAAGATGACTCTAACCAGATTGGATTAATTTTATTGCGCTAAACCTACCCTGCTTTAAAAAAGGCAGGAGTCATGACCACCACCCCAATGGCCAGCACAGGGGACAAGGGTCTCCTGGCATGGCCATTGCACCCTCTGCTATGGAGGGGGGCCCATTTCAAGGCTCCCAATGGCACTTAAAGAAATTAAACAAAAAACTTCCCTGTGCTTACCTCCACTTACCTTGGATGGGGTCCCACATCCTCCGCTGTCCCTCTTGTGGGGGTGTCCCCGGGACCTGGGGAGGGCACCTGTGGGCTCTTTCCATGGTGTTCCACCATGGAAATGGGCCTATAGGTCCCCTAATGCCTGCCCTGACTCAGACATTAAATAATGGCACTAAGCAAGCTTAGCGCCATTATTTAGGCCTTCCTCCTGCCCGTGCGTGATTTTTGCATGGGAGGATAAATAAGGCGCTAGGGCCTTATAGTAATTTTTTGCCCGGTAACCTTGAATCTCATTGATGTAAGGTAGTTTTCCGCAGGCAAAAAATGACTTTAACTCCAATATTTTGGTGTGAGAGATGTCTAGCTCCAAAATCTAAATATGGAGTTAAGTTTGGGCCTGATTTGCATGAAAAAAAATGAAGCGAATCCGGTGCAAACAGACAAACAGAGTTTAAATATGGGCCAAGGTTTCCAAAGGAGCATTTTAAAGGCCTATTTTCAAAGATGCTAGCAGCACACTTTGCAACTAGAATGTCATTGATGTTGAAGCTCCAGTGGCTCAGGGCGCAGGCCCATAATTTACAAGACAACACAACACTAACTTGTGTTGCTGTTATGGCTCTGTAATTGTGCACCCCTATTACTCATTACACTGCATACCAGGTGAGTTCCTTGGGTGTCGAATGGGTGTTCCCCCGCAACACCCATTCGATCCATACAAATGTGACATTCCCAGATTTAGATATCTGGAAATGTGCCAGATTCCTATCCAGCCTCAGGGATGGCATAGCAGTGGTGCAACAGAGAGCTTAGACATTTTGGTCCACCTTTTTCATAGTTCAACGTTTGCAGCATTCAAAAGCACACATAGTGAGTGGAAGAGTAGACATTCATGATTGTTGAAGTTCAGGAACATGTTCCTTTCAGCACATGAGCACTCATCCCTGGAATTCAGGTACCCCTACAACATGGTGTTGGATCTAGACAGCAGACAGTACACCATTGTGGAGGAAAGTACAAGTATGTGTTGCATTTTGCATACCAATGCACTTTCTAAATGACACAGCACAGCACAGCGAGCTGGTCTGAAGCACCATTTTGATTCATTTCCTCATACATGGGGCCCTGAGTTGGAGAGTGATGTGTCATACACATGTTGGCCCTGGGAATTGCTGCACGGTTTTCCTAGATTTGCATTGCTAAGGGATTGTTTTCACAGGCAATGTGTGTCAGCTCTGAGGGGATGAGCTTTCTGTACTACTGTGTAATTTGGCTTACTTACATATCCTCCACAACATCCTGATGTGAATTGTTGATCTGCAGACTGTCACACATCATATGACTCATGCCCACACCATTGTATGTGTTCAGATCTCCCCAGATTATCCACTTCAGAGTCCAGGTATACAGGTAAGGGGCACACAGTGATCCTCCCCAACTGATATATTTATTCTCACATGTCTCTAACAGGTCAATTATGCATGTCTGTATCCAGTGGGACTACATGTTTTGTTACAGACAACAATTGTTGGAGCCTCACCCCACATTGTAGTGGTGTAGTGATTGGTGGCAAGTCTCTAATCGGAATCACTCATCAGTGGGCCCACCCACTCCACCCTAAGTTCCTCCATAGGTGCCATGATTTGTGGTGGTTATGTGTTTATTTGTGTCCCTTTTTCGAATCCCTGTTTGGCCTCCTCTAAATAGTACATGTGGCACCATGAAACATTGTTGCATCATTCTCTTTTCTGACATGTGTCACATGCTCCCCGGTCCACATGACATGTAGGTTGTGGTACCCAATGGGTTTACTCTGCCATCCCTTCCCAGTTGTGCCATTTGTGTTTCCCAGTCATATGTTCTATGTAGGTATCATGAAGTACACATGTCCATTTCCACCTCATTAGTATGTACAGAATCTCCAATCAGGCCAATTGTAGCGTTGCCATGAAGAGTCAGCACCTACCATGCAGAGCAGTAGCAATGGCCCACCGTGCACACACATAATGATTAGTTGTACACACATGGTCCAGTGTTGCACATTTTCACATCACCCACCCTCCAATTGCTAATTTGTGATGAGTTCCTGTGGTCCCTTCCATAGCAGATGACAACTGTGTGCACTCCTCCGCCTACCATGTCAGCTAGGTGCAATTTAGTTTCATGCACAGTACAATATACATGTCTCTTGCCATGTCCCTATGTGTGTATGCCTCCCATTGCCCACACCTGACCCCTCTCAGATGAGTTGTTTGTCCTGTGACACAACCATTAGATGCAGAGGTTTTCCATACTAGATTAGTGTGCATAGGCCTAAGTGAGACCAAGTAACTACATGGTGCACGGATGACTGTATTAGAGCTATGCAGCAGTTGTGTGCCATCACTAAGGAAAATGCAGGGATATCTTGAATTTCAGTGCATACCAAGCACCCCTATACTTTCTACATGACACAGTGCTGCACAGTAAGTAGGCTGACTGCGCTGGCCTGCGTCTTTTCCTCGTACATGATGCACAAAGGGCCTCGTTACCTAGCAGGCGGCACAGGGCGGTGCAGCACAACCGGGAAAGGTCAGAAATGTGCTTTATCTACAAGCTAAGGCAAATTTGTTTTCTCCCCATGTACTGGTGCACAAATTGCTGCCTAGTGCCAATGCATGCACCCTTGTGTTATGGTGCAGAAAGCCTGCCTTGTGTGTATAAATGTTTTTGTGCAGTAAAGGACACCTTCCTGCACAAGATACAATCAGAAGAGGTGTTTTCCTCATTCTATGTGTGCTACATTTTGCAGCACACACCGAAAGCTGTAAAAACAGGATGGCATGAAGATATTTCTCCCCGTTGCATCATTCCTACGTCACTCTTGGGGTGTCGCAGGTATGGGACACATTCTCAGACTTGTAAATCTGTGAGTGCATGAAATTCCTTCAAGTTCCATGGTTGATGCTTGTGAACATGTCAAGCAACACCCAATAAATGGCCATTTCATGCAGTGTTAGGCTTGAAAGCTGTCCATATTGACAAGTCCATGAAAAGCAATGCAAGATGGCCTTACATAAGGGCTTGCACACTGCGCCTCCGGAGCGTCAATAAAAATTGACACTCGGGTGGCACAGCATGCAGCTAGTGCCTCATAAATGAGGCCCAAAGTGAGATAAATGTGGAATGATGCTGCCCTTCACACAATGAAGATAGTGATGTGATGTTTGGGCCTGGGATGATCTAATTGTGTGAGGTCAGTGTACATTACATCTCTTTGCTGTTTAACTATAAGTGAGCTAGCATACTACACTATAGCCTTCAGACAGTGCTTTCTGGCACAGGGACATGGCTGCCACCCCCTTTTGATGTTGCATAGTGATCACATTGCCCCCACTGTGACTTACCCTGTAGTTGTTGTAGTTTGTCATAAGCTGCACTGTCGTGTTCCTGGATTCTGGTCACCAACTCCTCAGGAATTACATCTGCCGCAATCTCCTTCAGATCATCTAGCTCCTCCTGGGGTGCTGGACTTCCACCTCCGATCTGCAATGCTGCCTTGCGTTTGCTGCCCAGTTTCTCCTTTTTTCTGCACTTGCAATCATGCCAGTGCTTCTTACAGTCGATGACTGTCCTCTTCACCTTGGCCACACTGTTGACTTTGTCCACTATGGACTTCCATATGGCCTCTTTCTTCCCTAATGACATTTTGGAAGTGTTGAATAGCTGTTGTTGTGCTGCATCACCTCATGGATCAGATGTTGTTTTCCTTCTCACTGAACCTGCACTTCCCCTTCTCCTTCTCCTGGGAATCTGTTGGGACACCCTGGCTGGTACTGGGGTTGTTGGGGTTGTGCTGGGTGTCTGGTCTTCAGGGGTCTCCATTTCTGCTTCTGCAGTGTCTCCTGTTTGTATTTTGTTTGTGAAGCAGTGTTTTGCAGGTGTTTTTCCAACACTTTTAGGCAGAAAAGTGACAGTAATTTGGCTAGAATTCGATTACGTGGCCCTAATCGGACTAGCAGCACTTTTTCAGCACTAACATCAGTTTGGTGTACTACGCAGCACACATGCTAGTGTCATTTTTTTTTTTTTACACTGCCCAGATCCTAATGACATGTAGTGCCATTTTGCAGATATCGTACAAGCATGGCATTAGGATCTGTCTTTACACAGTGTTACAAAAGTTGGGCACAATGATGCCTGAGGCCCTCTGTTGTGTGATCCCGTGGTATCTGTTTATGATCTGACACTAAAAAAGAGATTATACGTGTGTCTCTAGCTCCAAACATAATGTCTTTATAAATGCCAAAGACACAAATATTCTTCCTACTGACACATTTTTTTGATAGCTTTCTAATTTACCAGAAAGATTTTGCTGGCTGTATTTCAGTGCCTATGACTTGGCTGCCAACTCATTTCTCTTGAGCGTTGGCTTGACAAGGCCTCCTCCATGTGATCTACTCTTATATCTGCTTTGTTTTTAGTGAGTAGTCCAGGCCAGAAAGAGAATTAGGGCTACATGTACAAAAGAATTGTTTTGTGACTCGCAATTTGCGAGTCGCAAAACCTTATGTTGAACAGTGTCAATGACACTGTTTGCAATTCGCAAGGGGGTCGCAAATGCCATACCTCATGAATATTCATGAGGTAGGTCGCAATTTGCGATCCCCTTGGGAAGGGTCGCCCTCACAGAGATGGTGACCTGATGGAGACAGCAGACCACCATGTCTGTGACTGCTTTTAAATAAAGCTTTTTTTTTTTTTTTTAAATGCAGCCCATTTTCCTTAAAGGAAAATGAGATGCATTTCAAAAACGCAAAATGAAACATTTTCGTTTCAATTTTTCAGAGCAGGCAGTGGTCCGTAAAAAATGTTTCTACTTCCATTCACAAAGGGGAAGGCGAATGGGTTAGCATCAGTGTGACACTGGTGCTAACTGCGATTGTTTTGTGACCGCATTCATCATCACAAAACAATCATACATGGGACTGCGACTCGCAATTAGGAAGGGAACACCCCTTCCTAATTGTAACTCGCAATCCCTTTTTGCAATTTGGTAAATAGTTTTCGCCAACCTCGGTCTCAAACAACTCATCACAATGCCCACCCACTCAGCCAGCCACACACTTGACCCCATCTTCTCCGCCAGAAGCCACATCACGTTTACCCATACCACCGAACTCCACTGGACTGACCACGGTTGTGTCCACTTCACCTTTCAGAAACCCATTGCTCACCACCACCCACAGCAGACCCATCGCCATAGCTGGAACAAGATCTCGAAGGACCAGCTGATCTCCACCCTCACCCAGGCCCCACCACCCAACACCAGCGACCCCAAAACTGCTGCCCTCAACCTCAAACAATGGCTAGAAGACTGCGCCAACACCCTCGCTCCACTTAGGAAACCACACAACACCAGCACCAACACAAAAGCACCCTGGTTCATCGCCGACGTTCAGGACTCCAAATGGGAGTGCCAGAAAATCAAGAAGACATGGCGCCATGAACAAACAGAGAGCAACCATGCCGCCGTCAAGGCAGTCATCCGCAAGCATCACCACCTAATCTGGACTACCAAAAGATCATTCTACAAAGACCAAATAGACAACAACACGCACAACAGCAAAGAACTCATCAGCATCATCAAAGAACTCGCCAACCCCAAGTCCTGCTCTATCGCCCCCCCTCGCAAGACCTCTGCGACTCCCTCGCCACCTTTTTTTTACTGCCAGACCATGGACATCCATGGCAGCTTTACCTCCCCGACCACCGTGGCCAACACCAACCCCAAAGCACCCAACCACATCAACCTCCTGAGAGCCTGGACCCACACCAATGACGACACCACCAAGACCATGAGCACCATCCACTCTGGATCACCCGCCAACCCCTGCCCTCACCATGTCTTAAACAAAGCCAGCCAAAACATCGCCCCCCCAACTCTGTTCTATCATCAACAGCTCCTTCCATACCACCACCTTCCCACAGAGCTGGAAACACGCCAAAGTCAATGCCCTGCTCAAAAAACTCAAGGCAGACCACGAATACCTCAATAATTACCGGCCCATCTCCCTCCTCCCTTTCCCAGCGAAGGTCATCGAGAAGATAGTCAACTATCCCGCTTCCTGGAGGAAAACAGCTTGCTCGACAACTCCCAACGGACTTCCTGCCATTGTCAACTAGATGGAGATAAGCCGCCTCAAACTTAACTCAGATAAGACAGAGATCCTCATCTTCGGCTCCAACTGATCAGCATGGGATGACTCCTGGTGGCCTGGCACACTAGGAGCCGCACCAACTCCCACCACCCACGTACGCAACCTCAGCTTCATACTGGACTCAGCACTTACCATGACCCAGCAAGTCAACGCCATATCATCCTCTTCTTTCAACAACCTCATGCATGCTTCATAAGACCTTCAGATGGATCACCATCGAAACCAGAAGAACGGTCACCCACGCCCTCCTCAGCAGCAGACTGGACTACGGCAACGCACTCTACGCAGGAACAACGGCCAAGCTGCAGAGGAAACTTCAGCGCATTCAGAACACGTCTGCACACCTCATCCTCAACCTACCATGCCACAAACACATCTCAGCCCACCTCAGAGATTTACACTGGCTCCCCGTCAACAAGAGGATTATCTTCAAACTCCTGATCCATGCACACAAGGCTCTCCACGACACAGGCCCTGCCTACCTCAACGACTGCCTCAGCTTACACGTTCCCACCCGCCAGCTCCGCTCCGCCAACCTCGTCCTCGCAACTGTCCCCCGCATCCACCGTACCACAACCACCGGCAGATCCTTCTCACACCTCACCACCAAAACCTGGAACTCCCTCCCCGTCAACCTACGTCTAACCCAGGACCTCCTGACCTTCAGGAAATGGCTACCCTTCCCTCCCCCTCTAGCGCCTTGAGACCCTAACGGGTGAGCAGCGCCCCCTAACAAATGATTGCTGATTGATTGATTGATGAGTACCCTACCACTCTGTGTCTGTTGCTCGACCTTCTTGTACCGCCAACCATCTTCTTTGCTTCTATACGTGGGGCCAATGAGGAAGGGAGCTCTGTTGCATCATATTAGATGTTTATTGCCAGTGTACACTGCTCCCCAGCTGGCCCTCTCTACTTTACTCCATTTACTATTGTACCAGCATTAAAATGTTCCAGCTCCGTAGTAGCTGAAGGCTGTCCTTTGGACCCGGTCGGTGCACAGAGATCATCAACCATGTGTGTTGATGGGTTCACCTTGCCCACGCCGTCACTTTCACTTTCAAAGTTGTGAGATAAACAGTTTTAAATGTATTCCTTGAGAATATTTTTCAGCACCAGCTAGCACTCTTGAAGAAATATTGTCCATATACAGGAAAAAAAATGTGCAGGGATAGATATAATCTGATGAAAGAATGTCTCATAAACTAAATGACTTACTAAGTAGTATGGAATGGACATATTATACCAAATTTACGGTATAAACTCAAATAGGCCGCATTGATGTGATAAAAATCAGTTTAGAAGATTGCCAAAGCATATCATCATCAGAACCTTCCAAGCCTAATCCTTATATCAGACTATGAGCACTCCTGTTCCTTATGATCGGTCAGTCTGTCTGGTGTTCTTAAAAGTCCCACCATTAGAAATCTCATTTTATTTTTGGTCTTTCCAGCTCCCATGCCCTATAACATCTTTGTCTTTCATGAAATAACTCCATGGACCCACGGCCACCCTGTCTGCATGAGAAAATGCTAGGCTTTCCTTCCCTGTGTAGATTCCCCATTAATCTATCAGAAAAAGATAGGTCTCCCACGTTCTGTTTTTTTGCTCTTTGTACCCGTAAACACATCCAAACTAACCAACTTTATATCTGTGCCAATGAACACTATTCAACATACAAAACCTGATAGAATTGAGAGTTACCATCCCTTGCTTTATAAGATGGGATCTTCAATTTCTTGAAAGCTTACTTTATTCATGTGTTTAGCTTGTGCGTCGTGCATGTTAATCCCCTTTTTAATTTCATTCCTAACATATATGGGGTTGTCAGGTGCATAATGGAAAAAGTGCCAACAGCTAGTATCTGCCTTTTAAGTTAATGCTGCTGCACAGCGAGGTTAAGATGTTCTGGGGCTGGTTACATGTGAACGCATGAGCACAGATGTGCGTGGGTTGCATGTATATTCTTCTGTCTTGAACAGCCTGGTATCTGCTCACAAATTGTCACATAAGGGACCCTTCATGGATTGGTGCTGACTTTGAGTGGGCCTTACAACGTGAGTGGGCATTCGTAGTCCATGGCTGAAGTGCTTACCGAAAGTTTATGATGCTTGACTGAATGGCAGATTATGACTAAATCTGCACCAAATTACAGTTTTGCCCCACCTAAGCATACAGGGACAAGTAAGGCATCATTCTTACTGGAAACATGCATCTGACCGTAGATTCAGTCAAATTTATCATAGCTGCACTCCTCATGTTCTTTGAGAACGGTCATATTTACTGGCTCAGTAACAGTGAGATTTCAGACCTGTGCTACCCCCTACTGGGCCAAGCCAATTACTCTACTGATCAGCAGGAGGATCACGGTCCTCCCCACACAATATAGACACTAACCATTTAAAACAGTCCCTAGGAAAGGAAGGGTTGGAGTAGAAATCTGCATGAGTTAAATAACATCTCACACTGCACCTGGGCTGAGGAAAAAAGGCCAGACCCTTGGAAGCAAACATAGAAGGCAGTTCCCTTTAAAATGTTAGTTGGAAGGGATCAGGCAGCTGTGTCAGTTAGGGATGAAGCAGAGGCTCACAGGGAAGGTCGCTCCATGGACCACTTGAAGATGTCATCTTAAAATGCCTCAGGGTGATGTGCAGGAGGGTTGTGGCAAGGGTGGAGTGATGATGTGGCACCTTAGTATTGGCCAGGGGTGCTGTTGAGTAGAAATCCCCCTTCTAAAACCCTCAACAATGGAGGCATTTTTGAAAAGACATATGACCTGGGGGCCAAGACACCAGAATAATGCCCACCAATATGGAAGAAGACCACTGAAGCACTGAGAAGATGGAATTAAGAAACTTGACCCCAGTCAACACCAAGGTCTAAGATGGGTCTCTCCAGGGCCAATGGCTTTGCTCCTTTTGGGCCCCGAGAACCATTTGAGAGAAAGGACCTGCTAGGGGACTCTGAACGGTTCCCCTGTTTGTTCTGGGGTCAGGTCAAAGAATCCACTGACATACAGGTACCCTTCAGGTAGGCAGCAGTCTGTTGGATGAAGGTAGTGTGCCAGGTAATTATTCAGCCTGCTGACTGAAAGTGTGCTGTGGAAGATGTCCCCCAAGCAAGAGAGAGTATCTTTAGTGGGGAAGTGGACAGGACTGGGAGAGATACAGCAAAACCAGACTCCCTAACGAAAAGCCAAGTTAGGGGTAGGGAAACCTGAAGAAAATGGGAACTAGAGATGGTCCCCTGAAGCAAAGATCAGGAAGATGTAAATCGACCGTATGAGGCTGGAGAAAATTAGTCAGTAATCTTGATCCCCAGGGAAACTAGCCAGCGAAAGGAGCAAGCAGCGCACCACTTCAGATTTGAAATATTCCCCTCAGAAGGGCCATTCCACCAGAAGTCAGCACATATTCATCAATGTATCTTTTTAAAACGGAGGTGACCTGTGTGGGGCCCCATCCCTGCGATCATGCCTGGCTACGGATACTCTATTCTCCCAGGACCAAACACAAACAACAGCTGTTCTGAGGGAGCCATTTTCCTAGGTCAGCAAAGGCAAAATATGACCACTATCATGCTTGTAGAGGGTGGTGTGCCACCACAGCTTCCTATGCATGTGCCTTGGGGAGCGCACTACCAGCATCTATCCACCCACACTGACCAGAGGCAGGAAATGGAAGTGTGAAGCTGGATCCCTCACACCATACACTTCACAAGGAGAGCAGGGTGTGTGTGGAGTAAGCAGGTGCAGGAGAGCCTTTGGGTTCCTGCCCACGACACCAATTTTTTTTTTTTTATCTGTGGGCATCACAGACAGAGACCGGACACCTAGGGCCAGATGTACAAAGCTTTTTGCACATTGCAAACAGCAAATTTAGCTGTTTGCGATGTGCAAAAAGCACTTTGCAATGCACAAACCTCATTTTGTGATTCGGTAACCTGGTTACCGAATCGCAAACGGGTTTGCGAGGCACAACTAGGAAGGGGTGTTCCCTTCCTAATTGCGAGTCGCAGTGCAATGCAGGATTGCTTTGTGACCGCGAATGTGAAAGCAGTCATAGACATGGTGGTCTGCTGTCCGCATCAGGCCACCATCCTTGTGAGGGCCGCCATTCACAAGGGGGTTGCAAATTGCGACCCACCTCATGAATATTCATGAGGTGGGCCTTTGCGACCCCCTTGCGATTCGCAGATGGTGTCAGGGACACCATCCAACATTCTGAATTGCGACTCGCAAATTGCGAGTTGCTCTGACTCGCAGTTTGCGGGTCGCAATTCTGAATGTTCCTACATCTGGCCCCTAGTACTTAAAAAGAAAATATGGCATGAGTCTGTAGATCATCGAACAGGCTACAGCAAATGATGCTCATCTGACATGCTTGGGCACCAAGGAGCACTCCATAATCTCCCACAAGGGTGCTTTGATTTGCATATGGTTCAGTTGTGGTGCCCCAAATAAGGCCGGGACTTCAACAATGATTTTGGAGAATGACTGAGGACGTCAGGGAGTACAGCAGCCCCCAGAAAATGTTGTCACTTAATATCTCCTAAGGGGTTGCGTTTATGTCCCCGGGAAAGGTTTCACTAATTTCAAACTTCTCCTGTAGCTGGTGCTTTTTGCACATAGAGTCTGAAGAAAGGACACCTCTATTGGTTGGTTCTATGGCTGTATTGACAGCTGTATAAAAGAAGAAGTAAGATTTTGGGACACTTGTTATTCTACACAATACTTTATTGACAATGTTGATGGTTGGTACTGGAAGGTTTTACAGTGCAATATATAATATTGAACGTTGGTACTGTGTCCATTGATTTCAATGGTGTTGTAATGGTGGATTAAACATGTATTATGCTTTTAGTAATGTGATGGCACCCTAACAAAGTGGACATTCTTGCCATCTATATTGTGATATTGCATCTAGTACAGGTGAGGATATTATGGTAATAGGATTCAGAACCCACTAGGGGTGTAACCTGTTATGAAGGTGGCACTAAAGGAATTTTCATGTACCTGATTGTACATATTTGTAAATCATGTCTATAATTTAGTAGTGTGTGCA
This sequence comes from Pleurodeles waltl, assembly GCF_031143425.1. Taxonomy (NCBI): domain Eukaryota; kingdom Metazoa; phylum Chordata; class Amphibia; order Caudata; family Salamandridae; genus Pleurodeles; species Pleurodeles waltl. The sequence continues at coordinate 849,719,254 of NC_090446.1, read as the reverse complement.
TAATACTTTAACTTTTTATAAGATAAAGTACTGCCTGGACAAATATTTTTGTGTTGTTGCTACTTTCCAGCGAGCTAGAAGTACAAGCCCATACCCCCCCCCGAATATGTCTATAACTGCTCTTCACTACTGTGAAAAAGTCAAGTTTTACAATTACATGTGAAGAACTCACATCTTTCACAAATATTAACCCAATTTCATACATTATTATACTTCATGCATGTGCCTCACTTACTCATGCCTTATTATCTCACTCACATACTCTTGAGAAAACAAGACATTTGATTTTCACCCTGGGCAGGGAAATCCCATCTATTACTTATGGCACACACTCAGACTGTCTTACATATTCTCTGAGGTTGTAGTTCAGTAAATGGTGAACTATAATTTTTATTCAAGTGAGAAGTCTATTCACATAAGTCCTTCTCACGTCCATCTAAGTACTGGGCTATTCCCGAAGTTAGTAGCTGAATGTTGCACAGCTTGGAGATATATCTATGAAGCAAAGACTATGGTCACATTTAATTTGATTCCCACTCCCGGAATCACATAAAATCTGACCAGATCCCTTAAACATTCTCTCTGGTTTGGTAAAAGATATTCACTCCGACCAACTTAATTAACCTCTGCCCTTGGTCTCTCATCTTCATATGCTACCCTTGCCCATGAGCGATCTTTTTTGTGTCCATGCTAGAAGGAGGTGGGATTACAGTTGCCCTTAAATCCCTCTGATTTTTTCAATAGTAGGTGTAGATTAGACACTTCAAATTACTTTGTTGTATTTACTACACTCCTTTCTCTTACCTATATTTCATCCATCCCAGAGGCCCTCATATCCTAGATGACAAAAATCCACGCTGCTGACTTAATCCACCTAGCCTGGTATGCAGATATATTGGAGGCATGTTTGTCTTTGAGTCTTCATTTTGATCTATTGATTGCTCCACTATTAACCTTGTTGATGACCCGGGGCAGTGAGAATGGTAACTCCTCTGGCCCTGGTTTTGGCTAGGAGATGGGTGGCTGCGATGTGGCTTTGAGAACCAGTATATTAGGTGAAGTACTGAATTAGAGATATGGGCCCTCATTTTGACCTCATTTTGACCTCAGCGGTCTTTTTCAAAGACCGCTGAGGTACTGCCGGACAGAAGACCGCCAGTGTTGGTGTTCTTCTGACAACCAGATTATGACTGGTGGCAACCCTCTGCCATTATTTGGATGGGGAGCCGCCAGCAGCCATACTGGCGGTCGGCGATGTAGTGGAGGCTGCTCCTTCGTCACCGCCACGTCATCAGAACACCGCCCACCGAATTACGTACCAGTATTCCGCGTGGGGGTGTTCTGGTGATGGGGCGATGGCGGCAGAGCAGCCCCCATTGATCCCGTTCCCTCCCGGAGGACCACCAAAGCAGGTAAGGTGATCGTCCGACAGGGGAGGGGGGTGAGGGGTATTGTGTGGTCTGTCCGTGAATGGGGGTGTGAGTGTTTTGAGGGGGTATGTGGGTGCGTGTACGTTTGCAGAGGGTGTGATGTGTGTAGTGGGGATGTATCGTGTATGTGTGTGTGTGCATGTGTGCATGTGTGCTTGTATGTGCTTGTGTATGTGTGTGAGTGGTGTGTGTGTGCGTGAGTGGGGGGTGGGGTGTGTGTTTAGGATGGCCGATGGAGGTCGGGGGAGTGGGTGGGGAGGGGGCCCTACCCCCTTTGGGGGTAGTAAGGCGGACGTGGGTGTTGGTGGTGGACTCAGGGGAGGGTGAGACCCCAATTAGTGCCAGGGAACGTATTCCCTGACACTGATAGTGCCTACTGCCATGGATTTTGTGGCGGTTCAAAATCCACAAAATCCATGGTGGTATACAGGGTCCTGATCCCGCAGGCAGACTAGTGACGGCCGCCGGGCTGGAGAACGTTGTCTCCAGCCTGGCGGTCGTTACCGCTGTGGCGAACAGTGTGGGACATTGGTGGTTTGGCACATGCCAAACCACCAATGTCATAATGGGGGGGGTAATTACCACCAGCCTGTTTGCGGTCCTACCGCCACCATTGCACTGTCCGCCAGGGTTGTAATGAGGGCCATGATGATCTACAATGAGAAAGCAGAGATGTGTGCCTCTACCAGGCGCTGTTTGTCATATCACAGGGTCTTATGGGGACTTCCATGTAATAAACAAAATGAAACAAAATCGATTCAATGGCCAGAAACGTTTGACATGAGGGCTCAAGATGGTCTTGCTGGAATTGAGTTGCTGCTACAGAGAAGCTCAGAGTGGAGACAACCTGCTTCTTCAGCTCAGTCAGGTCACGCCTTGAGCGTATCAGCATGGCAGTCTTTTCCCGGTCCTCCTGAGGTTTTGAAGTTTAAAAAACTTGCAAAGTCCCAAGTTTTCAGAAGTATAAGAAGAAGTCCTGTTAGACACAGTGAAAGGTCCCAGGACCTCAAGAACAACACTTGGGGGTCAAAAGTCACTCCAGCTGAGGTCAGGTTCAGATGGTAATGGTCAGCTGTTATTTGCAGGAAAAAGGCTTTTATAGATTTTTATACTACTTTAGCAAACAAGAGCCCAGCCAACGGACCCTTAGAGTCCACTTTCATGTAGTGAGAACAAGCAGGAATAGATTTAGTTCTTCCCAGCTCTTCTTGGGTCACATATTGCAGGTCCAGTCTTCTTTTATTCTTTTTTCTGGCCCAGCAGTGTTCGAAGAAGTTGGGTGCCACAGTTGCATGACACATTTATGCCTGGCACTAGCTTGTAAGAGGGACACTCTTGGCCCCTCCATTACCAATAGAGTAAAATGTCTGTGGCATAACCCCATCCACTTTTGAAGGAGTTCCTGTGTGCCTTCCTGCAAACAATCCAACAGTGCCCCATACTCACTAAACCCAAGATGGAGAAATCCTTCTCAGCATGTGCAGAGCCTGTGTCCACACCCAGAGGTGTGGTCGAGGTAATGAATAGCTCCTCTCCTGTGGTCACTCCAAGCCAGTTCTGGGACAGTTTTTTCCCTCTTACTTGGTTTGGTGTCTGCCTGACTGGGAGTACAACAGAAGGGGTCTGTTCAGGTGTCATCTGACATCCTTTTGTGACAGGAAAGGCCACCTTGAAGTAAATTAAGTTCCCTGGGCACAGCCAAATTTGCCTTCCTGATAGGCAAAAACACCTCCCCACAGCCAGGCCATTGTCTCTGCTCCACTTCATCAGGACTAAGCACTCAATAGGCCACTATATGAGAGCTAATGAAAATTATCCTCCAGGAACTTCACGCAGGGAAAAGGTAACTTTCTAAAAGTTACTTTTGTTTAATATTTTGTAAAATTCAGCTTCACAATTGAGTTGGGATTTTAATAAATATAAAAATTAGTGGTTTGATCATATTTCTAGCTCCCCAGTGTTTTCTATGGACCACTGAACCTTGCTACTGTGCAAATAGCTTTTAGGTGCCTGGCCATGTAAGGACATATTAACTTTACATTTCTTCAAGTCCTACATTTAAATATCATGCATCTTGTGTGCTGCAATGCCTACACAGGGGTGTCCTTTTAATATCTGATAGGACGTTTTTGCCTGTTGTAAACCTTTTATTTTGAAAGGTTGGGCTGAAGGTTTAAACTACAGCTACCAAGCTGCAGTAGCAGACCTCGAGTCATGTTTGCCTGGTCTCATTTGTGGGTGGCAGAGTAATGCTGTGGTCTGTATGTATTTAACAGAGTTATCCAGCAGCATCAGTGTCATTGGTCCATTTTAGTTAGCTGCTTGGGCACAGTGATAGCTTAGCTTACGCTTGCGGCCTACGTCCTTTTAGCTAGTTATTAGGCACTGTATTCTTGTATTCATTTTTATTGTTATCGCTTGTTTTAGTGGCATTGTTTTAATTTAATTTTATTCAGCTGCTATTCTACCATTGTTATGGACTACATACTTTGCATCCTGTTCATTTCTTTGGAACCACAAGAACAGCATGCTAAGCACACAGAATGATATTTTGTATTGCCGGCCCCAAGACTGCGTAAACAGTCCAGCGCTTAGGTACATACCCACATCAGACTTCTGTGCATAAACATAAACATGTCCCCTATAAAAACATCTTGTAGGACAAAGGGCATTAGAGTGGGTTCCAGCCAGAATTACTATCCATGCTGCATGCTGGTTTTCAGTAGACCTCAGCCTTTATGTCTCCACGGATCCTGATCTGAGGACTGGTAGCCTTACCTTGTACCAACGTAGCGAGTGTGTTTCTCATAGACTGTATGACCAGATTTGGCTTACATCGCCATGCTCTCGCATAGGGGCTAGAGATTACGTTTTTAGGTAGGAATTGGACGCTTACGTTAAGATAATACTTTGGGGTTGTATATTTTCACATCTCTAATTTTCACAATTTTGATATTGTTGTTCCTCATTATCCTAATCTTTGCAGCTCATGCATTTTATCATAAATTGCCAGTCCTTTCAATAAATGTATTGAGAACTGTTCTGCATCTCTCTTCTTCCCTATGTGTGTGTGTTAGAGACTTGTATGTGGAAAGAAAAGAGTAAGTCTTGTTTCCACCATGATTTCCCTGAGGACTTTCAGTGCCCATGCAAGGCTACCAAAAATCACCATTATCAGTTGGGTTTTGGTGAGGAGCCGCTAGTGAGCCAATAGTGTTGAGTTGACAGCTGCCTACTGGAGTGGGATTGACTCAGTTGCCTGCAACGCAGAAGTGCTGCGGTCCCAAATCCAGCTGCCTCATTACTTTGCGATAGTCCATATGTAATCAGTCCACAAAAAATGTCAGTGACCACTCAAAAAGGCACTTTCTAGCACCCTCTTAATAATGCTGCATTCTTTGCAATTCATGTTGCCAAGAATCCTTTAAGCTTTAACCTGTCTGAAGGCTTGACATTGGACCTGATTTATATTAGGGTTGGGTGGAATTGGAGCAATGTAGTCATTACATAGTACTCATGTAACAGGGATTTACTAATTAATTCCACTTTTCTGCTGGCGGAATCAAATCAGCATGGTAATGGTACTTAAACTCTTGGAACTTGGCTCTTGGAAGTTGTAAAGATATGAAGGGCTTAATTAGTGCAATAGAAATATTGAAACCAAGCATGTTATAGCATCACACTTGTGCTAAAGATTTTACAAAGTACAAAAGGAATATGAAGTGAATCAATAAGGACCATGAGGGACAGAAAGGAACCTAGAGAAGGTCTCAAGTTCCTATCACATAAGGTCATATTCCTATGTATGGGAGGTAAGTAGAAATATATAAAAAACTAGTAGGACAAACCTACAACTCATGTTTATTGCTTCATTATCTATATTTATGTTTTGGAGCTTATCCTAACTGAAAGGAATACACACTACGCTACACATCAATTAGGACATTGTGGGGGTTATTCTAACTTTGGAGGAGGTGTTAATCCGTCCCAAAAGTGACGGAAAAGTGACGGATTTACCACCAGCCGTATTACGAGTCCATTATATCCTATGGAACTCGTAATACGGCTGGTGGTATATCCGTCACTTTACCGTCACTTTTGGGACGGATTAACACTCCTCCAAAGTTAGAATAACCCCCTGTATCCCATTGAATGGATTTAAATTGGAAAATGAATTCTTAATTTTGTCAATTAGCTCTGTCCTCTACCTCTCTATTGACTTTGCTTTGATGGGGAAGGGGTTTCCCATTCTTTGGGAACTGCTGAGTACTCAGATTCTACCCATTCAACAAGGAAAATAATTCCTAGGACATATACCCCTTAATGTTGCTTCTATCTATGCACTGGGCTGTAGTACATTGCATACCCCTAGGTGCCCTTGCATACCTATCCAAATCTGTGAGAATGATTTCACTATGTTCAGACGGTTTGATGTGTGCATGGTGTAATTTCTCTAGGGTGGCTTGTAATTAAAGTTCTGTACATTTAAGTATAAACATGTTTCTGAACACTCTGCAGTGTGTTTTAAGCTGCAAATGCAAAGCTACTCCTGTAGTTCAAGAAAAGAGGTATCAGCCATTGAGCTTTGTAACAATCCATCTATCCCCTACTCAGAAAATGTCTCATCCTTTCACAGAATCAAGACAGTCCCGTGCACCCTTTCTGTGCTACCTTAGGATGTTTTCCTGTCTCGGCCAGCACATCCATAGAAAAGCATGGCTCAATGTGAAAGAGCACTACCCAGGATTGTTTGTTACCTCCACCCTGATATCCAGCCTTGCATTCACTAATAAGAAAATCCAAGCTCTATTTTCCTGCAGACCCCAACCCACACTACACACACTCACTGGTATTCTGTGGATACAGCCTGCCCAGCACTATTTCTTTGAAAAATGCCTTTCTATCCAACGCTTTGTTTTCAGTATAGCAGCAGAGAATTATGGTAGATGGAATGCAACCTTCCAAAGGATCAGTGCCCGGAAGGGGAGTTAGGTAACTTTTAACTATACTTTTTGTAGCCATATGAACATAGGTAAAATCCACCTGCTACCCATTGGATAGAATTTTATAATTTTCCACAATTAAACAGGATTAAAACTTCTCAAAACCCCATTTGTGACCTTTGACATCTTTTTGGCATTTAATATGTGGATATCATGATAGATATGATATTTGGGTGTTAAGGACTGAATGTTTGTCATGTGCCTATTAGGTGAGTGAATACATATTATCAATGATAAAACTCTACCGGTGTGTGCCGTGTCTGTATTTCTCACATGGCAGTGTTCAGTTTGCAAGCACCATCACGATCCAGTAGAATGTAAGTACATTTTTACTCCTATAAGTGTTTAGCCATTACTATATACAGGAGTGGTTCTTAGACCTGGCATTCTTGGCTTGGTTTCCTCACTAACTTTTTGCCTTCAACCCTCCTGGGTTGATGATTTTGTTTTTGCTGGCTCTATGACCCTTTGCCCTTTACCACTGCTAACCAGGGCTAAAGTGATTCTTCTCTCGCCTTAAAACATGGTAGAATGGGCTCAAATCCAATTGGCATATATAAATTATTTGTAAGTTTCTAGTAAGGGAACACTACCTGTACACAGGGCCTATAAATGAAATGCAAGTAGTGGGCCTGCAGCTCTGATTGTGCCACCTACTCAAGTAACACTTTAAACCTGTCTTGTCTACAGCCTGTGTGTGCAGTTTTGAACTGCCATGTTGACATGGCAAAATAAACCTTTTGCTAGGCCCAAACCTACCTTTTCAATACACAAATGTCACCCCTGGGGAAGGCCCTCGACAGCCAAGAGGGCAGAGTGCAGTTTACTTGAATGGTTAGACATGTACTCTTTAGTTTTACATGTCCTGCTAGTGAAAAACTCTTACATTTGTTTTTCACTAGTGTAACACCCACTTCTTCCATAAAATAACATTGGAGTTAGCTTATTACATTTAATAAGTGATACTTTCCAACCAACCAGTTCATGTTTGGTGTCTTTGGATTTATAATGAAACCATCTCTCATCATTCAGTTGGATTTTGAATTACATTTTTGAAAATACCACTTTTAGAAAGTTGGCATTTAATTACCTTGATGATTTAGTGCCTGCAGCCTGTCTTTGGGTTACATGACTGGGTGTAGCTAACAGCTAGGCTTTTGTGTATTCCCCTTAGACAGCCAGACATAATAGAGAGCATAGGTGTGCCTGGACTGGCCGTCACTAGCAGGATGGGAGGGTGGAGCTTGGCACAGCTCTTCTTACACATTAATAGGCTGTGGCCTGCCTTCACACTAAGGACTGCATACCCCATGTAGCTAGTCTGGAGCCAGGACTTAGAAAGCAGGATACCTAGGAACTTCAAAGAGAAACCTCTAGAAGCTTCTCCCATTTCAAAGGAAAGCCGAGGTATAATTATTGGACCCCAGCCACCAACACATCAGTGTACATCTGGACCTGTGGGTGCTCTGCCAGGAAGGACTGCTGTGCTAATGAAAGGTCTGCCACTCTATTGGACTGCTGCTCTGAACGACAGCTGCCCTGCTGTGCTGACCTGTTGTCTGCTGCCTTTTTGCCTGGGTGAGAAGGACTGGACCTACTTCTGTTGAACTCTGAACCTCAAAGTGTCTCCAAGGGTTATTTGGCTGGCCTCCTGACTACAGTGTCAGGGACAGAAGGCTCCCACAACCTTGAACCTAGCACCTGGATTCTGCCATGTGTGATTCCTACTGCCAAGTAGTGCCATCCCAGTGCTGGCCACTTGGAAGTCAACCTGAAGATGCTCTGCCAAGCCCACCTGTGGTCCCCATCAGAACTGATCTGAAGCCCTGCAAAGCGTTGCTGCACAGCTGCCAGCCTCATCAGAATACACAGCGAGTGACACAAAGTCCCACAGAGCCTTACCACACAGCTGCAAGCTCCTTTGGAACAGATGTAAAGCAACAAAAAACCCTTCAGCTATGCCACACAACTCACCGGAACTGACACAAAGCGACTTAAAGCCCTGAAAAGCCTCACTGCACAGCTTCATTGGAACCCACACTGGACACAAAGCCTCTCAAAGCAACTTCTTGCAGCCTACACAGCAGGGTTTAAGGTACTTTGTTCAAATGGCCTAACTGGATCACTGGACCCAGCCCACACTTTGTCGTGGTCAGCCTGAACCTGTGACTTTGTCACAGTCTGGCTCAACCGGATAACCACATTTTGTGCTTTGTGCTTGTTGGCACTAATTTAATTAAATCTTTAAAATTGGATATCTCTGGCTCTACTGATTGGATATATGTTGTTTTGGTCTTGAGTTATTTATCAATATTTACTACACTTTTCTAAATTGGTGTGATATTTTCATTGAGGTGTGTGTTCACTTTATTGCTATTGAAGTGTTGCATAAATACCTTACACATTGCCACTAAGTTAAGCTTGACTGCTCTCTGCCAAACTACCAGTCAGTTAATTTGGGGCTTGCATGTGTCTCACCATGACAAAGATTGTAGTTGCTGCTTGACAAGGACTTCACCCTCTCAACCAGTAACTTAAAAGTTGCATTTTAAAATTATTTTGCATCTAAATGTGGTACCACAGTGGTGCTGACTTTGCACCAATGGTGATTTAGCATCTAACTGAGTTGGAGCACCTAGATGTGTTTTTGCACCTAACAGAGTCTCCAAGCTCTGTTATACATTCTGTATGTGTTACAGCAGGTATGCATTTTGCACCTATAAAATGTGCCCAAACCCTGCTCCCCTTGGACTTACCTAGACCAGCCCTCTGACCTGTCAAGGCCCTCGGGACCCAGATCCTGTGCCTGTTGTTACCACCTCTAGTGCTGCAATCTCCCTCTCCAGCTCTTCTGGGAACTGATTGCCTGTTTTCTCACTCACTCTGTGCTGTCTTCTTTGACACTTTGCTTGTTTACCTACTTTGTTGCTCACTATGTGCTCTCTCTTTCATACTTTTAAAGTTTCAGCTCTTTTTGACCTGCTTTGCTCTATCTGTAATCTCTTTAACTCTTTATCCAACTTGTATGTTTTGACCAATTTCTGACTCACTCTATGCTCTCTCTCATACGCATTGCACATTTCCGCTCTTTTTGTACTGTTTTTCTCTCTCTGTGATCTCTCCTTCGCTCTTTACTCGCTTTGCACTATTTGCACCTTCTGTAACTTACTTTTTTTACTTTCTCTTGCTCTGCTCTCACCTCTTTTGGCCATCTTTTGCTTCTTCTACCTTGTGTCTTTTTCCCTCCTGCTCTGCCATACTGTGGTGCCAGTTTTTCCTGCTAGATTTCTCCCACAATGACTTCCCCCCATAACTGCCCCACAACTGCTTTACCATGTGGATGTTCATTTCTTGCACTTCCGCTAAGCACCACCAACTGCCTGGCGCTCCTCTTTCCTCCTAGGACTTATTTAACAGCAGCTGCACTGTGGACACATTCAGCAGGTGTGCCAAAGAAAAGCCTGTCTGCACCTGTCTGTACCTGGGTTCTAGTTCAGCATCACAATCCCAGGTCCTTCTGCCCCTGCACTTCTCTGCGGTGCTCCTCCAGTTACTGAAAATGAGTATCTGATCAACACGCTGCTGCCAAAGCACAGCACACTACACAGAGGGATCTTTCATCTGCACCCACTGCCACTTTGTATGCAACACCACACCCACCATGCCTACTCCAACCACCCACGTAACATCTTCCACACACACCAACAAACCCACACCCCAAAGACATACTTTCATACATGCTCATCAGAACCCGATCACTCAGCAAGCACACCAAGGAAATCTGAGACCATCTGGACAATAATGCCCAGGACTTCCCCTTTCTTACTGAAACCTGGCTGACCTCCCAATCAGCACCTGACATTGCCAAGGCTACCCTTGCAGGCTATAAAGTTGCATATCAAGACTGCCAACAGATAATGGGACAAATCATGATAATATTCAAAGGATCATTCAACTGCAACACAGCAGAGAATGCAATCACTTACATGGATCATTTACCCTTCAAGCTACAAATCTCAGCATAATACACCCTGAAAGGAACCCTTGTCTATCGACTTACAGGATCACAAGCCACTTTCATCAATATCATTTCTGAAATGGTTGACCCCCTCACCATTCACTCCAACAACTACATCTTATTAGGAGACTTTAATTTCCACCTGGAAGACTGGAAAGACACCGATGCCACCGCACTCCTTGAGAGCCTACATAGCCTGTGACATTCGCAATGTGTCAGTCCCACTCACGGGCAGTGGAAATACCCTTGAGTAAGTCTTCACCAATTTCAAAGGCAGGAATTCATTACAACCTGGCCCTCAACTGGGCCAGCACCCCATTTCAAATTAACATCCTATGCCAAACAAAACCTGCATCCACAAGCTTGGCCAGAAGCAACTGGAGCAGCATCTTGGACCCACACCCTACACCGGAATCAGCCAAAGCCTACTAATGACCTCAGCAGTGGACAAACATCTTGAGTGGATCACAAAATGCACCGACTCACAGGCACTCTACAAACACAAAACACAGAGGAAGACAACTGGAACACCATGGAACTCCGCACAACAAACCAACGCTGCAGCCAATTGTAAAGAAGATGGAGAATGAGCCACCTTCATAACCACAAATATGTGGCAGCCCTGATACTACACCACCAGCAAATCAAACAAACCAAGTAGAAGGCCCTGACAAAGCACGAAGACAAATACTCTTAAGTCACCAAATACTTCAGATTACCAGGTCCACCACCAATAGCATCCCCTCCTTGCAGGAGCTTCGCAACAACTTCTCAGAATTCTTCAGAAACAATATCAAAACCATGTACAACAACTTTGATCTCCAGCCTCGCCACTGAACCTTCACCCCTTAGCCTACCCCCAAACAACCTTGAAAATAACCTGTCTGGAAAACACTCACCACTGAAGAAACAGTCAACATCATGAGAACAATCCACCACAGAGCGCCAAAGGACACCTGCCCCCACCAAAATTTCAGTATGGGCACCACTGCAGTTATTAGCAAAATCCTCACCAAATCCTGAACAACTCCATCACCACTGAGAGGTTACTGGATTCCAGAAAATATGCAATGGTCAATCCACTGCTAAAGAACCCTTCGGCAGACCTCACACAACTAGCACACTACCGCCTAATCTCCCCTCTTCCGTACCCAGCCCAGACCATGGAGAAAGTCATAAACAAGCAACTCGCTCACTACCTCAATACACACCACCTCTTAGACACCAACCAATCAGGTTTCCATCCTAATCACACACCAAGAATGCCCCCATCACAGTCACAGATGACATCTGGCTGACCCTTGACCAAACTGGTCTAGGGTTGTTTGTGCTCATGTTTGAAGGGGACCTGGCCTATCAGTTGAGGCTGTACATTTCTATAGCAGCAAGTTCAGTCATGATCTGCGTACAGATGGTCTCGTGAAGTGGCAAAATGGGAGAAAAATGATGGAGTATTGAAGTGACGGCCTTCATGCATTCAATGCATCACCTTTTCCAACATGCTCGTCTTACCATTCAGATATACCAAAGGCCTTATTTAGAGTTGTTGAATGGGATATTGCATCAAAACGTGCTAGATATTCAGTGTGCCACATTGCAAGTGCCATAGCCCATAATGAACTTGTAATACAGCAAAATGGACATTACAAGCTTTTGACAGAGTATCCCATCTGACAAACTCAAAACAAAGCCCCAAGTCTTAAGAACACTACTATTCTTAGATTGCTTATCTAAGTCTTTATTACATGTTTGACAAATACACTGCATTGCAAACAGCTCTATATAATTGATGTTAATTATCTAAAGAAACTCACAATCTAAATGCACTAACAACCAAATAATTAGATCCCAAATTCAAATGTATAAAGACTTTGCAAGAGTTGATGCATATATTTCTACTTATACTGCACTGCATTGAATACTTCCTTCCACGTCACAGCCGCGAGTCAGAGTGCAGACTTATTTTAACATCCAAGCTATGGTTGCCATGGAAACGGAGGACAGAAAAGAATGAGCAAGAAATATTTCCCAATTGTAAAAAAAAAAAAAATGAAGGAACTAAACATACCACAAAAAAGATTATATTCTAAACATTGTAGATTGATGGTGGAAAGTTGATACAAAGTTTGCTTTTAGAGGCAAGTAATTGTCATAGAATAGACACAGCAAATATTGAGAAGTGTTTAGCATGGAAAAGCATTCAGGAGAATATGTTGAAGCATCTCAAAATGCAGCGTACATTAAATCACTTTGAAAAGGCATCAGACAGGAATTTTCCTGGTCTCTTTTACATTACATGTAAATATTTATAGATTTTTTGTCCTTCTTTGCATATTCCGTGAAGATGGAGGTCAAACCTCATCCAAGAGACAGGACGACTAACTACTGAATCCCAGAAAAAACAGAAAATATGTCTCCCTCCTAAATGACGTTGGGTTTGGACCCTGATCTTCAAGCCACCAAATTAGCAGGGGTGGCCCCTCCGCTATGGTGGAGGAGCGTCGCCCCCCTGCAGAAAGGCAGCAAAAAGCAAACAATAAAATGATAATAAAAATATTTTATAATTTTATTTTCCCACTTAGCCAGCCTGCCGACTGTAGGGCAGGGCGGGGCCATCCACCACGTCAGCAAGGGGAGGAGGACTGCTAGGCGCACTCTCAGGGGCATATTTAAGAAAAGTGGTGCTGCACCTTGTGCAGCACCACTTTTCTTGCACCCTTAGCGCCCTCTAACACCACCATGTGTGGGCACCATGGCAGTAGTTAGGAGACTAGCGACATAACTATTGGATCTAGTCCAGAGCTTTGCAGGATTAGGGTAAAAAAAATTGATGCTAATCCTGCAAAGCTCATTGAGTCCCATTGTAATCAATGATGTGCCTCCTTTTAACACCTGCTCTGAGCAGGCGTTAAAAGTGCCAGAAAAATGATGCAAATAAATCTGTTACATTTTTTGGGCCCCCCTAATAAGGGAACACCCCCTTTGCAGAGGTATAATGTAGCACAAAGCGTTACAAAGTGGCACAATGTATGCATTGAGGTACTTTGTTAATATGGTGTGGGGGTTTTGGTCTTGTTGGGCCACATTAGCGTAAACAAAATGATGCTAATGTAGTGCAAGGAGGCACTAGGGGCTCTTAAATATGCCCCTAAGTGTGCATGTTGGTTTGGCCAGCCGTCTTAGGCTGGCCAAATTGACATGAGCACTCAGAAATTTCCACTGAGCTGTGTTTCATAGCTGGGTGGAGACCAAGCACAGACTCCCACTCCCTCACTGAGCGGCAATTCAGCCTGCTCAGGCCTTTCCCGTCACTTGTCTCATGTTGCATAACATTATGAGAGAAGCATCTGGATTGGGTGAGGAGGGGAGCAACAAGGAGCAGGAGCAGAGGAAAACGAGGTCAGGCAGCAGCAGGAAAGTTTGTTAATTTTTTTTAATTATTATTTACCCCTCACTACAAACGCTTTCCCTCCCACTCCCTGCACTTCCCCTCTAACTATTCCTGGCAGCAGCTGCCACTGCAAATAAGGAGCATATCCATAAACCTTGATGCTAGGCTGATTTTTATGTCTCTTTCCTTGTAACAATGGGTAGCTATTGATATTCAAATACCACGGTTGCATCTGCTAAATATAAACAGTGAAGTAAGCAAGCAAACAGTGCAGAGATCCTGGTTGGCAGCTTAGCCACTCAGTTTAATGAGTGGTGGGGTGTACCCCAGCAGACCTCACAACTTTTCCTTAGACCTTTCCACTTTAGCATTCCTCTATTGTAGGGTGATGACAGCATCTGTCAAAGGTATTTAGAATGTTTTAGCAAAATAACATTCTTAGTTTTGTTTCTTATCTAGGGCATGATAAAGAAGATTGTAATTCATTTTTGGAATCCACTAGATCCATGAGTTGGTTTGCTTCACATACAGATTTGTGGAGGCACCCAAGCCATTCTGTATGCTCATCTGAAAGTATTCCATTTTTCACTGCTGGGGATAAGAGAATGTCTGGGGCAATCCGGAAAGCAGAAACCACTGTCATGCAAAATATTGGTTCCTACACTGTTTCAATATTCTAGCTACAAGGGGGAGAAAGGAGTCCACTGTGGAGCCATTAACTAGAAAGAAATGCACCTATGTTAGCTAGCATTTATGGAGTAGGCACTATTCAACTAGATACTCACTTTGGGGGTTTTAAGATACAGTAGATGAAACTTGGTCCTCTATAAAGGAGCTACGGATGGAACTTCAAATAGAAGCATTTGGGCCATGATGGTGTTGCAGCAGTCCATCCATGTGGAAAAACTCCTCCTTTAAAAGCAACCTTGGTTGCAATATTATCCTAAGTGTTTGGCTCCCTAAGTGTATGGACCATTCTTCCAAAATCCATGCCCTCCTGATGAGCCTCTCAGGCAGCAATGGACCACGTTGTCAGACACATCCACTCCGGCAACCCTAACATTTCCAAGTGTGACCTATGCTCCGCCTCCTTTTAGATGTTATTCTCTAGGTCAAGGTCAAGCAGACAATCCACAGGCATGGATGTACTCACCGCTATCCTCATGAAACCAGACCCCCCCACACCGAAAGGGAAACTGAGCCATTAGCCAACGTTGTCCGCCCACCTTGTAGTGCCCACCCTGTAGATATTCATACCACTTGGGGGCACCTTCCCTGAGGACTTACTATCAGCACCTGGGCCGTGCCCAGTGCCCGGACCCCCTGGTCCTCCCACTCCCCCACCTCTACACCTCCAAGGAGCTCCAGGCCCTGAACATCAGACACCCCATTAGCCGCTGCTTTACAGCCTCCTCACACTCAACCAAAGAACCCTCCACCTGCCTACACTTCCACTTCTCC
Organism: Pleurodeles waltl; assembly: GCF_031143425.1. Lineage (NCBI taxonomy): Eukaryota > Metazoa > Chordata > Amphibia > Caudata > Salamandridae > Pleurodeles > Pleurodeles waltl. The sequence goes on along the minus strand of NC_090446.1, from coordinate 849,703,951 downwards.
TACAGAGTGGGACCACTGGTGCACACCAACGCCCGCACTGCACCCACACAGAAGACTACAAACAACCAAGCACCACTCCAGTGCATCTTAATAAACAACTGCTCCTTATGCAAACACGCCACAGAAATCTGGCACACCATCGCCACCCATGACCCGGGCATCACCTTCATTACCGAGACATGGCTAACACTCCTGTGAAACCTCAACATCACCATGGCCACTCCTGATGACTACAAGATGATACATCGAGACCCCACCAACAAACATGATTGGGGCATTGCCATCATCTTCACGGAAACCATCTAATGCACAATCACTGATGATGACCCAACACCCAACATGGAACACCTCAACTTCTGAATCCAGACCTACGCTAACATAATGATGCAACACACCCTCGCATAGAGATCCCAGGAACCATGCCCAGTCTTCTGCAATATCATCGTCCCCTGTGCCATTGACTCCCTCCACTAAGTTCTACTCAGCGATCTCAATTTCCACCTTAATGAAACCAAACAACACCAACTCCACTTCCCTCATGGAGAACCTCAGCAACATCAGCCTCACCCAACTAGACACCAAATCCAGTAACAAAGCCAGACACACACTGGAGGCCATCTTCACTTATAGGGAAAGAATCGATTTCACCCATGTGACTGAACTCACCTGGACTGACCATGTCATCATCTACTTTAACATCTCCAGTTCCCAGAAAACCACCTCCAAGCACCTTTGCACCCCCCACTAAAGAGTAAGGTAACAGAGACCCTATGGGCACAGGCCATAGGCACCTCACAACCCCACCACAGACCTCAACCTCAACCAGGCCTTCCAAAAGTTCACCACCTGGATCACCAACTCCACCCTCAGAGTCACCCCACTGAAACCAACTAAAACCAACAATACCTCCACGCCAGCGAGATAGTACACTCAGGAGCTCAGAAACTCCAATCACAACTGCCACCGACTCGAGAAACAATGTTGCATAACTAAAGACCCGTCTGACAAAACTGTCTACAAGGCAGTCCTCAACAAATACCACCACTACATGAAGGCAGCAAAAGAGGAGCAATCACTGCCTTCATCAACACTGCAGCCAACCACACGTAAGAACTCTTCAGAATCATCAAGGAATTCTCTAACCCGATAGCCACAGAGACCACCATCCACCCATCCCTGGAACTCTGCGACACCCTATCAGACTACTTCCACAGCAAGATCACCACCATGTACAACAATTTTGACCTCCAACCTTCCATCTCCAGCCTTGACAACATCTCTCAAGCAGTGAACACCAGCCACATGATAACCTCCTGGTCCCTGATTACCACACAGAACGGTCATCATGTCATCCATCCACTTTGGGGCACCCAACGACCCCTGCCCCCACCAGCTTTTCAACCTCAGTGCCGACCCAATTAGCACAGAGGTAACTTGCATCCTTACCACCTCCATCTCCATGGCAGCCTTCCCAGATGAATGGAAGTACACAGATGTCAGACCCCCTCCTAAAAAAGCCCTCTGCCGACCCCAGTGACCTCAACAACTACAGACCGATCTCCCTGCTGCCCTTTGCAGCCAAAGTGCTTGAGAAAGCCATCATCCAACGGCTCACTCACTACCTCTAACAAAAACTACATTTTCAATACCTCACAATCAGGATTCCGGGCCAACGATAGCACGGAGACCGCACTGATCACTGCCACGGACAACATCAGGACTGTCCTCATCTGACAGTTGGCAGCTAAGATCCTTTTGGACCTCTCCGCAGTGTTCAATACAGTCTCACACCACACTCACCTCAACAGACTCCACTACATAGACATTCAACAAAATGCCCTTAATTGGTCATCACTTTCCTCTCTGGTCCGCATTCCTCCCTTCGCTTCTACAACCAAGAAAATCACCGGTGGATCCTCCCTCAGCCCAACCGTGTTCAACATTTGCATGACCCCCCTTGCAGACCTTCAGATCCTACAGACTCGATATAGTCTCCTACGCTGACAGTCAACTAATTCTCTCATTAACCAAAAACTCCCACAATGCCAAAGCCAACTTATGTTACGCCATGATGAAACATGGATGAAAAACAGCTGCCTCAAACTTAGCACCAACAAAATGGAAGTCCTGATCTTTGGTAACAACACCTCCACATGGGACCACATCTTGTGGCCAGTAGAACTCAGGCCAACGTCCTTTCCATCAGACCATGCACAAAACTTTGGCACCACCCTCGACTAGCAACTATCCATTCATTGACAGGTAAACTCAGTCACCTCTTCCTGCTTCTACATCCTCTGTATGCTCTGCCAAATCTTCAAATAGATCCCTACAACACCAAAAAGACAGTCATACACGCTCTGGTCACCCGCCGCCTCAACGATTGCAACAATCTCTACACCAGCTACTTAAAAGACTCCAGACTCTACAGAATACCGCAGTCTGACTCATCCTCAACCTCCTCAAGTGCTCAAGCATCACCCCACTCCTCAGGAACCTCCACTGGCTCCCTGTCCAGAAGAGATGCCAATTCAAAATCTTCACACTTGCATACAAGGCTCTCCGCAACCTAGGGCCATCCTATATCAACCATCGACTGAACCTATACATCCCAGCAAGGCAACTACACTCTGCCTCACTAAACCTTGCACATACACCCTGCATCCATTGCAGCTGCTGTAGCAGAGGCTGCTCCTTCTCCTACACAAGAGCCAAGCCCTGGAAGAGCCTGCCCCTCCACCTCCGAACAGCTCCCTCTTTGGTGGACTTCAGAAGGAAACTCAAGACGTGGCTTTTCAATAGAGACACAGCACCTTCAGTGCCCAGATACCCTGAGGGGTGATAGTGCTGTGCTTTACAAATGCTATGCCTGATTGATTGATTGAGCAAACAAGAGGGTTGAACGCAAAAAGTCAGGGGGAACACCTAGCCAAGGATACCAGGTGCAACTTAGGTAAAGGTAAATGAAAGGGTCTCATGCAAAGGAGAAAAACCTCTCAACAGAGAAGCAAAATAACAAAATGTCACATAGTAACCCATAGTTTTTGGCAGTTGCTTTCAACGTTTACAATGAACAATAGGCTATCTAACTAGCAGGAAGATTACTTGAATAAGGCGTCCATATTTCCTTGGTTTGTGCGTAAAAATGGAATACAAAATATCATCCATCAACCCACGTGGCATTCTTCAAAACTGGCTTATCAATACACCTGACGCTTGTTTGGCGGAGTGGATGGGCTCCCTTGAAATATCAGAGAGTACTTTGTTGTTAGTGGGTAAATCGTACTTAGTCCTGAGATGATGAATCTAGCGATAACGGCTAAAAATCAGTGGGTAGGTCCGACTTGGTCCTGAGATGCGAAATCTAGAGATAATGGCTTAAAAACTGTCTCGATAAAACGATTTTGTCTTTTTATTTGGTAAGTTTCTAGAGAGATTTTTAAAATAAATAGCAAGTGGGATAATGGAGATGGCTATTGTTCCTGTATTTCACTAATAGCAATCACTCGTTCACATCATTCAAGCACATGCACCCATGCATAATGCTTCTAATACCCACTGTGGTTGGTGAGATTTTCTGCGGAGTTCCTGTATGATACAAATCATATGGCACACAAACAAGGACAATCTGAGGCTTGCGGTGGAGTTCACTTCACTCCATGCTGACTTATTGTGCCCATGGTTAAAAAGGAGAACTACTCAGTAGTGAAAATAAGTTGAATAACTAGCTTATTGCACTGCAAACACATGCAGTTGTGTAATGCTGATGGTCACTGCAAAAATGCAGGCATCCATCACTGTGTCTATATAAACACTTGTAAACCAGTCATTCTAAGCTTGTAAACCAGTTAGAGCTGGCTGCTCGATGGGGCTGGCTGCTCCATCGATGTGCTGGAGTGGCGCCCCACTAGCATCTACAGAAAAATAAACTGCTCATTGCAGTTTAGGTGTCAGGAGTGTAAGCAGACAAATTGGCAGCTTTCACAATTCGTATGTTTACTTTTCCAGGCCTGCGATTCACACAGCTGAAAGTGCGTATGTCAACACACTGGGCAGGAGAGAGCAGGAGTTCAGATGGAGTGCGGATGTGAGAGGCCTTTTTTATTTTAGCTCTCACATCACCTTGCCAAGGCATCAGACTGCACACGTCCATTGTAATGCAGCATGTCTAAAGATAGAATTATGCTGGGTGATGACGTGTTTGACACAGTTGCACCACGCACTGTCAAATGCCAGGATACAGATGAGCTAAGAAGGGTCATCCCCCAGCCATATCCTGCCTTCTGATTTGTCAGTCAGAAATCAGCTCCTGACCCCCTGCATGGCAAAGACCGAAAATCAGTGCAGATGATCCATGAAGAAGCTGGTTTATAGTAAGTTGACTGGAAAGGTGGTGTTCAGGTTAGTTTAATTTCAGCTAATTTTAAGAGTTTTCCTCATTAATGACAGGTTGCATAAAAAGTATATAAAGTCATGTTAAAAGTTGCTTTTCTTTTTTGTAATATGTTGAACTGTTAGCATTGTATATTTACAGTGACCTCACTTAACTTTCAAAGAGAACTGATCCTATTTAACTTTCTTTCTGCACAGAGGTTTAGGTTTTACTATTTGCTAGAGGTGGGTGAGCCACTAAAAGCTTGAACCAGGCTTGCGGCTGAAGCCTGGCTCTCGTTAAGCTTGAAGCCCTCTTGGTTTTCATGTGTCTTCTGTTTCCTACCCTCTACACAAGATGTGGTGTTATGGGAAGAGCTGCTGACTATGAAACTCTGGAACCTAGTTTGAGTCTCAGCGTCACCTCAACATCATGCGATTCTGAGAAAATCACTATGGCCCTCCTTATGACAATGGCGGTAAATTCTACTTACAGCCATGCCGACTGCCGCCAACATACCGCCGCAGCTGCGGATATCTGCGAACCATGTTATGACACACACACCAATCCGTCCCTATTCAGACACACACACAAATCTGCCAGCCCAAAGGTCAGTGATAAACTGGCGGTATCAAAACCCACACCGTTACACCAACAGAACGACGCCCATCACATTATGACCCACGAATCACTACGGTGGACATTCAGTGGCGGTAAACCATTGGCGGTATATAAAGCCCCACTCAAAATACACACACACAAACAAAACAGCACCACATTGGACAATTCAAACTACACACACCTGACACCCATACACACACCACTCCCACACCACTATAAAACACCCACCCACATTACCCACAACCCTTTACAAATACAAACAATTGCCAACAGAGAGAGACAGCAAGAGCACTCACACAATCAAAGCCACATACCACCATCACCTATACACCACCCATGCACCTCACAACACACACTCTAAAACATCACCTTACACACCCTTACCCACACCACTCACACTTCACTCACGGAACCACAACAACACCCCATGTTCTCTGAGGGGGAGCTAAGGGTCATGGTGGAAGACATCATCCGGGTAGAGCCACAGCTATTTGGAGCACAGGTGCAGCAGATATCCATTGCTAGGAAGATGAAGCTATGACAGAGGATCGTGGACAGGGTCAACGCCGTGGGACAGCACCCAAGAACTAGGGATGATATCAGGAAGAGGTGGAACGACCTACGGGGGAAGGTATGTTCCATTGCAGCAAGACCAACCAGCTGTACAGAGGACTGGTGGTCGACCCCCACCACCTCCCCCACAACTAACAACATGGGAGGAGCAAGTCTTGGCAATCATGCATCCTGAGGGCCTGGCAGGAGTAGCAGGAGGACTGGACTCTGGTAAGTGAACTGTATACCACTACTATCCCCCCATACCTGCATGCCATCACATACCCCCACCCTTATTCTCATCACCCCACCACCTCCCACATACCCCACCATCACATATCACTCATCCCAATGCCAAGCCCTGCATGTACTACCAATACATGGACACCTATCACTACAGCATGCACACTAGAGAGAATCAGCTAGCCCACCAAATAACAACTCACACAAGGCAAAGCTGTCAGGGCAATAACAACCATAGAGGGCAACCCACCCATGCACAAGATGTCACGCACAGAAACAATAACACTGCATTTACATACCCACAGGTATCCCACCCAATGTCACCGGAGAAGAGATGCCAGCAACATCCAGTTGCCCCACAGAAGAGGCCCACAGTGATGATAGCAGCTTTGCTCACCTGGATCTGGATAACCAACTTGGCCCATCAGGGACCTCCGGACAGTCGGTTACCCAGGCACACCCTCACACCACCACAGAGCCTCCCCCCTCAAGAAACACCAGCGCAGCACCCAGCCAGCGGGCCAATACCTATGTCCCCAGGATACGTCAATCAGCAGTGTGTGCACCACTACAGGGACCCCAGGGCACACCACAAACCCAGGACAATCAGGGACCTTGGGTCAGTGGCAGTGGGCTGGGAGGACTGCTGTGCGATGGGGAGGACAGACCCAGGGAACCGACTCTCCAGGAGGCACTCACGCGATCCTGGGAGCCTACCAACATTCCCAGAATACACTGGCCAGATTCTGGACAAGATGCAGGAGAACATGCGGCTGCAGGAGGGCAGTACCTGGGGATCAGGAAGGACTAACACTATCTTACCTGTGTGTCATTAGAAGTATTGACAAATGACTGCACCTCTGTTGTCCTCATCCTCATCCTCCTCATCTTCACTGCCCACAGGGTCCACTGCTGCCACACAGCCATCTCCAGCCTCCACCTCCTGCAGAAAAGGCACATGGCAGCTCAAGGCAAGGTTGTGCAACATACAGCATGCCACGATTATCTGGCAGACCTTCTTGGGTGAGTAGCACAGGGATCCATCAGTTAGATGGAGGCAACAAAACCTAGCCTTCAAGAGGCCGGAGGTCCTCTGTATTATCTTTCTGGTTCAACCATGTGCCTCATTGTTACGTTCCTCTGCCCTTGTCCTGGGATTCCTCACAGGGGTCAGTAGCCATGAGAGGTTGGGGTAACCTGAGTCACCTGCAAATATCAAGGGACAACTGTTAGCCACACAATAACCCTTAGGGCCGACAACATACCCATACACCAATATCCACTGGGTGGGAACCAGGGGTCACCTATTAGCCACACCCTGTGCCTCTGTAGTTGGGCCATCACATTAGGGATGCTGCTATTCCTCAGGATAAAGGCATCATGCACAGACCCAGGATACTTTGTATTGATATGGGATATGTACTTGCCCACCAGGAACACCATCTGGACATTCATGGAGTGAAAACTCTTTCGATTTCTGAACACCTGTTCATTTTGCCGGGGGTGGGGGACAAATGCAATATGTGTTCCATCAGTTGCCCCAGTGGGGATATATCCCATTACATAGAAGTCAGCTTTCACTGTGGCCAAATCCTCCACTTGGAGGAAAACGATGCAGCTGCACATGTGTTTAATCAGGGCAGCCAACACTCTGGTCAGCACTATTGAGAACATTGGCTGTGACATCCCTGCTGCCAAGCCCACTGTCATTTGGAAAGAACCAGTTGCCAGGAAATGGAGCACAGACAGGACTTGCACAAGAGGGGGGATCCCAGTGGGGTGACGGATAGAAGATATTAGGTCAGGCTCCATTTGGGCACACAGCTCCATGATAGTATCCCTGTCAAGTCTATATGTGAGCATAACGTGCTGGTCCTCCATTGTTGCCACGGTACGGAAGACAACGGAGGCCCAGCTGGGGATGGTCTCCAAATGAGGAAGGGGTGCCCGTCGAACCCTGATGCCCCTGAAGGCCCGCATACCGGCAGTGGCCTATCCAGAGCTAGATGGGCGCTTAGGGGCATCACAGCAGCAACAAGGGGGTGAGTACAATGCCCTTCATTACAGCTTACACCTGGTGGGGTGGTATCGGGTGGTCTTTGTGAGTGATCTAGGCCAGGCCGGACGTTGCAGAGTAGGTCCCATGTTGGGCAGGGCTCTGATGTGAAGGTCCTCCAACAAAGCTACTAGGCATCCTCTATTGGGCAGAGGTCTGTGGGTCTCAGGTATGCTGCAATTGGTGTTAGGTGTCCCTATCCATGGGCTGGTGACTAGCATTGTGACTGGTAGTGCATTGCCTAGTGCGTAGGGCTGTTCCCTGTGTGTGATTGTGTTGTGTACACCAACGGTGGTGTTGGTGCCGCCATTGACCAAGTGTATCCTTTGTGTCGTCCCACCCCTTTTTGCTTTGTCGCCCTGTCCTTATGTGCATTAGCATCATCTGGCGAAGGAGCAGAGGCACTGGTGACGGAGGGAGCTGCACCCCACAGGACCCAGGAGGCCGAATCCACCGACGGCGAGGGCACCAGTGGGACTGAGGGTAAGGGGAGCACCACGGTGGAGACTGGAGGGGACAGTTCGGACACGGATACCTCCTCCGATGGAAGCTCCATTGTGGTGGCGGACACCCCTGTGCTCAACCCAGCTACAGGTACAGCCGACACCCCTGTACCAGCACCACCCTCCCAGCAGCCCCTCAGCGAGTTTCCCGTGCCGGGCTCACCCAGGAGGTTGGGCATCTCCTTCGCCCCAGGCACCTCAGGCCCTGCCCCAGTTAGCCCTGCTGCCCTGAGTGAGGAGGCTATTGACCTCCTGTGATCTATCTTTGTTGGGCAGTCAACCATTGTGAATGCCATCCAGGGGCTGCAGCCCAAATGCAACACACCAATGCACTTCTGGAGGGTATACACACTGGCTTGGCTGCCCAACAGAGATCAATCCAGGCTCTTGCCTCTTCTCGATGGCAGCCATTGTCCGTGTTTCCACCCTCTCCCCTCCAACTTCCTCCACCCAATCCCATTCCCAATCCCATTGTGCATTTATTAAAACAAATGCACAATGTGCGTACTACTAAGGGAAGTGATTCATAACACAACCTCTAATTATTCTTGCAGGTTATAAACCATATTCTGTTGGTGGACGGGGTAAAACACCAGGATGACCAGTCGCTGAGTCATTAAAACACACCTAAAAAAAGGAACTGAAAGGTAATACATGTAAATTGGCTGGTGTTGACAAGTATATAAGTATGCTGTAGAATAACAGGGAATTGTGGCAGAAATTTGACATTTTCACGCGTGTAGCTGAACAGTTGCCTAATCAGAGATCTGGTGTTACACGGGTGTGATAATGTCACGTGATGCCTATATGTAGCCATGGATGTAGCCTCATCATTGAGGCCAGTAATGTAAGTACTTAATCAGTACATCAATCTTTGTTCCATGATATGGACTAATTTTTGATTGGGCACATTTGAGCAGTGATTCCTCATGTGCTCTAAAATGACCCATTGTATGTCTTTTTCACTGAGTTTCATCTCCATATAGTGAGCTGCCATATTGCAGTGGTGACTGAAATTACCACAATGTTCATTAATCCTGATGAGGTCTTCCTAGATGTCATGCCTATGTACTGGAGATTACATAGGCTGGTGATCACATTTACAGTGTTGCAATTATTGTGTTTTCTGATCCCCCATGTTTTGGTACCTAGGTCAATGCTTTTAGTTTAGTGAAGGAACACACTGTGCCTGCCACCAGGGTAATGGCCTATGACAGAAGGGAGACCTCAGAGGGCTTTGTTAGTTGCCAAAGTAGTATTGGTTGATAAAGAATGTATTACATGCATTTATAAAGCGCACTCTCAACCACAAGGGTATCCTGGTGCTGAGCAGTGGCGTGTGCCTAGCCATGTCTATTATAGGCTGGCCCATTGAAAAGCCAGGTCTTCACCGTCTTGTCTAATTCAAGAAGAGGGTTGAGGCTCTGATGTGGAGGGGAAGTCAATTCCACGCTTTAGGAGCAATGTAAGAGAATGTCCGTCTTCTTAATCTGGTTCTGTGTCTGTGTGGGATTTGTGTGAGTGAAGTCCTGAAGAGTTGTCTGGGTGGTGGTGGAAGGAGCTGAAACTATTAAGGTAGTTGCAGTCTAGGTTAAGTAGTCTGAAATGTGTGAGTGAGGAGTCTGAAATTAGCACGTTTGTGTGTTGGGAGCTAGTAGAGCTCCCTGAGGTGTGGGGTGATGTGAGCCCTGTATGTGAGGTTGAAGAGGAGCCTGACTGCCAAGTTCTCTATGGTTTGTAGTCTTCTAGTGAGTTGCTTGATGATCCCAGTGTGCCTGGTCTTCCTGTAGGCCAACTTGCTGGTAGGGGTGGGTGGTAAACTCTGCTCCTCCGATGTAATTCAGGAAGTTTGCCCACAATGCGCTCCGCCTTGAGTGTGAATTTCCAGAAAAACTCCACCAACCGCCACACGGCAGAGTTTTTTTCTCGAGTGTGGCTCACTAATGTTCAGTTGGCAAGTGCGAGCAAGAAAATTGAGCACTAAACCCCCTCCCATTGAGATTTCTCAATGCAGGCGGTCATGGCAAGTCACTACTACTCACACTGAGAAAGCTGCTGCTGAAACAGAAAATCTACTCGAGCAGCAGAAATAAGTAGTGCCTTCTGCTACACCGCGTAGTGCGGCTCACACTGACAAGGTCCCAGCACGAAAAATCAGCTTGACCAACATGCCCTACTGGAATTCTGCCACTGACAGAACTCCATGTAATCTTTTTAGGTACCCTCTGCCCAGGCCTACTTGCTGTTTATAGGATGTCAGTGATGGTTTTTCTGGTTTTTGTGGAAACCATTTAAATATCTTCAGCATCTTCGGAGTGTGGAAGCAGGATGCAGTGACAGCGTTAACTTTTGCGATCATGTCTAGAATCAGCCACATACTCACCAACTTGTTCAACACCTCAGTTGCCATAGCCACCATCCCGAAGGACTGGAAACACACAGAAGTCACGCCCTACTAAAGTAGCCAATGGCAGACCCCAGGGACCCCAACAAGCACAAATCAATCTCCCTGCTCCTGGACAGAGTATTAGTCATCAACCAACAAGTCTCCAAACATATGGAATGGAATCACCTACTTAACTGCTTGCAGTACACATTTAACTGCACTGAGAAAGCCCTGATTGCGTCTACCAGCAACATTCAAACCCTACTTGACCAAGCAGAGGCTATGGCTATGACCTATGCATGAGTGAAACTTGTGGAGGTTTGCTCTGCTGAATTCTAAAACACTCTCCAAGTTTCTGCGGAACTCCATGAACTGGTGAAAGAATACTTGTTTGCCCTGCTTTTTAAAGCCAGTAGCATGTTCAGCACTGAAGATCAGCATGAACGGCACAACACAAGGCACATGGGCATAGCGATTTTGTTGTACCTGCTTCAGTGTTCTGTGCATGGTGCTGGGCGTTTCTCTCAATCTCTGCCAATCCTCCCCCTAACTCACTCATCTACCCCTCATTTACTTGTTTTATCAGAGTGTGCCTTTCTTTGTGTGTAATTTATGATTTTGTCTTTTGTTTTACTTTTTGTGACTTTTTGTATGCTTTTGTCTTCCATTTCTTCCTGGTCCTTGTTTCTTTTAGTTCTTACTTTCTGCTGTGCTTTTTTTCTACTTATTTTTTTAACCCAATGCCACGGATGAATAGGAGGCTAGTGGTAGTGCCAGCGCAGCGGCAACTGCACAAAATGCATACCTTGTTGGTGCTGGCATCGCACAGGGGTGCAGCTCCACCCCATTTTTACAGATGTAGGGGTGGCTGTGCTTGTGATTTTGTGCAGGACCAAATCCCCTCCATGATGGCAGCAGGTGGCAGGCCTGGTAGAGGGAACACTCTGGGGGGCGTCAGCTGATGTGGGGGAGAGTCTACCAGTGTGTGCACTGTAGCACAGGGGTGCAGGCACCACTCAGCAGCTTATTCACCACTGGGTGGATCAAATAGGTCATGAACAGGACCTACTTGGCCTGCTAACTGGCCACTTTCGTGACATCACCTTCCTTTGGGGCCATCTTCAAGGCCTGTTAATTGGCACTAATCTGCATAAGTAGAAGCAGGGAAGTCACATGTTGTGGTCATGTCACTTTGTGCTGGTCTTCTGTCTGGCAGTACTGTGGTGATGTCTCTTCTACACCTAAAAGCAAACAAACAAGAAAAACATTTAGTGAAAGATGGCATTTTTGAAGTTTGATATATTCATAGTGCAGACAATATTAATAATATAGTGAAGTTATCCAAAATAATTACCAACAATAGTGTATCAACTATAAATTCCAATTCACAACTTTCATAATATTTCAAATCAGGAAAACATCATACAGATGTACCTGTTTGCGTCATGTACCAATGGTAGGCAGGGGGTGCAGGTAAAATGGAATAATCATTAAAAATGAATGCTGGTGTGTGCCTATGGCAGGCAGAGGGTGTGGAGAAAATGGAATAATCCTTAAAAAACGAATGATGGTGTGCCCCTATGATGGGCAGGCGGTGCATGGAAAATGAAATAATCCTTAAAAATCATTATGGCATAAGAGAAGAAGACCTATGGCTAGCAGGGGGTGGAGGTAAAATGTGAAAAACATATCGCTGGTTCATCAACAGGGAATATGAGAAATCCATTGGGAGGCAAGTAGTAGCAGTGAAAAATAGAAAAAATGAATATACTATTATAAACACTGTTCATACATATACTACAATGATCCTCAAGTACATTAAACTAATATCAGGGGAACAGTTAAACAAATGAAAATGGCATAGACCTCTTCTGTCAATGTCCCTAGAAAATGGCTTTGGAAACTGGAAAAAAGGGATTATTAATGCACTAGGTGCCTGGCTGAAAATGGCTACTGGCCACATGGTCAAAGAATACATGCAGGCCTAAAGAAAAAGCACACTGACCGCCTACACAAAATGGCTGCCGGTCACATGGTCAAACAACGCAAGGAGGCATGGAGAATAAAGAACACAGGCAGGCTTGTGGCAAAAGCACACTGACTGTCACCACATAATGTCCACCGGCCACATAGTCAAACAACAACAAGCAAGGATGCATGGACAACAAAGAACACATGCAGGCCTATGGCAAAAACATATTGATGGCCAATACAAAATTGGCAAATGGTCAAACAACAGCAATCAAGGAGGCATGGAGAACAAAGAACACATGCAGGTCTACAGCAAAAGCGCACTGACTTCTACACTAATATGCCACTGGCCGCATGGTCAAGGAACAACAACAGCAAGGAAGGAGACATGAATAAGAAAAAACACAAGCAGGCCTATGGCAATAGCACACTGACTGCCTACACAAAATGGCCAACAGCCACATGGTCAAACAATAACTAGCAATGAGGCATGGACACCAAAGAACAGATGCTGGTCTAAGGATGAACACTGACTACACAAAATGGCCACTGGCCACATAGTATGGAGAACAAAGACAGAATGGTGGCCTATGGCAAACAATCAAACACACACACACACACTCTAACCTACAAAGAGGCATGGTAAACAACAAAGAAAACACTACCAATAATTCAGCAATGTCAAAAACGAAAAGTGAGCTGTGAAAGTTTTTATAATAATACACATCCTCTAAAATGAATTAGCATTTAATCCAATGCCATCCCTGGCCTAAATGATCATATATACAACAAGTACCACAGAGAAAGTGGTTTCATATACCCAACAACTACTTCTGGCTGGATGGCCTGTGGTCAGACAAGGCCACATGGCAAAATAAATGAATAGTGCAAATATAACAAACATGGAGAAAATGTACTGAACTGCACAATTTTTCCCTTATAATAGATAAAAAAATTAAACACAAAAACTAGGCTCTTACTGCAACTCCAGGCAACCCACCGCAAACACAACCAAATTCAAAAATTGAATAAAAGTACAACTAAAATACGGGTGCATCCGTTATCCAAATGTTTTTGAACGTACCTGTTGTGATGTCACAAAAAAAAAGTCCTTAAAATTCAATAGTAAATGCAGCAGACAAAGAGAGTGATCCTTTTATATTGAAATCCAAATGAAAAGTGACCAGGAGATGGACAAAGCACTGAGCATCTTCTGGAGAGGAAAATGGAGTTGCAGACTCTGGGGCACTGCCTTTCTGTTGAAAAAAATAGTAAAACAAAAAAATGTTTTTTGCACTAAAAAACACCATTAACTGCCCGTTGAGTAGAATTTTACACCAAACAGGTATTTTCTAGTTGATTTACCTGCTTTGCAAGTTGAAGTTGAGAAGCAGAGACATGTCACAAAACATTGCCAGAAGGGTATGTGGTGATCGAAAGCGGTGCTAGCAGGCAAGGAAATGTTCGTACTGACATGGCGCAATAACAGACCCTCAAATGGGCAAACAGAAAAATAATTCTGCCATGCAACGGACAGAGAAATTACATAGAAACTCATCAATACACACGTAGTGCGGAGTTACATGAATTTTGACAACTTTGTAAGTGGAATGAATATTTTTGCCTGGATGTACTCTGAACCTCCTGGCCCTCCCAGCTGCCATTAATAAGGTCCCCCACCACACATTATTTAAAAGGCTACACAACATAGGCATCCAAGGAGCCACTCTCATGTGATCACTTTTTATCTTGCCAGAAGAATGCTAAAAGTCTACCTTCCCCCGTTCACCTCCAAACCAAAGGAAATCATCTGTGGAGTACCCCAAGGATCCTCGCTCAGCCCCATTCTATTCAAAATGTATCTGACACCTCAAGCCAGCATTGTCAAAACCCTAAGACTCTACATTATATCCTACGCCAACGACACACAACTCATCCTCTGCAACTCTGAAGACACCACCAGGACCAACTTCCACAACTGCATGACAGACGTCACCAACTAGATCTAGGACAACTGCCTGAATCTCAACAAGGGCAAAACAGAGGTACTGATCTTTGGAACCTAAAGCTCCCCATGGGACGTATCCATGGGACATATCCAGGTGGCACCTCAATATGCTTACAGGTGACAAGAAGCACTGGACATATCTACTAATTGATTGATTGTCCAGTTTCCATCATGAGCATAGATGATTTTGTGGGTTCTTGGATGCCAATCTAGTTCAGCCACTTGATGACCCTGTCAAATGCTGCAGAGAGTTCCAGAAAAATGAGGGCTGACGTAGCTCCTGCGTCAAAGATCATGTGGATGTCATCTGCTGTTGCGAATGGTGCTGTTTCTGTACTGTGTTTGGGCTCAAATGCATGATGCTGAGGTGGCTAGTAAGACATTCTTTGTTAGTTTTTCTAAGACCTCTGCTGGGTATAGAAGAAGGGTGGTTGGTCTACAATTGGAAAGCATGGCTGGGTCGGGGTATGGTTTTATGATAAGGGACATGGCAGTGGCATTCTTCCAGGTATCTGGGCGTGTGGCTGAGTAAATGGAGGTGTTGAGGATTGGTGTTGGTGCTTCACTGATCAGAGACTGATCGGAATTGTGTCTAAAAGTATGTCCCTAATATTGTGACACCTTTTGAAGGAAGCCAGAGGGGGTTGCTACTGTTTCCCAGTCGTATTTAAGATTTTCCAGTGTTCCAAATGATCCTCTCTACTTGGCTGGACACTAGAGAGAAAGTTATGGTGCAAACTATTCTGTTCTGACTTGGATAGGATTCCAACAGTGCCTCTATGCATGTGTTTCACGCTCTCCTTCTGGCTTGGTTAATGATTGTGTTGGAATATTTATGGTCATTGAGTTTTTTCAACAGTTCTATTGCTTGTTCATCATATTTGAGTATGCTGGAACAATTGTTTTGTATGTGCAGGAATTGACTTTAAGGTAAATACGTGGGTGGTAAGTGTAAATCTGAGTAGCCCTTTGAAATTAGCTTTCAGATTTGAGCATATACATAACTAGTGTGAAGCAAAATGAATTATGACATCTCTGAAGCTTGGCAAAACATACTCCTCATATCTGTGAGGGTTTGTTTGACTGCTATATTATCTAGTACCATGTTTTAAAGGATAAGAACATGCCCTTTCAGTGGAGATTCATTGAAGTGCCATTTTAATTCGATTTTGAAAGAAACTTAAAATTTTGAATGATAGTATGAGTATTCAAGCTTTTAATAGTACCTAAAGGTGTGCTTGACGCTTTCTGGCCTTCTCTTTTAAATCCCTGAAACAGTAATAATAAAATCAGTAATAATAAAATCCCTGAAACAGTAATAATAAAATCAGTAATAATAAAATCGAGTGCAGCCGCCTTAAATAATTCCCAAAAATGAAAAATTATTTTGCAAAAGCCTGAAATCTTGTGACAAAGGTTTTGCCTTAGGTGCTTTCCAGATTACCATTAATATGAGGATTAATTTCAGGTTGCTGTATTTAGGGGCATATTTATACCTTTTGGTGCAAAACTGCACTAACGCAGTTTTGCACCAAAAAGTTTAGCACCAGCTTGCACCACTTACTAAGCACCAGCCGGTTGCCATATTTATGGAATGGTGCAAGCTGGTGCAAAGGGTGGGCTAGCGTAAAAAGAAATGGCATTAGCCGGGTGGGGCTGGTAGTATGGGAGAAGGGAGTTTTGCATAAAAAATGACGTTAGGCTGGTTAGAGTAAAAAAATAAATGACTCTTACCAGCCTAGTGTCATTTTCTGACGCAAATCCATCCATACCACATGACTCCTGTCTTAGAAAAGACAAGAGTCATGCCCACCACCCCAATGGTGAGCACAGGAGACCAGTGTCTCCTGGGCATGACCATTGTACCCTGTGCCATGCAGGGGGCCCCAAGTTGGGCCCCCGAGGACACTTTACTTTTTTTTTTAATTACTTACCTATACTTATCCTACTTACCTAGGATGGGGTGCCCCATCCTCCGGTGTCCCTCTGGTGTGGGTTGGGTGTTCCTAGGGCTTGAGGAGGGCACCTGTGGACCAATTTCATGGTGTTTTAGGTCTGACGTTTTGGTATGTATCTGGGCTTTTCACCAATCCCACCTCACACCCATCACTATCACTCATTCATGGGCTTGCCCTTCAAATATCCTTTGTTATAATTGGTAAATGCTTTACCATTGTCCATTCCTGGGGTGGTTTGGTTACCGCCTTGGGCCTGACCCTCTTACGTCGCTAATTGCACTTTTAACAATAACATTTACTACGAGCAAACTTCTTTTTCCTTATGTGTGTCTCATGCTCATGCATGGTGCTTTGAATCTGCTCGCTTATGTGAAACTGTTTTACTTTTTATTTTCCGTTTATGTGACAAGAAAAGTCCTGTTAGGAGTTTAAAACGTTAATAGCTCTAACTCGAGCAAATGTGAGATTCATTGCATTGCAAATGCTTCTGTTATAAGATTAGAACGAAGCAGAGCGGAATTGGGTTTAGATAATACGCGCGCGCGTCCCTCCATCATTTTCTGTAACAGTTGTTGCCATTTATAAGATCATGGGCATCCCTTACATGCCCAAGGCTTGGGTCAGCAGCAACCGTTTCCGGGGTTCCTGGAAATGAAGGGTGCTAAAATAGGAGGAGCAGGTGATGTTTACTCTGCGGCCGAGTAAGGTACTAGGGGCAGATGTATCAAAGGTTTTTACCCATTGTATGTCTATGGGAAAATGTGTTCATACATATGGCCCTAGATGCCTTTGTAGTTTGTGCGATGCATCGTCGCAGACAGAGCTCGGCCTTTAAACATGACCTTTAAACACAAGGAGTCGAGCTTTAGCGGTACTGTATTAGGGTTGAAGGTATGTGGTCTGCCATTTCGAGAGAGGTTCAGCCTTTGGGCTTTATTGGATTCGGAAGCAGGTCATTTTACATGGCCACTCCTGGTCTTATAAGTGTGTGGCTTGTGGCCGAGGAAAAGTTTAGAGAGGTGCATTGTGTAAAATAGGTGGGGAGGGGTAGTTTAATTGATGTCAGCTACTCATTGCCCAAATATGTGTTGTATCTTTGTTTTTTCTAGAGCGTTAAGAAATGAATGAACTGCGGGTGACCTCGTTTGAGCCACCATGTTCCTTTTGATAACTCACTGGCTCCAGTATATTAATAGCAATGGCAACGTCACATCTGTCTTTAGCCACCTGGGTTGTAAGTGTACTGGTGCCCTTTGCATGGTTTTGCAATTGTTCTTTTGTTGTGTATATATACCGACTCTATTGAGGGGGTGGAGACATTTAAAATGTTAAATTTGTAGTTGATTCAATGTCTCTTAGACAGTGCTTAATTTGTAAATAAAAACATGCCAGTGCCCAAAGCCCTCCTGTTTAACACGCGGCTGCTGCAATTAAATGTGCGTACATGGAGTACTGCAGCAGCTTTTTTGTTTTTCTCTTCCTCCATCTTTCCCATGTGTCTTTTGCTCACAGTAAATGCTTAAGGCAGAAAAATAAGTGGTGGTCCTCAAAAATAGGTGTCGGTGTTCCACACCGGAAAAAAGCACAAATTAAGTACTGCTCTTAGCCTAAAGTTAATAACCTCTTTTTTCCTTTTGACATATTCACGATAGACTGCTTTTCTAGAATACAGACAGTATGCTCCCTTCTAAAATCTCGCAGGAACCTACATCTTAAAACAGCGGTCACCTAATTTTCTCCCAAAATTTTGGTGAGTGAACTGCCATTCTTTTTGGCTTTGGCTGGCTGTTTGTCTTCCATCGTTAACCGCAATGCATTTCACGCTGGCAGTTCCGCTTAGCAGACTTGCCAAACTGACTTTGCGTGCATCATCGCTTGCATGGATTGCAAGTTTTGTGTTGTCTTTTCACTTGTTCTTGTGCTTTAGCTAAACTGTGTGTGTAGGCTGATAAAAAAATATACCTTTAACCGACCTCTCATCCAACCTTGGGACTACTTGCTTGGATTTTTGATTTTGCTGATCAATGAAATTTACTTTAACCTTAAGTTCGTCTTTACTTAATTGGATTAAAAACTTCTGGAACTCATTTCTTCTCTACAACGCAATAAAACAAGCTTTTGAAGCAATGTGCTTATGATCTGATAAAATCTCTGTGGGGAATCACCTTTTCATTACTCTGACTGTTATTATTGGGAGGCTTAGGGTCCAGGCCCCCCGGCTTGATTTTCCCACATTTTGTTTAAGTAATCAATTATTTTATTCTAAAGAATAGGCATTCTAAGGAAGTCGATTGGCTGGACTCCTTTCTTCTATCCTGTGCTTTTATCTACCTGGTCTCCCTCCTTGTTTCCCAGTTAAGTGGCCCTTCAAGAAAGAAAACATTTTCATTAACCACTTCTTTCCCTTAGAAAAAATATCTCCACATTTCTGGCCATTATACTATTTTTTCATTTGTTTGCAAGTCTGGCATGTATTCAGATTGTTACCCGCCAAATCGTTCAGTCGTTTGATTCATAAGTTAACCTGGGATGCTTAGGTAAGATGTTTTCACATACTTTAGCTTTGAAGTTTCTTTTTAAAGTGCTGATACGCTTCAAAGAAATCCAGGAGTTTGGATTTTTTGTCCTTTAAAATGATCAGGTTGGGGGGCGTGGCCAAGATGGCGGCGTGAGTGGACGTGTTCGTCCGAGCCCTGCCGCTCTGGCCCCAGAAATCTGATGCACGGCCAAGCAGGGTGATGGCC
Source organism: Pleurodeles waltl (assembly GCF_031143425.1). Classification (NCBI taxonomy): domain Eukaryota; kingdom Metazoa; phylum Chordata; class Amphibia; order Caudata; family Salamandridae; genus Pleurodeles; species Pleurodeles waltl. The sequence goes on along the minus strand of NC_090446.1, from coordinate 849,684,537 downwards.
CGAGGTGCCCAGGGGCAGTGAGTGGTGCCACAGACTGGGGGGCCCCCGAGGAGACCAGGGGAGCCTGCGGCGCAGTGAAGCGGGGCGAGGAGCGGCCGGCCTTAGCAAGCGCCCGAGGCCGACGTGTGCTCTACGTGGCAGATCGAGCTGCGTGGTGGGCCCCGATCCTGCTGTTCCCTTGGTCGTGGCAGTCGCGAAAGCAGAGGCCCAGGAGGACGGCGCTGGGCCCAGAATGTGGTGAGGACTGTCCTGGGGGCCCGAGGAGCTGAGAGGCGCGGGTGTCCCCGTGAGGTGGAAGCGCCCTCCCTGCTGGACTTCCCTTGGAGGGCTGGTGGAGCCGCCCTCCCGGCTGGACTTTTCTTGGTGGACGTGAGGCCTGGAGGTGGCGGCAGAGGTACAGGGGTGCGTCTGGTCGTCCTGGCTATGAAGTAGGAAGACGCAGGGCAGAGAGACAGGGCTGGGCTCCTGAGTGACGGTTCTGGTGCATGGTGGGGCCAAGACTGGCAAGAGGAAGCACAAGAGTGCAAGGCCAGTTGCTGTCCCGGACTCAGGGGGCTTGTGGTGGTCCGGCCCCAGAGGGAGCCTGAGAAGGGGCCCAGGAGGGCATGATCAAGATAACACACAAGTGCCATGGCAGCGTCAAAATCTAAGCGGGAGCGATCAGTTAGAGAAATGTTGACCGGGGCCCGTCCGGCACCGGGTGGCGCGGTTGAGGAACCGCCAGAGATACGGGCGGAGACGGAGCTGGACAAGGGCTCCCCGGTCACGAAGGGCTTCCTAACCTCCTTGGTTGACTCGCTCCGAAGTGATATTCAGGATCTCCGTAGGGACATTTCTCAAGAGGTGAGAGAGCTGCGAAGTGAGGTTACGTCCCTGGGGGAGCGAGTAGCACAGATGGAAGACGGCGAGATCTCTCGCGGCGAGGAGGTGGCGGGCCTGCAAACAGGATAGCTGTGGAAGACTTAGAGAATCGCTCGAAGAGGCATAACATCCGCATCAGAGGGGACCCGGAGGGGGCTGAGAAGGAGGACATTGGAGACGTCGTGGTGGGTCTGTTTCGCTCATTACTTGGCCTGGATGAGACCCGGGAGATTACCTTGGACAGAGTTCATCGAGTGGGCCGCGCCGGTGGGGCTGGAGACTGACCACCGGTTATCTTAGCCTGTGTTCACAACTATGGGCTTAAAGAGAGCATCTTGCAGCGGGCCCGCAATCTTCAGCAGGTGCATTTCAGAGGCCATGAGCGCCAACTATTCCAGGACCTCTCTGTACGGACCCTGCAGAGGTGGCGCAAACTTAAGCACATTACGGAGCACCTGCGAGCGCATGATGTGTCTTACTCTTGGGGCCACCCGTTCCGCCTTGTCTTCCGGTGGGAGGATCAGCTCCAGCAGGTGAGGTCCATATCGGAGGCAAACCGGATCCTGCGCTTGGAGGATGCCAGCCGTGATTTGGCCGATAAGGTGGGCTTGGCTGGTGGGGATCGCCCACACTGACGGCGGAAGGAGAAAAGGAGGAAACTACAACGCCCTACGGTTTCGGAGCTGAGGTCGGAGCGGGAATCTGTCTTGAGTAGTGTGGCCGCTGGGACTAACGCCTAAGGGAGAGATGGCTGAGGAGAGCTGGACTGCTGAGGGTCGCACCATTTTCGGCCTGGTGGCCGCGGAAGAGGGGTCAGGGTGGCGGGGTCGATGGACCTTGCTCGATGAACTTGAGTGGTTCTACAGCCCTGTGGAGACTTCACCTCGTGGAGATGTATGAGCGAGGACTTTTTGGTTGTGAGCACCTGTTGTGCGTACTAGTTATATATGTTGGCGTGTTTCCCTGGGATGCTGGCTTTTGTGTGGAGGTCTGGTCTGCCCCCGGTGTTCGGAGTGGTTGATGGTTTGGTATGGGGTGTGGTTTGCCCGTGAGGTTTCTCCCTTCTTGACCGCCTTACTCATCTTGAGGTATGATTATTAAATGTATAAGCTTGAATGTTAGAGGGCTTAATAGTCCGACTAAGAGTTTGGCCATCCTGTCGGCCCTAGAGAGGTCTGGGAGTCATATCTGCCTGTTGCAGGAGACACACCTTGTGCAGAAGGACATCTGCTGCATGCGTTCTAAGTGGTTCCCTAGGCAATTCTGGTCTTCAGCTTCCTCGAAGCATGCAGGGGTTGCGATATTATTAGCACGCTCATTCCCTAGGGGAAGTGGTGGCAAAATTACATGAGGTGCTAGGAAGGCTTTTGGCCATAAGGATGAGGTTGGGGGCCTTTTCTTTTACTATTGCTTCCCTATATGCTCCTAATACTCAGCAGGAAGTCTTCCTGAAGCAGGCTTTGACCCCGATGCTACACTCGCCGGATGGCGCCATTTTGATGGGGGGTGATTTTAACCTGGTGATGGATAATGATCTGGACCGCTCCGGTCACCGCCATGGGCAGACGGGGTCTTTGACAGCGGCAGGCTGCCAGTGGCTGGTTGAGTGTGGCTTGGAGGACGTGTGGAGGAGAGCGCATCCCACGCTTAGGGATTAATCCTTTTATTCAGCAGCGACCAAGACATATGCTCGGCTCGACCTATTCTTGGCTTTGCAAGAGTTCCTCTTAGGGAGTCTGCGATTGAGCCTCGGGCCCTGTCGGACCATGCTCCTATCACTGTAGAGATTGCTATGAGCATGGAGCGGGTGGGGGCGTTGGGGTGGCGATTCAGGGACTCGATGCTTCAGAATGTCGCAAAGGTGGAGTCGATCCGACGTGCAGTAGCGGACTATCTTAGTCTTAATGACGATGGGAGCACCTGCTTTGGGACGCTGTGGGAGGCATTGAAGGCGGTGGTGAGAGGAGAGGTGATGTCGTTGTCCGCTAGGGATAATAAAGCAAGGAGAATGATGAGGGAGGAGCTGGAACAGAGGGTGCCGGTATTGGAACTCTCCCATAAACATACGGGTGTCCCTAGAATTTTGTGGGAGCTGGAGAAGCTAAGGAAGCAGCTGAAACAGCTAGATTGGGACAGGGCAGAGTACGCGGTGGCACGCCTTAAGCACAAGTATTACATTGGGAGTAATAGATGTGGGAAGCTTTTACGAGCGCAATGTGCAGCGTCGACGATAAAGCTGGTCCGTTCTCCCTCGGGAGTGGAAGCGCGAACGAGCGACCAAATTGCAGAGGCGTTTGCGGAGTTCTATCAGGGATTGTATGAGGCAGATGATCGGGGCAATGTGGTTCCTGGTGCATTTTTAGAGGGTATTGCAATTACTCCCCTGGGCGAGAGGGAGGCTGCTTCATTAGACCAACATGTAAGGGCAGAAGAGGTCATGTCAGCAATTTCGCGCTTGCAGGTGGGGAAGTCCCCTGGTCCAGATAGTATCACAGGCTTTTTTATAAGACCTTCTGTGTGGAACTGGTACCAATATTAGTGCAGCTTTTCAATTCCTTCCGTGCGTCGGGAGTTTTAACAGCCAGTATGCTGGATGCCACTGTTGTGGTTATACATAAGCCCGGGAAAGATCCCGAGGAATGTGCCTCTTATCGGCCGATCTCGCTTTTGAATATTGATGCCAAATTATTTGCAGGAATACTTGCCCATCATCTTAATTACTACATGCCGGGTCTTGTGGATCCTGACCAAGCAAGTTTTATACCGCACAGGCAGTGCAGCGATAACACAAAGTGATTGCTTCATCTGCTAGACAAAATGGATCGTTCCCGCCGGGAGACGCTTTTCCTTTCTATTGACGTGGAAAAGGCGTTCAATAGGGTCCATTGGCCATATCTGTTTAGGGTGCTTGAACGCTTTGGGCTGGGCCCGGGCTTTATGGCGTGGATCCGTTGTATCTACCAGGCGCCTCGTGCTGCTGTCCGGGTTAATGGGACGCTCTCATTGCCGTTCCCAATCCGACCAGGGACTCAGCAGGGGTGTCCGCTCTCTCCTCTCCTGTTTGTGCTTTACATGGAGCCCCTGGCGCAGCGTCTACGTGATAGTCCTCAGATCACTGGAGTGAAATTCGGGGGCGATGACCAACTCATTTAGGGGCATATTTATACTCCGTTTGCGCCGAATTAGCGTCGTTTTTTCGACGCAAATTCGGCGCAAAACTAACGCCATATTTATACTTTGGCGTTAGACGCGTCTAGCGCCAAAGTAGGAGTAAAGAGCGTCATTTTTTTGCGTGAACGCCTTCCTTGCGTTAATGAGATGCAAGGTAGGCGTTCCCGTCCAAAAAAATGTCTGCGACGCAAATGCGTCGTATTTATACTCCCGGGCAAAAATCACGCCCGAGAGTGGTCGGGTCAAAAAACCCCGCATTTGCGCCTCTTTTTAACGCCTGGGTCAGGGCAGGCGTTAAGGGACCAGTGGGCTCAAATTTTTTTTGGCATAGGGGGGCCTGATTTGTACCCCCTTACATGCCACAATGCCCAATGACCATGCCCAGGGGACATAAGTCCCCTGGGCATGGCCATTGGGCAAGGGGGCATGACTCCTGTCTTTACTAAGACAGGAGTCATGTAAATGGCGTCTGGGCATCGTTTAAAATGGCGCAAATCGGGTGAAGAAGATTTTTTAGCGTCAACCTGACTTGCGCCATTTTTAAGACGCCCTAACGCCATTTTTCCCTACGCCGGCGCTGCCTGGTGTACGTGGTTTTTTTCCACGCACACCAGGCAGCGCCGGTCTGCTTGCGCCGGCTAACGCCATTCAATAAATACGGCGCCCGCATGGTGCTTCAGAATGGCGTTAGCCGGCGCAACATTTTTTGACTTTTAGCGTCAAAAAGTATAAATACGGGCCTTAACGTGTGTGCGGACGATGTGATTCTTACCCTGGCAGAGCCCGCGACCTAGCTGCCTGCTCTTATGGGGATACTTGATGAATTTGGCCGGGTCTTGGGATTACGGATGAATATGCAGAAGTCACAGGCCTTGAGTCGGTTTATTAGCGCGGAGCATGAAAGCGACCTGAGGGCCCGATTCCATTTAATATGGTCGTCCTCGCGGCTTCCTTATTTAGGGATTGATTTGGCACCTTCCGTTGCTAGAACGGCAACTCTGAACTACACGAAATTGGTTCGGGAGGTGCAGCGAGATCTGGAGACCTGGAGGAGACTCAAGTTGTCCTGGTTGGGCAGAGTTGCAGCGGTGAAGATGACTATCTTGCCATGTGTCCTGTATGTGTCCCAGGCGCTTCCCTTGACGCCTCCGCCCCGAACAATTGCAACCCTTCAAACGGCGCTTCTGAGATTCATCTGGGAGGGTAGAGCGTTGCGTCTTCCACAACGGGTTCTGTACCGCCCCAAGGGGATGGGGGGGATTGGCGGTTCCCTGCCTCTTACGATATTTCAGGCGGCGCAGTTGCGTTTTCTTTTAGAGTGGAGTCACCCGTCTACTGAGAAACATTGGTGCTTCATGGACCAAGCGGTGGCGGGCTCCCATATATGGAAGGAGCCCTGGCTTCGACGTCGGCACAGGGCGAGAGGTCTTTATTTATCCCCGATTACGGAGGCAACGTTGCGGGTATGAGATGCGGTGGCCGGTCGATTGGGGCTGACTACGTTCCCATCCCCAATGACCCCTCTGGGTGCGAACCCTGACTTTGAACCGGGGCTACAAGTGGAAGCGTTGCGTCGATGGTATGAAGGGAGCTGTAAAAGGGTGGGGTGTCTCTTTGATGGGCAGGGAGTGATCTCCTTTGACCAGATGAAGGAGTCATATGGCTTAACAGAGGCAGACAGGATGATGTACTATCAAATACGGCATTGGGCCCTCTTGCCAGCTAATAGAGCATTAATAGATAGGCCGCTATCACCATTTGAGAAATGGCTGCTAGTGAAGAAGGATGATAAACGAATGATCTCGGAGCTTTACGGAATACTGCAGGGGGAGGGTCACACACCTAAGTCTAAGGGTCAGTTGCGATGGGAGAGGGAGTTGGAAAGGGAGCTGTCTGACGAAGAGTGGGATAGCATCTTTTATAGGACACACCACACGGCTTACAATGTGGCAGGCACAGAGACAGCATAGAAGGTGGCCTCCTATTGGTTCTTCACCCCAGCAAGGATTCATGCTTGCGATCCCACTAGGTCTAGTCTCTGCTGGAGGGGGTGTGGGGGCAGGGGTACGCTTGTGAATCTACTCTGGCATTGCCCCAAGCTTCATAGATACTGGGAGAGTGTTATAGACACTATTGATGCAGCGTTTAGTACTCAGATCCCCAGATTCCCATCGTATACCTTGTTGGGTTTGCCCAACCCTCTCACCTTCCCCCTGAGATCATTAAAAGGGCGGCAGATGGCCCTGGCCCTCAATGCGGCGTTGCAGCTGATATTAGCGATGTAGGGTACTGACAGGATACCGACATATACATCATGGCTTCATAAGCTGTGGTTTATTCTGGCTATGGAGAAGCTTACTCTGGCCTCACAGTAGCAGGGGGGTGATTTCATGGACTTGTGGCAACCATTCTTGCAGATCTTATCCACTGAGTTCACTGAGTTGACATGCCCGGCCTACTTGAGAGTGCTGGGTTTGACCTGAGCTTCTGGGAGTGTGTTTGCCGGAGAGACTCTTGGGAGAACCGGGACCATGCGGGGGTAGGGCGGGGGACTCGAGAGATTGGTGGATGACGGGCCTGTTCAGGGAAACAATGTTGGTGTTTTACTAATCATTTCTATGTTGTGTATTACTATGCGTGGAGTTCGCTTCACAGTGCAGCACATGATGGTGGGTGACCCTCTTAGGGGTGGGAGTACAGAGAGGAAGCGTGGAGGAGCCCTCTCGGTCATGGCTGAGCAGGAGAGGATTGCTATGGGCCGCCCCAATACTTCCAGACTAGTACCGCTGCATTGTGATCGCCTTATTGTGAAGAGTTGTACTTGACATGTTAATAACTTGAAAACAATAAACAGATTTGATCCATAAAATGATCAGGTTTATAGTCTGCCTTGCTCCATACTCTTTTCCTTAGTGGAGTGTGGTCCTTGCTCTGACTAGACAGCAGAGGATGTTTTGATTTACACGGCCATTTCATAAGAAGAAGAAAATTGGGCCTCTGGCTTGGCCTTAATTTTATTTATATACAAAGCGTGTGGTCCTAATCTGTACTGACTTTCATAAACTAGTTTTAATTATCAAACGTATAAGTGGGAGTTCTTGACAAACTTTTTTTGTGCATAGTATTGATTTTTCAAAATTCTGTAATGTACTTCCTGCATTGGGCACCGCTTCTATCGCAGCAGCGTATGTTTTAAACTGATCGCATGTTGCAGGTCACTGAAGGTTATTAATGCTGCCCTTAGCTTCCGTAATTCTAGGTTTGATGCCATTGCTGCCTCTAGTTTCTCTGCTTGTGGTATTCACTTTTTTTTGTACCTTCACTGCTTTGAACCTTCACTTATTCCACATTTTTATGTCTTTGGCCATATCCACCTACCTTATTTGTGCTTTTTCCCTATCTTCTTTTCGATCTTGGAGCTCCATGATGTATATATGCTTTAGTGACCATGGGGATCTCAATTCTCAGCCATTGAACACGGCACAGGGGGCCTTCTAGGCAAGAAGTCCCTGCCTCTGGGAATACAGCACCCGGCATTTAGTTACGATGATGCCCTGGATGACACTGCTCCGAGGACTCCTCCATCTTTCAGACATGTGCGGTAGTAATCTCTGGAAGCAGCCAGTCATTCTGGAGAGCAAGTACAAGATGCTCTCTACGGTATGCACATCACCTTTTTGGAAAGGGAGCTGTATCGTTTCTGGCGGCCAGGCTTCCCAAATACTCCACATAATCACCTACGAGTAAGTTAAGCTTTTGCGATCATGTATTGATTATCTTATATGCACTACCTTTGTTTGCTACAGAAAGCTAACTGAGTTTGTTGGAGTTTTCAACAAGTATTTTGTTTTCTCTCAAGCATCCGAGAACATTTCCCAGGATAGTCACATAGCTATTATCATTTTCCTGGGAGATGTGGTGCTGGTTGTGTGAACCTGAATTGATTGTAACCAGTGCTCTGGGGCGTACAAGCATGCCCTACGTTTAATTGCCTCTTATGGAGTTTTGACTGTATTATCGCTGTATTTATCTGTTTGAAAACCTGTCTTTATCTCATTCTCTAGCATCCAATCTTCTATTTCTTTTGTAGAAGAGGCTAACGAATTTGCTTCAGTCATAGTTTATTTTTTTATTAATCTCCCTGCCCTCTCCCCTAAAGGCTGATTTGCTAATGTACAGTACCCCTTAGCTCTCAAATTTCTACAATCTGTTTGCACTGAAGAAGTATGAGCAATCATGAATCCCTAAAGCTGTTTCTTCAGGGTTGAAGCTTGCTTAAGCACTTCCTCTCACAATAAATTGACACCTCCACTGCATTACTTTCTGCCATTCTCTTTTTATGTGGTTATGCCCTCTAGGGTCTGACTACATGGTTGCATAACCATGTTTCTTCCAAATGCTAGTTTTATTATGTTGTCCTCTATGGGCATTACAGTCAAGATACTACAATATTTGCTGCACTTGGAAACTTGCCCCATAATGTTTTGCTGGGCTTTTCTTTTTACAAAAGATTTTTGGCCATAACTCACCGTGTGATGGGCCTAGGACAATGAGATGACCATCGAAACATTCAGGCCCATATTTATACTTTTTTAGCGCCGCATTTGCACCGCTTTTTGATGCAAAAGCGGCGCAAACTTCAAAATACAATTGTATTTTGTAAGTTTGTGCTGCTTTCACGTAAAAAAATGACGCAAATGCAGCGCTAAAAAAGTATAAATACGGGCCTCAGCATCCTACTGCGCCATGAGATCCAATACCAAATAGTGGATTCAGCGCTAGAGGACGAAGGATCAAAGTGACATAGGTTTGACGGGATGTCACCAATGGGAGATGTGAGGACCATCAATAACAACAACATTTAATATTTAAATATTTTAGTCAATAACTACACCAGTTTAGTAATTAAAATCATGGATTTATTTCCCTATATTAACAACACTAGTGTAACGAAAATAACTCTCAAACACAAATGATAAGCATATAAGATCAAAAGCGACTGATTAAAACAACGTATATATCTTAGTCTAATTAATACAATTAAACAAATTACCTCTAAAAGAATCACACTTATTAATAATACAAAAACTGGTAATAATGGCAAAGTATACATTAGTTCAGCATCAAATGATCTCAGGAAAAGTCATAAACATATCAAGATTAATTCCCTAACTAACCACAAATTAGCATTACATGTTGGGCTTCATGTGAAAAGAATTTAGTAACATTAATTTAGAAAACTCCTTACTTGATTATGATATATAAAAAACTATTAATGTGCAGCAAAAAAATCATTAGTTTCAGCTGGTACCTGGAAAGCAAGAGAGAAACAATTCACAATTAATAACATACATTACCACAATAGTAGTAACAGCAAATGATCAGCTTTGACGTTTTGGGCCTAGCGACAGCTGGTCTTGAACCTCGCCTGCTCTATAACGAACCAACGGTATCAAACAAACTAAAAACTCACAAACTAATGAACTAACCTCTAATTATTCTACACCAGTTGTTATACTAAAATCTAATAATCTCCTGATTAGTCAGTCTATGGGGTGGTTTCATTTTAGCCAATTGACAACTAAATTGATGACCTAAACTTAACAAATCTATGCTAACTATAACATTTTCTTTCAGTGTATCTTAACTTCTTCCATCTCGTCTGTAACTCCATTGTCTCATCCGCCTCTCGCGTATCTTGTTCTCAGGGAGAAACTTTCGCCTTTTACATTTACTTCCATCCTCGAGGAAAGACCAGATATTGGTATCATTCTCAAACAGTAGGACATTTCAACTTATGCAATGCTCAGTTAGTACATGACCTTGTGGGACATAACACTGCAAACCTACTAGGGGTAGCTGTGGCTACCTCTGCACAAGCTTTGAAAACACTTATTATGAAAACTTTAAATCATGGAAAACAACCACAGCATTTAAATATATTTTCACTTAGCCAAGAACAGAAAAACAAATAGTGTCAGAAGTTTCTCGTTTTACACGTTGGTTCATTACACATTTTAATATGAAAATCATTAATAAACATGTTAGAAAATTCATACTCTCACTATCCCTCCTCTGATGACTGTTCATGTTATCACATTACTCTTTGGTACATTTATTTATTGTCATCAAATTCAAAACTTTGTCTCATTTATTTCTGAACTATTTCTTTCTCTTTTTATTTTCTTTGTAAAATGTATTTATTTCTATTTCAAAATTAAATTTATTCCTTTCTCATTTTCTCTCCTTAACACATTTTATTACTTTATATGTTCCCCAAATTCCAATTAAACAAAACACAATTATTGACACCCATTTTTCTATTGTCAGAATAACATTTCTTCCCACATTGCTAAACCAATTTCCCACAGCTTCAATTCCTTTTCTGGCCTTTTCCCAGATTGTAGTTTTTGTTAGTTCTTTCAAATCTTTATTATTAGTGTTAGTCACATTAGTGATTAATTCTTTAACCTTCCCCGAGTTGTCAGGAATAAATGAACAACAATGATTAGAACCAATTAATTTACAAACTCTGCCCTCTTTCGCCAAAAGAATATCTAACGCAAAACGATTCTGAAGTGCCGTAGCTCTTGTAGCAGCCAACTCTGTATCCAGAAGAATAATAGCTCTGGAATATCTTGTCAACATGTTATCCACTATTGTGGACAACTTCTGAATCTTAATCAAATTCAAGACTATTCCCACTGAAGGAATTATAGCCCCAGATATATGTCTTCCACAATTCTAGAAATTGATTCCTGCTTGTGTCTCGTTTGAAATTTCATTGAATCAAAAATCTTACTCAGGTATTCCAACTGATAGATTTTTGGAAAGACTATTCCCAGATAACATGTCCTGTACCACCCTCTAGGAAGACGGTAATATGCATTTCTACTACAAATATAGTAAATCCCAGGTATCAGAGGGTCTTGTCCATTCATCATAAAATCCCACTTACTCCTAAACATAAAAACATGCCTGCATTCACTCTTTCCAACAAACACTCTATCATTCTTACTCCAAGGCCTTTGTATACAAAGTTTCCGTACATGCTCAGCATCTATTGTTAGTTTATATGGTTTAGTAATCTCAGGATAAGCATCATCTATTGCAGGCTTTCTACTTATAATATCCTTATCCATTTTTGCCTTTATCTCTCTATCAAAAAATGTATTTTCTAGTGGTGTTAGTAAACAAGTTAGGTTATTACGATAAGCAAAGGCAGTTTCAAAAGTTAATGTAGGATCAAAGAAATCTCTCATAATTACTATGTTATTTTCTCAGGCTATTTTATTCAAATATCCTATGACAGGTACAAAAGATAATACCATATCATAGTTTGAATAAAAATATTGAATATATTCTTGATTATAGAAACGTGTTAGCAAAAGACTGTAGCTTATAGCATAAGTAACAGGTAAGCTATGATACGTAGTTCCTCCTTCTACTGAAGTTGGAATCTGCATACATACATAACAATCAGTCGCATCGATCACTTCAACATACTCATGCAATAAGCAATAGAAAACATTAGAAGAAAGCTCTTTCTCCTCATTTTCCTACATCTATCCTAAATTTATCTGTGGTTAATGATTTATTAGTCAAGTCTACAGAACTCTTTTTCGCAGTTTGATTTGCTCCAGCAATCTCATTAACAGACACACCTACAAATAACAATAAACATATCAACACACTTGTTACCGCTAAACCAATACCAAACACTTTGCAACAACTAATTCCACAGTTTTGGTAGTGTAAATCACTAATTTTCTCTGTTAGGAAAAAAAAACATTTAAAAAAAAAAAATCCAAAAAATTTTCATTTGCTTTTTTACAAAAAACTTCAAAAATCCCTCCTAAATTTTATTTTTATTTTTTATAATGAATTCATTTACTCTTGGACAGATCCTCCTTTGTCAAGTTCAGTAGAGAAGGTCGTCTAAATTCAGTTGTTTATTTGTCTTCTCCAGTAGTTTCCAATTTCCGTCTTTGCAGCATAAATTTTAATACTCAATTTTCATTCTCTTTAAACCAATGTCTCTTTCTTGTGAATGTTAATGTTCCAAAATCAGAATTTTCTAAGGCTCTGTCAACACAACTCAAAAATTCTTCCTGCTGGTCACTTGTATTTAAATATGCAGATTCAGGTCCAGCATATCTCCTATCCGCAACTATTTTTCTCTTTGGTCGCCTTCCACTTTCACTATCTTCTCCACTAGTATGTTCTTCTCCGGGCAACTCTCTCTCTTCTTGTATTAATGGTATCACATCAACCTTTCCTTTTTCCACAGCTTTCTCTGGCCAATTGTCTCCTTTCAATGTTCCTTTCGTCAATAGACTTCTTAATTTTGAGTCTTCACTTGACTTTGGACCTTTCCCTTCAGATGTTCCCGCAATTGGTTCTGGAAGAGTATAATCCACTTGGGTGGGACTATTCTCTGTTCCTTTCCCAACGGGGTCTGTCTCGTCTTCAGTTTGGTTTGTCAAACCACCTGCTACTGAGGTCACCCTCCTCTGAGCAGATCTTTCTTCTGTTGTTCCATGTTTTTTGCTCTCATTTGAGGACACCCTCCTCAGATCAAAATGAGTCTCACGTCTTTCTTCTTGAACTGATTCTTCTACTCCTCTCACAGCTTGCTCAATCTCTTCTCTGTTTTGTTCTGTTTCATCTGTTATAGGAGTAGGTACATCTCTGTCATTCTCGATATTTTGCTCACTCTCTTCTCCTCTGATTCTGGTATTCTTGACTGATAGTAATTTCAACAGTTCCTCTTCTCTTTCTGTTGGATCATGCACTTTCCTTGTTTGGCACGCATGCACCCAATTCGGCAAGCCAGCAAACTTCACAGCAGTTGTTGTAGTGAGCACAATTTGATATGGTCCCTTCCAACATGGGTCAAGGCAAGACTTTCTCACGTGCTTCCGCATAAGCACCCAGTCTCCTGCTCTCAGACTATGTACTTAACCTTGTATTTGCTGAGCTGTTGCAACTTCCACCTGATGAGAAAAAGATGGAACCACATCAGCCAGGTTTTTGCAGTAATCTAGCACCATATCATCTGTAATATTCACAAGTGTGTTTGCAGGTATTGCTGATAATGTCATTGCTCTCCCCATCAATATCTCATGTGGAGATAACCCAGTCTTTTTGTCAGGTGTACTTCTCATTGACATTATTACTAGCAGTAGAGCATCTGGCCATTTCAAATGTGTTGATGCACACACTTTTGCCTATTGTGATTTCAGCGTTCCTTTCATTTGTTCTACAAGACCTGAAGATTCTGGGCGATAACTGCAATGCAATCTTTGCTGAATGTTTAATGCTGAAAAAAGCAAGTTTACCACCTCATTATTGAAATGTGTACCCCTATCTGATTCAATTGAGACCGGAAAACCAAAATGTGGAATTAGTTCTCGCAAAAGCAATTTAGTCACAGTTGAACTGTCCTTTCTCCTTGTCGGGTAAGCCTCAATCCAATGACTAAAAATGCACACAACCACAAACACATATTTCAAACCGGCACATGCAGGCATCTCAATGAAATCCATTTGCATTCTACTGAATGGACCTCCTGCCATACCGTTGTGACCCATTTTGACAATTGTTCCTTTGCCAACATTCATCTGCTGGCAAATTATACTCCTATGGCACACCAGCTCTGCCACTTGTCTGAATTTTGGATTGTACCAGTATTGTTTAAAACTTCTGATCATTGCATCCCTTCCAATATGTGTTTGACCATGGTAGTACCTCACAATTTGCCTCAGTAAACTGTTTGGCAACACTACCTTTCCTTCTATGGTCACCCAAATCTTATCCTCCCTTTGTATGCATCGATGTTTAATCCAATCTCTCATTTCCTCTCCAGAACATTGTTCTGCATTGCTTTCAATTCATCTAGTGTCTCCACTATCTGTACAGTGAAATTGGCATAAATCTCTTCATTTTCAGACATCAATTCCCAATTTCCCTTGAATGAAATTCCATTTAGAGCACAACATTGTGCAACCTGGTCTGCATAAGCATTTCCCAAATTGACATAATCTTGACCCATCTGGAGTGCACTGCATTTGAACACGGCAATTTTCTCAGGTTTCTGCACTGCTTGTAATATATCATGTATTCTTTCCCCATTTCCTACAGATGATCCTGAAGAAGTTAGGAACGCTCCCTGTGACCAAATTTGCCCAAAATCATGCACAATTCCAAATCCGTATTGACTATCAATATAGATTGTGACCTTCATTTGATCTGACAATTGACATGCTCTAGTAAGAGTCACCAGCTCTGAAACTTGTGCAGATTTCACTCCTTTAAGCCATGAAGCTTTTAGTATGCTTGTGACTGTACACACTGCATACTCCACTCTCAATGTACCCCTGTTGTCCTGTAAGCAAGAACATCAACAAAAAGAATTTGATCACCGTCTTCTAAACAAGCATCTTTAATGTCTTCTCTTGGGTTGGTACAAAGTTCTGTCACTTCCAAACAATCATGTTTAACATCATCTATGTTGGACAGATCTTCCCCCTCATTTGGTAATAATGTTGCCGGGTTAAGCACTGTGCACCTTTTTATTGTCACATTTGGTGCCCCTAGAATAACTGTTTCATAATGAGTCAATCTTGCAGTTGTCAAATATTGTGTCTTTGACCTTGTCAGCAGTATTTCAATTGAATGAGGTAGCATAACTGTTAGTGGATAACCCATTACAATATTTTCAGTTTGAGTTATACTCTGCTCAACAGCTGCAACAGCTCGCAGGCATCCGGGTAGGGCGGCTGCAACATTATCCAAGGTAGTTGAAAAATATGCTACCGGGCGATTGACACCACCATGTTTTTGTGTTAAGACAGACGAAGAACATCCATCTCTCTCATGACAAAACAATAGGAAAGGTTTTGTGTAGTCAGGCATACCTAAAGCTGGTACTTGACACAAACTCTCTCTCAGCTCAGTGAAAGCTTTCACACACTCCTCACCCATCATTATAGGATCTGAAACATCCTTATGTGTCAATCTTTGTAATGGCTTTGAAACCGCTGAAAAATTAGGAATCCACTATCGACAGTAACCCACCATTCCCAAAAACATTTTCAACTCCTTTTGGGAACTCAGCATTTTCCTTTTCATTATTGCTGTCACTCTCTCTCTGGAAAGTCTCCTCGACCCTTTCTCAATCCAATGTCCCAAATACTTCACCTCTTGCTGAAGGTATTGCAACTTAGCTGGAGAAACATTATGACCATTGTCTCCCAGGAAATTCAACAATGCAATCGTATCCTGCCTACATCCTTCCTTTGTCTTGAATGCAATTAGTAAGTCATCAATATACTGCACTAAGGTCGACTTATAGGGCATCACCAACAACTCCAGGTTCTTTTTCAAAATCTGATTGAAAATCAATGGTGATTCTGAAAACCCCTGAGGAATCCTGCACCAACAGTAGACTCTAGTCAGGAATTTGAAACAAAAGAGATATCTGCTGTCCTCATGAAGAGGTACTGAGAAAAATGTTTGGCACAAATCAGTGACTGAAAACCACTCTGCATCACATGGAATCTGAAACATTATTACTGCTGGATTGGGTACCACTGGACAACACTTCAATACAATGTCATTTATTTTCCTTAAATCCTGAACCAATCGTATTTTCCTATCCGGCTTCTTCAAACCCATGATTGGTGAATTACAAGGATTGCTCATCACTTCTTTCAAAACTCCTTGTTCCAAGAACTGTTCTATCAGTGGCCTTATCCCTTCTATGATTTCATTTGTCATTGGGTATTGAGCTGTTTGTGGGAACACCACATTCTCTTTCACTGCCACCTTGACTCCCTCAACTCCTTTAATCAAACCAATGTCTTTTCCTGAAAGATCCCAAACCTTTAGTTTAACCCTTTCCTGCAGATCACTTGGCAAGTCTTTCTTTTCAAACACTGGAAAGAAACTCATTACATCCTCCAAATAGTGTTCTTCATGTATTTCATCTTCATTGACTACCTGGTCCTCTTCCACATTCAACAAAGCTAGTGCACATCCTCTCATTCTTTTTTCCCTCATTGGCTGTCAAAGCTTCCTCATTAACGCAAATGGCCTCTATTGTAATTCCCTTTCTGGAACACATAATTGAACAATTTATTTTGCACAGCAAATCTTTTCCCAACAATGATACCGGACTGGAATCACAAACTACAAAATATGATAGTCTCTATAATTTCTAATTTTCACAAGGGCTGGTTCTGTAAGGGCAATAACCAACTGTTTATTTGCAACACCTACCATCTGCACTGTCCTCTCAGAAAGAGGTATGTCTGGTACTTCCACTGTCCGTATCGTCAAGCGCGTTGCTCCTGTGTCAACCCAAAAATTAACCTCATAGCCATGTACTTCACCCTGCACATAAGGACCTCTCTGATCCACATCTAATGATGCACCCATTATGAACTCCTCCTCATCTGAACTAATCAACAGCCATTCAGTGTTTATTTCACTTTCACTTTGTAAGGAAAATTGCTCAGCTGTGTTTACACATTTGTTTTCATTCTGATTCATGACCACCTGAGAAAGCATAACCTGTTGCTGTTCTATTGGGCTCTGTATTAATTGAACTTGTCTCTGTGTTTTCATTTGCTGTACAGGCACCATCTGCACCTGTTGCTGCATTTGTTGCATTTGCGGCATTTGTACTTGTTGTTCCTGGGGTTGCACATTCTGCATTTGTTGCACCGGCTGTAAAGGCTGAAAACCTTGCATATTATTCACTTTATTCTGATAATTTAGATTTTTACCTCCCGTTCTAGGTCCTCTCATGCCCTGAAATGAATTGAAACCATTTGTTTGCTGAATCATTCCTCCTCCCTGATTCAACATTGGACACTGTCTTTTCCAGTGTCCCATTAATCTGCAAATGTGGCAGGGTAATACTTTTCGCCTCTGCTGCTCATCCGGCATCACCATTGAACTCAAGTCCACAATTCTATTAACTATAGAATCATCATTCCTCATCCTCGACCACAACCTTGATTCAGAAACAAACCATTTCTCTGTGGCAACTGTTGTAAATTTCCCTGCATTCTCATCTGCGCTGCCTTAATCTGCATCACCATTGCTTTTTCTTTCAGCTTCTTTTGTTTCACATCAATTTCATCACTACAATATTTAGCATACTGCAGAACCTTATCAATCGGCTTTGCCTGCCAACACATCAAATGATTCTTAATCATTTGACTCACTTCTGGTTTAACCCATCGACAAATTTGAACACCAAATGATACATTTTTTCCTTTTCAATAGCTTCTGCACCACTAAATTGTTTGAATGCCATCAACAACCTCTCATAATACGCATTAACTGACTCCTTCCCTTCTTGTGTTATTCTATCAATGCGCTGCCAATCAACGCTTTTCAGCAAAACTCTCGTTTTCAGAAATTCAATGACTTTATAGTAATATTTCATTACTTAGGAGATGGTGCACCTGTTTTCGAAGCTCTTTGCGGTTCACTCGTCGGCCAATCAACACTTCTTTTACGTTCAACCCACAAATCTGCTGGTACCACAATGTCAAAAGTGTATTCAAATCTTCCCAAAGACACTTTAAAAGTTTCAGAAACCTATCTATCTGTTGATACCACTCCATCGGCTTCTCTCTCAGTCTTCGATAATCAGTTGTAAAACTTATGATGTCACTTCTATTCCAAGGTACATGAATACAATTCCATCCCGATGTTTCTCTTATTGCCTGTATCTCATCATCTTTCTTAGGTCTCTCTCTTTTCCTGTCCCATTTACTCTCCTATTTATTCAATGCTCTCCAAACCTGCACCTTCTCAAGTAACTCTTTGAGATGCGTTCTCATCCCTGCAGATCTCATGTGAACAAAGTCTTCTTCCTACAAACCCAGCCTATAACTCCTTCTCAATGTTTTCATCTTTGTCAAATCAATGTCATAATCATCTGGTACATATTGTAACTGTTGATAAACTCTGTTCGCTCCTTTTGTAATGACTTTACACAAGTATCTCAATGGCCTTTCGGTATACGAGTCAAGTCTGTTCACTCCCATTGTTCCCTCTAAATGTTCACTCCCTTCCATGTTTAATCTTACTCTGTTTATCATTTCTTCCTCTTTTTCCTTTCTCTCCTGTTGTTTTAAACTATTTAAGTCCTCCAACCATTATGTTATTTGTTGTGCAGACAAGCCTTTCAGTGATACTCCACTAGCTTGTGCAACTGTTCTTCGCCCTTGCCCTAAACTCGTACTTGGTTGTTGAGCCATTGTTTCCGATGTGTCGACAGGTGACAAATCTATTAGAGAATTCATCTCATTTGAACTTGGTCCCTGTCTATTCTGCACATTTAGCAATTAATTCTCTCCACTGTTGTCTACTCAAACATATAATGGAGTCACTGGACCCATCGTAATAGGTACAGTAATTGCATCTGGATTCATCAGTGTCACAGCACCCGTTGTTTATCCTGCTCTCATGCTCTGCATTTGTGGAATCTGTATATGTACAGGTTCTCTTATCTTTGTCCCTTGATGACCCTGTGACAGTATTATATTTGCATTTGTTCTCACTGTCTGGATCTGTAGCTGTACCTCAGGAATGTTCATTTCGAACTGTTGTCTATTGCTCACTGAGTCATTAAAACTACTCTGCATCGTAACTCTCTCATGACTCAGGTCACCCCTCGCTGATTCTGAAGTAAATGGTGCAGTAGGAATTTTGTTACTCATACCACTCCCATTTACTCCATTTATATTCTGCTGTATCGCATCTGGTGGAAGATATGTTTCTACAACGTGGTTAGCCACCTCGTCTTCCTCTGTGTCATCATTGTTAAACATGACCCTTTTCAGCTCTTTTGCGTTCTTTTCTAATGAACCCTTCTTCTTTTCCTTTCCATTTTTTTGTCTAACCTCGTCTTCTTTTGTTCTTGCTGTAAATAACCTAACCCCGTGTAACGTATCTTCTGTCAAGCTTTTCTGTTCCTCATCCCACATCGTTTCAGACAGTGTTTTCTCTACCCTTCTCATTTTCTTTTCATATTTAAAAAATTGCTGTTCCTTCGCTACCAGCTCCCATACAGCTAATGCCTCATACCCCGCTGGCCTCGGTAGAGGTTTAAGACTGTACATCCTCGTTCTCAGGTTATCCAGAATTCTTAAATGGAAAGTACCATGTTCTGGAAAAGCTAAACAACCTTCTTTCTTTGTGATTTTGACCCAATGCTTCTCTCCTCAAACACAATAGATGCTGGAGTATTTTCAGGTGGACAAATCTCTCCTTCCAATACTGGAATATATTCATCACCCCTCAACACACATTTCAAAGCTTTGAAAAACGTCATTTTGACTTGATTTATTCAAACTCGGTATCCACAAAAAAATTAATTTCAAATTCAAGTTGAACAAAAACATCTCAAGGAGCAATCAACAAAGTTAAAGAATAACCAATCATGTAGAGTGGCTACATTTCCACAATTCTCTTCCCCTGCCTTCCAATTGCGTTAATCTATTATCGGACTGATTGACGAATCCGTTCACAACTCCTTTCTTTCAATCAACCAATCCCAGCGCGGCACTGCTATGTCACATTCAACACATTCGCTCCCCTCAGCACTTTTGCTGAGACACTGACAAAGTCTCTCGTACTAAACTTTCACAACTCACATGCAAAATAATGCAATATTAATTTGCGAGCTATCTTGAAATAAGAAAACAAATTCACTCATTTACTACAGGTAAGGTAACACAAATGCTTCAGAACCTTCCAAAGAAACCTTCAGCTTTTGCCTACTCCTTTTTCACAGTTCCCACAATCATGAGTAAACTTCGACCAGCAAACTTTACTACTCCACTGTTCCTTGGACTATTATCTATTGCACTTAGTACTCACCACGCCTTCAGTATATTTCATTCACACCAATTTATCACAAACTCGATTTACCAATCTTGACAGATCGGTCTACTAAATGAATGAATTACAACATATACCAATTGTCTCTCTACACTTGTCCTTATACTCTGGAGTCCCAGACCTCTCTATCTCTCTAGGTCTGTCATCAACAACGATGTGGATGATTTTTCCTGCATCAAGCGCCAGACTCAAATTAAGAACACCGCTTCCCTACTCTCATACCTGTAGGAATACACCCACTCTACCTAATCACTAATTTGAGTATCTCTACTCGTCTAAACTCACATTCGATACAATCATCTGCAAATTAGCTAAAGCTGTGCACGCGCAAACACTTTATTCTCCTCAATCAAATACAGTCAAACACCGCCAAGAACATTCCCATCAACCTAGGGGGTCTCCAAGAACCGGGAAAAGTCACTTATGGCAAACTAGCCACTCATCATGTTAAATCCTTATAACAATTTAAAAAAAAGAAAGAACAAGCACACCACTTTGACACACCCGAACCTCACAGACCCATTATATTATAATGAAAACAATGACGTAACCGTCCTCTGCTACCAAAAAGTGCTAACGCACCATGAGATCCTAGCTATTATCAATACCAAATAGTGGATTCAGCGCTAGAGGACGATGGATCGAAGCAACATAGCTTTGAGGGGATGTCACCAATGGGAGATGTGAGGACCATAAATACCAACAACCTTCAATATTAAAAAGTGTTAGTCAATAACTACACCAGTTTAGTAATTAAAATCATGGATTTATTTCCCTATATTAACAACGCTAGTGTCACGAAAATAACTCTCAAACACAAATGATAAGCATATAAGATCAATAGCAGATAATTAAAACGATGTATATATCTTAGTCTAACTAATACAATTAAACAAATTACCTCCAAAAGAATCACATTTATTAATAATACATAAACTGGTAATGATGGCAAAGTATAAATTAGTTCAGCATCAAATGATCTCAGGACAAGTCATAAGCATATCAAGATAAGTTCCCTAACTAACCACAAATCAGCATTACATGTTGGGCTTCATGTGAAAAGAATTTGGTAACATTAATTTAGAAAACTCTTAACTTGATTATGATATATAAACAACTATTAATGTGCAGCAATAAAATCATTAGTTGCAGCTGGTACCTGGAAAGCAAAAGAGACACAATTCACATTTAATAATACACATTACCACAAAAGTAGTAACAGAAAATGATCAGCTTCAGCTTGAGGACACCATCAGCTATCTCATCAGAAGTTTTGGGCCTAACAACAGCTAGTCTTGAACCTCGTCTGCTCTATAACGAACGAACGATCTCAAACAAACTAAAAACTCACAACCAAATGCACTAACTTCTAATCACTCTACACAGGTTGTTATGCTAAAATCTAATCAACTCCTGATTGGTCAGTCTATAGGATGGTTTCATTTCAGCCAATCGACAACTAAATTGATTACCTAAACTTAACATATCAACGCTAAATATAACATTTTCATTCAATGTATCTTTACTTCTTCTGTCTCGCCTGTAACTCCATTGTCTCATCCGCCTCTCGTGTATCTTGTTCTCAGGAAGAAACTTTCACTGTTACATTTACTTCCATCCTCGAGGAAAGACCAGATATTAGTAACATTCTTAAACAATAGGACATTTCATCTTATGCAATGTTCAGTTAATAGATGACCTTGTAGGACATAACACTGCAACCCACTAGGGGTAGCTGTGGATACGTCTACACAAGCTTTGAAAACACTTATAATGAAAGCTTTCAATCATGGAAAACAACCTAGTGTTTGAATATAATTTTGCTTAGCCAAGAACAGAAACACAAACATTTCCAGAAGTTTCTCGTTTTACACATTAGTTCATTACACATTTTAATATGAAAATCATTAATAAACATATTAGAAAATTCACACTCTCACAAGCACAACTAGCTCTTTCTGTCAAGGTCATCTGTGGGTCTGCACACTAGGTTGGAGGACCCCAAATGTATACCCCCTCCCACCATTCAGTGTCTTCTTAAGCTCTCTCATGCCTGGAGCATTTGTTTTGAAGCTGGGAGTAGTTTGTGTTTTAAGGGCCTTGTTTGTAATAATATTCTAGTTGTCCTTACAATGCGTAAGG
Organism: Pleurodeles waltl; assembly: GCF_031143425.1. NCBI lineage: Eukaryota > Metazoa > Chordata > Amphibia > Caudata > Salamandridae > Pleurodeles > Pleurodeles waltl. Next base: position 849,662,439 of record NC_090446.1, on the reverse strand, counting down.
CACTACGCCCTCTAGGGGCTGAATATATGGTTACACAGCATTACATTCTGCCATCCTGTTACATGACCATGCTTCTTACAAATGCTATTTTATTGTGATGCCCTCCAGGGGGCTGTTCTGAGCATTACAGTCAAGAAACCACAATATTCGCTGCACTCGAAAACTCGCCCCGTAATGCTTTGCAGGGCATTCCTCTTACAAAATATTTGTGACCATAACTCACCATGTGGTGGTCCTAGGACAATGAGGCCACCATCAGAATGTTCAGCCTGATGCACACTTTCTGTCTATGTCATCTCTGGGTCCCTACACTAGGTTGAGGGGACACTAAAATAATAATGTAAATACATATAATAAATAATAGCAATAGTTTCATTGTTTGCTGCAAATAAAGAAGGAAGGTAAATGGAAGTGCTTTAGTTGTATGCAGGGCCACTGAAATGATGGGGCAGAGAGGACCAAATTATGTGGCAGGGTTGACCAATTTATGTGGATCGAAAATCCAGTTATGCATTTACAACGCCAAAGCTCTAACTCAAGCAAATGCGAGACCTATTGCATTGCAAATGCTTGCTTCATTTACTGTGCTTAGTCTCATAACATAGATTAGCATTTTCTTTCAAAATCACCCTTTCAGCACACACTATAAGCATGTGCCTGCAACGTTTCTTGCATTTTATTTGTTTTATATGTTAGCTTTCAATGACTATCTACATATGAACATTCTATAGTAAGTGCATACGATCTGCCACCTGACATAAAATAACATTTTGTTACCAGCTCAGGTCACAATGAAACAGTATCAGTTTGATGATTAGTAGACACCCCCGCTGGTTCCAGTGGATGCAGCCCTCTATTGCTGCTCAGTTTAACAAACCTTACTGAGCTTAGGAACAACCCATAGCAGTCAGCCTTAAACTACTCTCCAAAATTGGATTCAAATCGTTCTTCTTCCACTCTACTCTTTAGGCTCTCTGACAATCACAGCTCTAATTATATTAATGGAGTTATGATGTCTCCAGTCACCTGTAATGAGAAAATAATAGAGCTGCTGAACTGCAATAACTTATTACAGTTGAGTTTTGATGTCATAATGCCTGGTGCCAGCAGACAAAATGCAAACCACTGTCATGTTTTTGAAGCCACACAAAGCCACTTTGTGTGACTTTCAATTGGTTAAAAAATATGGAGTAACGGAATGCAGCACAAGTCACTGTGTTGCCTTACTCTGTGCTAGGGAGGCATTCCATGAGTTTTGCTTGGGTGTTTCCACGCAACCCCTGTGGTTTATGACGCAATCCCAGATTTACCAAACCTGGTAATTCGCCAAGCTCTGGCACCTCCCCAGGTGAGGCGTAACAAGGAGAAATGTCTTTGTTTCTCCTAGTTCTTTCCTCTTTCTACATGTGCTGCATCCAGCAGTACACATAGAAAGAGAAAAAAGCCTAAGGATTATCTTTGTGCAGAAAGGTGCTACTTCCTGCACAAATAAATTATGCATGCAACGCAGGCACCCTTGCACCATGGTGAAAGCGTTACTACGTTGGCTCTGGCAAGCCAAAAGGGGGCCAGAGCAGGGGGAAAGGACAGGAATGCACCATATTGATTTAAAGATGGTTAATTTCTTCCCTTTCTAAGTGACACAGGGCAGTGCAGCAAGGTGACGTTGCGCTGCTCTGAGCCACAAAGCCTATTCACTTGGGAATAAGGGTTTAAGCAAGAGTAGGGAAAGGCTGATGATCTGACCGCTTAATATAAGGAATAAAATACCCTTTATAATATGTTAAAAGTTTGTTGCAAGTCACCTTGTAGTCCCATGACTGAATTAAGGAACTGCTTAGTGGCTTCAAATTTCATAACAATGTACTGAAAAGGGGTACTTCATCCAATTTATTGAATCTACTATTGCTACCATTTATGATGTAAATAGCCATAGAAGTAATGCTGTTTTTTGTTCCCTCCTCTTACAGAGCTGATGCCAGGCAACACAACAAGCTTGTGGATTACAAATGAGAGCCCAGAGACAAGAAATACACAAAGAAAAATGTTACAGAGAGACTCAGCACAAACCATTCATGCATGCCTCCATTTCAATGCATTAGCACAACACATTTCAATATGTTTGCTGCCTGTGGACTTTATAGTTTATATCTCCAGTTTAGCATGGGAAGGTTAGGTAAAGTCAAGATTTCGGAAGTAATTAAGGAGTGGTTTGATCAAGACAAATTTAGAAGGTTAGAGCTTTGTATGTGTTGTTTATTTCTTAAAAGTATATCCAGGGCTGGGTCGGGGGCCTATGGAGGGGGTGCTACCTTTCAACAAGAGCCCCCCCAGTTACATTGGGGTCCTGTGCAGACACGCCGGACCCGGGAACCGTGGAGCCAGGTGACGTGAAGCGGCTCTAACGGCTGATGACAAGAAACAACCGGGTGCGGCATAGCGAGGTGCCCTGAAGCGCGGCCTTGATTTCAGTGAGGGGCGGAGGGCTCCGGCGGTGATTGGAGCGGCCAGGAGCGTCTCTCCCTGGTCGTATGTGCTGGCTCGGCATCCGCTCCCTTCGTTAGGACCAGCGCATGCTAGGAGGGGGAGGCGAGGGGTGAATGCCCTCCCCCTTCGTGTGGCAGGTGAGCGGTCGGCCCTGCGTGCAGCTGAGCACCGCGGACCGGTGGAGGACCCCGCGGAAATGTGACAGGTGCGGCAGATGACCGCACATGATTGAGGCTGATGGAGTAAGGTGTCCTGACGCCCACCTGAGACCACGAGGTCCAGGCAACTCAGTTCCAGCAAGTCACCCTGGCTAAAGGTCAGAGGGGCTTTGAGGAAAGAAGCAGGAGGAATCAGCACTTCTCTGGGCTCCCAAGGCAAAGGCAGGCGGCAGATGCAAGAGACCCATCAGGAGGGTAGCCACCCTTGAGAACGTCTGTGAGTACTGTGAAGGACAGGGCCCACCTGTCTGACCACTGCAGAGCAGTGGTTGGGGTCCCAAGTAGTTAGACCCCCTGGGGCTTATCACTGCAGACGCCATTCTTCCGCCCTCTACTCTCCCAACCTTGCATAAGCCAGGCAATTGATGTTGGGCCCAGAACAAGCAGAGGATGACCCTGGGAGCTCAGAGGGGGAGGTCCACAGCTGTTCTGATTGCCCGCAGTTGGAATTGAGAGCGCAAGCTCTTGTTTCGGAAAATTTTTGCAGTTGCGAGATCCCCTCACAGCAAGTGACATCTTTCTCAGGCCTAATATGCTTGGTTGAACCCTCACGACGGCCATAGTACTGGAAGCCTTGGCGGCTACGACGCAGACACCAACGCTCCTGCAGCAGGACCAAGGTCTAATATCCACATCTTCATCAGGTAATTCCTCTTCAGGATCTTCTCCCCTCCGGGGCAATGCCAAACAGGAAGTGTTCCAGCAAACACACCAATCAATTATTGTTTTCCGAGGCCATTGCGCAACTGAAGAACATGGCAGCGCGGACAGTCCTTCCTTGCCCCGCGACTTCGCCAGTTGAACCCCAGGCAATGGAGACAGCGGATTGCATACTGCAGGAGATCACCGCAGTGGGATGCCAACTGGGGGCAATGGATTCAAAGATATCAGACCTGACTGTGGCCTCTACCTCCATATAAGCTGACATTGCCAGCTTCCGGGAGACAACAAATGACTTAGATCAATGCCTCACGACTGTGGAGGACCAAGTCATGTCACTGCCTGAGCGAGAGGCAGAATTACGGTCTCTGCAAGCAAAGGTCACAGACTTGGAGGACAGGATTTTCAGAGATAACGTTTGCCTTTTTGGCATTCCGGATCACAACAAGGCCTCCAATATCAAAACTTTTCTCAAAAATCTCCTACCTGAGCTCACAGGCCTGGATTTCTACCCGCCACTGGAGTTCCAAAGAGTCCACAGGATAGGCCCTCTATATAAAGCAACCTCCGGCAAGCCCCGTCCCATCACCGCATGTTTTCTGTGCCATGAACAGGCATGCCAGACCATCTCGGCAGCTAAATCTCAAGGTCCATAGTCTCTGGAGGGGCATGAGATCAGGGTGGCGGCAGATTTTTTCAGACTAACAAATGAAAAGTGGATGGCATTCTTGGCCCTCTGTCCACAACTCAGGAACCTGGATGTTAAATTTGGTCTTTTCAAATCAGCTTGCATGTGGATTACATATAATGGTAAATCCATGGACTTCACTGAACCTGAGGATCTCAGCGCCTTCCTATATGGCCTTGCTCCTCATCCTATGGATTTCGTCCCAACATATTCGGATCCAGACACCCTCACCTCTGGAGATCCCCCCTCTGCTTCACTCCCTCTGTCTCAGCCTCAACGTACAGCCTCACAAAAGAGGGGCAGGGTTTCTGACCACCCACCTAAATCACAGGAGGGCCAGGACCATGCCCTTAAAGCAGTGATTGACCACACTCAGGACCAGGGCAGAGACAAGTCCTATATCCCCCTGAAGCCAGCTTTCGAAGAGCACCCGTATTGTTGGACTCCATGGTGCTCAGAGGACTCCTCATTCCCCGCCCAGCAACAGGCGCTTTCTCATTGGACAGCTAAGTGTCATATTAGATTATCTTTACCATTCTCTTTCCCTTCAGCTGGGGAAGGTGAGGGGAAGGACTGGACCAGAGTTATGTCCTTACGTTTGGGTAGTGGCTGCAGTTATTCATCTCTACTATTGGACTTGATAAATGGACAGCTTCAATGTGAATACTTTGTCACCTTGGGGGTTAAATTATGGTCAGAATCGCTGAGCAGCAAAGGATACAAATGATTTGTTCAAGATAACCTTTACCTCCGCGATTAGTATTTCTTTCTATTTCTTTCTCTCTCTCTTTTGCATCTCTCGCTTTCTTACTCCTTACTCTACTGTTAGTCCGATTCTTTTTCATTCTATGGCCGAGGGTTTCCCCCATATTTTCTCCCTTACCTGTTTGTTGCTTTTTATAACACAAGTGCTCTGAGCTTCACTACTTCCAGCCTATTCTTTCATTGATTGCGACAACGTACACGTAATCTCCTGCTCCCCCTCGACTAGGTCTCTAAAACACTCCATAATGGGGTTGGTGACCCCACTCACGGTCCTCTCTTGGAATGTGCACAGTATGACGCACTACATCAAGCGACAGAAGGTCCTAGCTTATCTCCGATCAAAAAGGTCTGTCTTATTGCAGGAAACCCAACTCTCCTCATCAGAATCTGGAAAAACTCCGTAGAGGCTGGGTGGGCAAGGTTCTTTTCAGCAGAGCGCCATCTGTGCACAGTGAAGCACAACGATCGGGGGGAAACGTGGGGTGGCGATACTTATTCGTCAATCCCTACAGTTCAGGCTTCTTAAAAGGTGGTGCGATCCAAAGGGGCATTTTGTCCTCATCAAGCTCACCCTGGGCTCTTCCACAATTTGTATTGGTACTATCTATGATCCCAAAGACTCCAAACGTTCTTTTTTTCTTTCCCTTAATCGCCTACTGACAGAGATCGGCGCCTCCCAATACCTGCTTGGTGGGGACTGGAACCTAGTGCAGGATGTCATCTTGGATCGATCAAGTGGTCTTGATGCGGGCAATAATGCCGATCAGGCCCTCCTAAGTGACGTCCTGTCGGATCATGGCCTATTGGACCACTGGCACCTTTCTCATCCATCCGATCGAGAATACACCTTTGTCTCCACGGTACATGGGACTCAATCCCGGCTGGACTACTTTCTGATTAATCATCGGTTATCACGGATGATTCGAATGTCTGAAATTCTTCCATCTGCACTGTCTGATCATGCTCCGGTTTTATTGGAGCTGGGGATGGTCTCACCCGGTCGTAAGCCTTGGCGTCTCCCAAACCCCAGATACCGAACCCCGAAGGGGAAGGAACAACTTAGGTCTCACATCGCCACCTATCTTCAGAACAATAAAGGTTTGGTCGATTCGCCCCAGCTACTGTGGGCGGCCGCAAGGGCAATGATTAGAGGACAGCTTATGAGAGACGCGGCCATTTCCAATGCCCAAAGGCGTGATCAGCAGAAAAAACTGGAAGAATGCATTGCCCAGACCACCCGTGAGTAAACTCAAACCCCCACTCTGTCCACTCGTCGTCACCTGGAACTAGCCAAAATGGAGCTCAATTCCCTCTATACATCTCGGGTGGAATATGCCTTACAGTGACTGAGAGGTCGCCACTATGAGCACGGGGAGAAGGCGGGTGACCTGTTAGCCGCTCAACTCCGTCAAATGGAGGCGGCACTGGCCATACCAGCCTTACATGTGTCCAACAACACTTTTATTACGCACACACAGACCATTGCGGAGGAGTTTGGTTGTTTATACCAAACTCTCTACACCCCAGAAATAACTGAAGACATGGGTCGCTTGGACGCCTTCCTTGAGAGGGCAAATATACCATGTCTCTTGGATGAGGGTAGAGCGCTCCTGGAGGGTGACATCAGTAAGGAGGAGATACAGCAGGCGATAGCCATATCTCCCATATCACAAGGCACCTGGGGAAGATGGGTATATGTCAGAATTCTATAAATGGACGGGAGCAGATACTGTAGACACCTTATATGAGGCCATTTGGAGGGCTGATCAGATGGGTTCTCTAAACCCTTTCTCCAACAAAGCCTCTATCATAGTTCTTCCCAAGCTACCCATGTAAGGACCCTCTTTTATGTGCCAGTTATCGTCCCATATCCCTCCTCAATGGAGATATCAAGATCCTAGCAGGGATCTTGGCATCCTGCCTCAAGAAGGTCATCCCCTCTCTGGCTCACCACACTTAAGTGGATTTTGTACCTGGTTGCTCGTCGAGGAATCACCGCTGTACACTACTTCACGCCATCTGGATGGCTAGGGATTCACAGCAGGAGGCCCTTGCCCTCTCACTGATGCTGAGAAGGCGTTTGATCGAATAGAGTGGTGGTACCTCTTCAAAACATTGAAAAGTTTTGGTATTGGGACTAGCTTCATCAACAGAGTGCGTCAGGTTTCGCTCCAACACTTTCTCTGTCAACAGAGGAACTCAACAAGGCTGCCCCTTGTCACCGTTATTATTCCTACTAGCTGTAGGACCCTTAGTGGCCACAATTCACAGTTCCAATCTTATATCCAGAATATCAGTCCCTTGCGGCTTGTCCACCATTTACTTATAGGCTGATGATATTTTACTCACCCTCACCAACCTACATAACTCCTTACCAGCCGTCCGAGCTATCCCATCGGAATTTGAACATCTTTCGGGTTATCGGATTAATTGGGACAAGAGTGAGGCGCTACCATTATCACCAGTGACAATAAGTGCTTCGGATCAGGGATTCTCAGTAATGTCTTCATTATCTGGGCATTGACATTAACTGAGGTTTGGATAAAATGGTAGCTGACAATTTAGGCCCATTGTTTAGCAGTATGAAACTGGATTTTGAGAAATGGACACACCTGGGGCCCTCTTTGTGGGGCAGAGTGCAGGCAGCACGAATGGTGACCTTACCGTTTTTTTTATACGTCCTGGGCATGTTACTTTGCGAATACCTCTCCTCCGAGAGATAGATCGCTGTATCCGGGCGTTCGTTTGGGGGTCAGGGTGTCCATGGCTGTCTAGAGCTGCTTTGCTCGCCAGACGTGAGTTTGGGGGTTTGAGTCTCCCCTCAGTGGAACATTACACCCTTGTATTACATCTTTCGCAGGTGGTCTTTTTACTCCCGCCACTTTTGGTGGAAGTGGAATCGACACTCTAGCGTTCCTCATCAGGACTCCAGGCGCTCTATAATGCTGGCCCAGCACCCCATCGTATCACCAATCCTATGATCGGAGCCAAGCGAAATTCATGGCAACAGGCACACCGCTTAATGAAAGTGGACCCCCTTATACATGACAGGGCGCCAATATGGGGCAATAAAGGTTTTCTGACTGGGGGAATTACTATTTTCTGGAAGGAGTGGTGTCGAAAGGTCTTAGGAGGGTGGACCAACTCCTAATAGGGGATAGATTGAAATCGTTCTCGGAACTCAGGGAGGAGTTTGATCTCCTGGATCATCACTTGTGGCACTTTATACAGCTTAGGCATTGTCTGGAAAGACGCTTGGGGAACCCACCTTGGTGACTCCCTCAGTCCCCGATACTTCACTATCTGGAGACCTCGGGTCGCTTGAGGGGAGCAGTATCAGGACTGCAGGCATTGATTAACCAAAACTTCTTCTCTCTCCCCCTCCTCATCTCCCTCAAGAACAATTGGCAGGCATGCCTGCAGATTGAATATGAAGTGGAGGATTGGGCAGACTTAGTAGAGGCCAGAGAATGCAGAGCAAGGGAGGGCCGTTTGAAATTCAGTCTTTTCAAAATGTTGCATGACTGGTACTGGACTTCCCAGAAATTGCCTACTGCAGGGTTATTATCTCATGCCTCCTGTTGGAGATACCCTCACACTCATTGTGATTTACTACATATATTACATGACTGCCCAGTCATTCAGCCCTATTGGCGTTCATTTGGGGACACCCTCCGAGAAGCGTTGCCCTTACCGTCTTCACTCACTCCCTCCCTCCTATTGCTGCATGATACCGGAGAGCTCTACGATTTCTCCCGACTGCAACACCGTCTATTACACACTGCACTGGCCACAGCTAAGGTATGCATCCTCAGGCACTGGCGCGCAGCGACTGCCCCCTCCCATGGAGAATGGATCACTGCAATGTGTCAGACAGCCTCCCACGAGCGACTCATATATGACTTACAAGATAAAACAGAAGTGTTTTTACAAACATGGTCACCCTTTCTCTCAGGGAGCTGAATAACCACCGCGAGGGTCATGACATAAATGAGCAAGCGGGGCCACGCCTATCCGGAAAATTTATCATTACACACTAGTGCGATATCATCCCCTTCCGCCCTGCAACGGCCCCTGCTAAGTGCAACACACAACCCCACCTGCTCTACATTCGGTCCTCTCAAAAATGTACCGACCAGTTACCACTAAAACTTTTTTTTTTCCTACCTTCCTTCCTTTCTCCACCCCCTCCCCTATTCCCCTTCTTCACCTTGTTTTTGCCAATTATCCTTGGAAGTATCCCCTTCCCTTCCTCCCACTCCCATCTGTGTTGTTTATCCCCCCTCGATCACCACCATTCCCATTATCATCGTCATTATCATCCCCATCCATGCCTCTGTGCTATACATTCTCACTCTCACTCTCTCCTTCTCTCGTTCTCTCATTGACACCCTCTCCATATCTTATTAATTCTGTCTCCACTATCATTTTTAACCCATAATTGTGATTCTCTTGATTTACTTTTTCAGTTTTGTATATAGCTTCTTCAGCAGATGCCACCTTCCAAATCTGTGATCCCATCCTTCCTATTTCATACTGTCACCCAGCGACACCTACTATTCTTCCCCGCTTTGCTGTCAACGGGGTGTTATTCTTCCTCCGTTCCCCACGCCATGTCACCTTTTGAATCCTTCCTTCCTCTTGTCATGGGGTGGACATCTCTCCTCCTTGCAAACTTCTCGAATCACCGTTCCCCGCCATCTGCCCATGTCTCGTGTCTGTGGGGCCTACAGAGCCGTCTCTTACCTATAATTCACCATCCTCATGGGCATTCTCATACTCCCCATCCACCTATCTTCAATCTAGTCGAGGAATACTGGAGTTCTGAGACACTTAGGGGAGGGGTGGCTCGGGGTGGCAGGTTTGTTTGTTCTTTGAGGAATATTTCTGTCCATGCCCTGTATTAGGGTCTGAAGGGGGACGGAGGAGGAATATTGTGGTATTGTGGTATTATAGTATTGTAGTATTACGAAATTTTATTTTTTATGCAGTATTGTGTTAATGTATATTTGCACTACCGTATTATGGTATTGTACTATGGTATTATTCTGCTACTGTGCTATGGTTGTTCAATGTGCTTTATCTCAGTTGTAGTGTTGTGCCTTAGATAAAGACATGGAGTACCCAGGATCTTTTGGACATTATTATAAACCAAAGTGTCTCTCTTTTCTAATATGTTTGACCGTTTCTGCGTGGTATTGTCAGATTTTAAAGTATACGATGTGCATGGATCTTATGGGCCTGTTATTTGCTCTATGTACAATGTTATGGAAAATAATAAACAATTACAATGCACACAAAAAAAAAGTAGAGACACCATTTCACAATCCCTGTAAGTGCTAAAGGTGCAATGCTGGAATATTTTTCAATTGGAAAGATTTGAAGAGGGATTAATCATTGTCATCATCCTTGTCCCATTGGAGATTGAACTCTCCCATGTGAATCTTATCACAAGAGGAGGTTAGCAGATAGTTTCATCAGCAAGAAAACCATGAATAATGCTCTTTTTGAATCAAGGTGTGTAGTCTAATGTATTGAGCCTCAGTTGTTTGATGTTGTGTCTGTCATCTCCATAGTGAGTTACAGGAAAGCAGAGGAGCTTATTCAGATGATTATTTTGCACTTAAGCAATGTCTTGGGGAGAAACATTTTGTGAGGACAGTATTTTTCAAGGTAACAGTAATGAATGAAGCCGGATTTGAAAGTTGCATTATAGATCACAGGCTGGCTGTAAAAAGGGACTTCGCTGGGTTGAGAGGAGGTATTCTTCAAAGATTGCTTGGACAGAATGATCTTTCATTGTGTTTAGGATGTCTATCTCTGGAGAATGAGGCCATAGAACGTTTTGCAGGATCTGTGATCAAAGTGTGTTCTGTTGTGTGTTAGTAAAGACTAAGCTTTTGGGTTCATGTGTCTTAGGCTCTTCAGGAGTTGGTGTGTTGCATTAGGTCTAAAGCAACTTGCAGGGGCATAGTCCTGGGGAAGAATGGATTTTTGAACAAGCGCTGGAGACCATTACTTTTTCAATTCTGTATAGGTAATCTAGTTTAAATATATAGTCAAGCAGTTTATTTTCAGGATTGGAAAGCACATGGACACTCTGGTCAGTAAAAAGAGGCTGTCATGGTTGGAACATGCATGTGTAGAATGTCAGTTTGTGTGGCTGCCACTGCATTTGTGTAGTTGGACTGGACTGGAAGGTTGAGCGAAAGAACGATGTCCTGAGACAGTGGTGGCTACTGAGAGGGACATGGGTTGGTTCTTTATTGTATTTCAGCCCATGTAACTGTAGTATGTTTGTTACTTACTGTTGGACCTGGTACTTTGTACAGAGTCATTCCCCAAACCTTTTGCCTTCTCCTCCTAATTTTTCAGACCCTTTTTGGCTAACGTTATGACTCTGGTCACTATATCACTGCTAATCAGTGCTAAGGTGCATGTGCCCTCCCTTGAAAACTTTGTATGATTGGCTGATACCTGATTGGCACATTTAATATAATATCCAGGGCTTGTAAATTAAATACTACTAGTGGGCCTGCAGCACAGCTTGCGCCACCCGCAAAAGTAGCCTTTCAAACTTGACTCAGGCCTGCTATCACAGGACCTATTTGCGCAGTTTACTGCCACAGGGACCTGGCATCTAAATTGACTTGCCAGGCCCAGAACTCCCCTTTTACTACATGCAAGTCACCCCTAAGGTACGCCCTAGCTAGCCCAATGGGCAGGGCTCTATGTGTTTAGAAGGCAGGACATGTGCCTCATAGCGTGGCTGTCCTGGTAGTGACAAACAGCCTATTTTGTCTCTCACTGCTGTGAGTGCTGCCTTCTCATAGGATTGCATTGGAAATGCCCTGCCTTATGTCTAGGGGGTATTGTCTGATTTATGAGGGGTAGCATAGACATTTTGGTATGGTTGTAATGGTAGTGAGAAATGCTGCATACTGGTGTAGGTGGATTTTGTATTACCATTATAAAAATGCCACTTCTAGAAAGTGAGCATTTATCTGTGCTTATGACTCTGGTGTTTTGCATCTTGACTCCAATCCACGTCTGGGCAAAGTGACAGCTGGGCTTTGTGCATAGTTTTCAGACAGCCTGTACACAGGCAGAGTGGAGATGTCACAGGGGTGCATCTACATATTGAATTATCTTCCTGGGCTGAGAGAAGGGGAGACAGGGCACACTTGCATCTGTACAGCCTGTGCCCAGGCCTCACACAACGGGCTTATTTACCCCCAACTGATGTCTGGAACCTATGCTGGAGGATAGAGGGGACACTCCTAGAACCAGTTGTAACTGTTTGGAACCTCCTTTACCCCTCATTAAAAATACTTTGCAAAACAGAGTATTTTTTCCCATAAAAACACACAAGAAACCTACTGGGAACTGGGCACAGAATGCTGCTGGAGGGACTCACCAGAAACTGCCTTGGACTGCTGGTGCTGTGCTGACATGTGACCTGCTGAATCACTAGGATGAACTGCAACTCACTGCATCCCCCTTGTGCTGGTCTGCTGCAGGACCCTGCCACTCTGTTCTCCACTTGCGTCTTCCTGGGGCTGGGTTCTGTGACCCCTGCCCTTACCTCTACTTGCTTTGCAGTGCAAAGGAGCACTTAGCCTGGAGTGTATAACTCTGAGTGCCTTGTGTTATCTCCTAAAAAAACCTGGAAAGCGCTCATCCTTTTATGTATCCAGTGCCTTGAGAGCACTGATAATGCTGCTAGTTTAAGCGCTGTGCAAGCACTTCCTGTGTTGCGGCTGAATGAGGAGAATCACCGCCACAGCCCGGATTCCCTGAACGCGTCTGAAATGCATGGCTCCAGGTGTCCCCAGGGCACGAGAAGGTGAAGATTGGAGCAACGGCACTCCTACCAGTACCCCCAGGGTGATGCATGCGGTAAGGAGCACCCCCAGGGCACCGGCAGACCCTTCCTTTTGTATATTATCACAGCCGTAGCCCGGATCACCTAGTGAGCATATCTATCCCTGCATCGGGGAACCCGCTGACAGAGGGTTCCCTCCGGCAAAGCGTGTGGCTGGGCCCCCTTCGGAGCCCCGGTGGCCTCTGCAACTGCTCCAGGAGGAGCGGAGTGCCGATCAGTGCACTCCCACCACGACAGTGGATAGGAGAGGCCCTGCCCAGCCGAGACCCAAAAAAGACATGGTGGCCCCCACATGAGGAGTGGGGTCACTCATCCTTGTCCTATTTTTTTGCTTTGGGGAGCACAGGAGTTCTCATGTTCCTCACCTGAGTCTGATGTTACTTGCCCTCATATGACATGCATGACCTTGGCTCAAGGGTGAGTCCCTTTGCTAGGTCACTTCGAATGAGCAGTTGAGCTTCTTGTGCCTGAGAGTTAGGGAAGCCTCCCCCTCTCTCTGCGAGAACCTGGGAGAGCTCCTATTGGCGTAAGGAGAGAGCTGGAGCCCCATGTGGTGGCCCCGAATAGCGGCCTGGGAACAAGTCAGGAATGCTCCTTGGTTCTGGGTCTTCCTAACAACCGGATGACATTCCTTTGCGTAACAGGTCCATTGTGGATTACATAATCCTGTTTCTTTTACCTTGTTGGTGACATATGTTTGAAGGATATACGCAACGCTGATGGTATGGTGGTTTTTGCGCAAGGCATGTGCCACAGTGCACATGCATGACTTGCCATTTGTTTCTAATGTTTCTGGTATGGGCATTTATGAGGATCTTGTGACATGTGCATTATTGTAGTAATGTTTTTCCTGACTACTGCTTATATTGCAGAATAATGAGTAACCTGTGTGTTATATGTGACTACTGCTGATTCCTGCATTCCTGCATAGTAACAGTACTGACAACTGCTCGGGTAGCAGGATATTACTGACATGTTGTGTTTAGTCAAATGATGTTGTGTACAATACAGTTTGTTTTTATATAACTTGGTGTTGTTTTTCCTTTGTGGTGGGGATAGTGTGTCACGTGAGTTGTGTGTGTTATGCAAATGCTTTGCACATTTCCTCTGCGTTAGGCCTGACTGCTCCTGCCAAGCTGCCAAGGGGGTGAGCAGGGGTTATCCTGGGTGTGTAACTGCCTCCACTTGAGTGGAGTGGGTGGGTTCTCCCTGGCTTACATGCATACCCTAGTCAACCAGGAACCCCATTCCTAACACTTACCTTTGGTAACTCCTTATCTGGCAGAAAATATATCCAGCCACAGATACCTTAGAATGATCCCCAGATGTCAGAATGAATCTGCAAGATTTTTGGCAGTACCCCTGCTTGCCAGTAGGTAACATCGTTCGGCTCCATGGCAATGTTGTCCACACCAAAAGTAATGTGTGCATCACCTAAATAGATACTACGTGCTGACATCAGGTGCTTCCCTGACTTTCCACCCCAGGAGCTGTCACAATGTGGACTGACGACTGGTGTGGAAAAACTAGTGCCCTGAGAAGGGTGTCACTTACACTGCAATTGGCTTGCAGAGCTGGGAAGTTCTGAGGTTTTAGTAAGGAATCTGCAGCTAGACAGAGTCTCTAACAGAGAAGGGGTTACCAAGTGTAAGTAACTTGATCATCTGATAGAGGTTTTTAGCCACAGATTCCTAACCTCAGAAGAGATACCAAAGCAATGCCTCCCTGGAGGTGGGTCTGTGAAGGCAATTTTAAATCAAAAAGTCCTGTAGGACTGAATGGAAGAAGTGCCTGATACGATGGACCTGATTGTCCAGACAGCAGTGTTTGGTAAATGTGTATACGGATGAGCATGCTGCTACCTGACAGATGTCCACAGGTTAACACAGTGGTCACAGCATTAGCTCTGTTGGAAAGAGCATTCAATCCTGTGGAATCACACCATATCAGAAAATTATCCCAATGGCAGGAGTATACTGACTTGGTAGAGGCAAACCTGTCTGCCAAAATCACAGACTTCAGGAAGAAGATCGAAAGCTGTCAACTGTCGCTGCTCACTCTCCACGCATGAAGTTGAAGGGTGCACAGATTTGGCTGGAAAACCCTCCTCTGTTGTTGTCACAGAAAATCTTCTTGAAGAGGAAGCCTGATTGGAGGTCTGATGGTCATGCTCAACAGCTCGAGGTACCAGACTCTCTACGGCCAATCGACAGCCACAAGAAAAACGTGACCTGGTCATTTCTGATCTTCTTGAGAACTGTAGGCATTGGCAGAAAGGTGTAACTGACAAAAGTGGTGCAGGTGATGGCCTATCCTGACCCCCCACTGGGTGCTCAAAATGGTTGGAATGAAAGAGGTTAGGAGGCTGCAGGTATCAGGGGAATGGTGGACTGACCTGACCTCAAGCTACCTGTCCCATGTGGTCTATGGAGCCCATGTCAGCAGTCACAAAAAGGCTGAGAAGCCTGTTGGCCATGGTCGCTATAAGGGTATGGTTGGAGACCCCTTCCGGGGGCACAAAAGCGGTGGAAGGCAGACTGAAGATAAAGAGGGATTGTAGTCAAGCCCAAGGTCCTTAGAGTTGGAGGTTTGGACCACAAAGCTCACTGTGGTGGGGTACTGGTTAAGAAAATTGGAGTCCCCAGGAGTGGGGCGATGGTGATGGGCAATTGGCATATGCACAGAAGCCCCTGTGAAGGCCTTGGACCAGGTCCCAAGTAAGATGTCGGTAAGGGCTTCATTAAAGAGGAGGTCAGATTTGGAGCGGGTCACTCCCATCTGAAGCACATCTGTCAAGATGTTCATCTTGGCTGCCAATGTGGCTAGCTGAAGTCCGAGACCTTACCCACCCTATACACCACCATAGCTAAAGAGACTAAAGTAGCCCCAGTAGGAGGAGAGACTAAGGCCCTCATTATGAACACGGTTGTTTACACTGCTGTGTTCATGCTGGCAGTCTTTCTAGTGACCCCCGTGGAACCCCGCTGGCCATATTATGAACAGTTTCCGCCTGCCGGCCCAGCCGAATACCTGGCTGGGAAACTGCTGGCAGTTCCACATGGAGCTGCCGTCAATGCCTCTGTGCGGAGGGTGCAGCTGCATCTGTCGGGCAGATCACTGCCCGCAAATCTGGCAGTGACCTGCACGATGGGGACCCCAGGGGGGCCCCGGAGCACCCCTTCTGCCAGCCTTTCCCTGGTGGGAAAGGCTGGTGGAAATGGGATTATTATCCCTGGGGCAGCAGCGCTGCCCTGTCGGATAATGATGCCGTCCACCACCAGGCTGCCTGTCGGAGGCAGCCTGGCGGTGGAGGAGGGCCGCCTATGGCGGCCCTCCCTGTCATCATTATGTGGCGGTGTGGGCCGCCATGCCGGATGGTGGGATTTCCAGCCACCGCCGGCATGGCCGCCCACACCGCCATGATCATAATGAGGGCCTAAGTCAGTGTCAGGCGAGGTGTCTAATCCACTGTCCTCCACCAGTTCCTCATACCATTTGACCTCATTCTCATCTCAGGGATAATGATATCCATAGGAATCCTCAGACTTCTCCCATTCATCTCTCTCTCCAGGCCTGACAAAAGACAAAAGTCACTGGTCACTCCAGGACGTAGGAATCCATGGAACAACCCTCAAATGGATCCACTTCTTCCTCTCCGGAAGAACTCAGAGGGTCATGCTCTCTCCCTACCATCTAAACCCACAGGAGTCAGCTGCAGAGTTCCCCAAGGATCCTCTCTGAGTCCAACTCTTTTCAACATGTACATGAGTCCACTTGCACCCATCGTCAGAAGCCATGAAATCATACGCAGATGACACACAACTCATCATTTCCCTCATTGAAGACCCAGACACGGCCAAAAGGAACTTCCACTTGGGAATGGAAGCCGTCGCCACCTGTAGCTCATTATCTTCGGAAATGTCACCTCAGCATGGAACAACTCTTGGTGGCCGACATCTCTCAGCACCCTGCCTTACCAGACCGAGCACGCTCACAACCTAGGCATCATTCCCAACTCCTCCCTATCTATGACCTGACAGGAAAACTCAGTCACCTCCTCCTGCTGGCACACCCTCTGCCAACTCCAGGAATTTTTTTAATGGGTTCCAGCAGACTGCTGCAGGACAGTCACCCACACCTTAGTCACAAGCAAGCTTGACTACGGCAACACTCTCTACATCACCACGATGAGAAACATCAAAAAGCTGCAACTCATTCAGAACGCCGCCGCCAGACTTATCCTTAACCTCCCAGGCCAAGAACATATCTCCCAGCACTTGAGGACCCTCCACTGGCTCCTGAGAGAAAAACTAATCACTTTTAAGCTACTCACCCACACGTGCAAAGCCATACACAACATCGGACCAGCATACCTGAACCACTGCGTCTCCTTCCACAACCCACAGATCCCTCTGCTCCGCTCAACTGGCTCTGGCCACTCTCCCGCACATTCAAAAAACCACCACCAGAGGACGATCCCTCACCTACATAACAACAAAGAGCTGGAACAACCTGCCCTAAGACCTCAGATAAATCCCATCTCTCACCATCTTCAGGAAGAACCTCAAGATGTGGATCTTTGGATGAGGCCCCACCCTTCCATCCGACCCCCCAGTGCCTTGACACCCTCACGGGTGACTAACACTAATTGATTGATTGACTGGTTCTGATTTGCAGAGCATGGCCTTAGTTTGGGCCAGAACTGGTGTTGGATGAATACAGAAAGAGGATGGGAATGCCACTCCCATGGGGTATCAGCAATGCCGGGGGGGTCGGTTCTGGAGCTGGCACTGAGCAAGGTCTGAGGCTCACCAGAAGCTTCTCTCTGGTTCCAAAAAGGGATCCATGGGGCCTGACTGTGCGATTGCGATTCCACCAGCAAGGATTCAGTGGGGGCCCTCCCCAAAACTTTGGGGCCTGAAGGCACCCTAGGGAGGGCTGCTACCAAATATGAGGTGCATGGGCTAATAAATTATTTAAGTTGGACGTGGGTCACTCTGGGAAAGTCAGGGAAATGCGGAGCAGACTCTGACTCAGGCTCTGCTGAGGAGTGAGCCCCAGAGTGCTGACGCTCCTGCACCTTATCAGAAGACTTTGATGGGCGAGGCAAAGTCAAACATTTCTTTGGCTTATTTGATTTCTTAAGCTTGTTAGACTTTCCCAACTTCCCTGATTACTATGGGTGCAGCAACAATCGTCAGGTGCGGCTCTGTGGATGATTCCGGGACCTTCGGCGTGATTGGGATCTTGAGTGTCATGGGGTCATCTGATGTTGGGGGTAAGGAGCCTGAGGGACTGCTATCTCTGCACTTTCGGGTGCATGGCCCTGCAGTCCACAAAGGTATTGGAATTGTGGTCACATTGGTCCTGCAGTCCACAAAGGTGTTGGAATTGTGGTCACATTTCAAACACCATAAGCAAACCAAGTGGGGGTGGCATCACATGGTTTAAAACCAGCTGGCTTCTTGGGTGACAAGCTCATACCAGGAGAGAATAACTCTCAAAAAGAGTGAACAAAAAGTCAGAAGAAGCCAGTCAAAAAATGATCAGTGCTATCTAGCATGGGAAGGAAAGAAGAAACATTAGCATCCCGGGGTTGCGCCTCTATAGGTACTGCACAAGTCACTTCCGGCATAGACAATGACAATGCACAGCCGAATGATGCCACTTGCAGGCACACTGGGGTACTGCTCAAAAACCTTTAGGATCCAATGGCTAGAAGTCACTATCGGATCAGACTAATTGGGTTTATGATGTATTATGTCATCTAGTATCATTCCCTGAGGACTGGCTGCATTTAATGATGATATCGTGGGTAGATGTAGGAGGCAAGCTATTGGTGTCACTTGCAAGAAAGTCATAAGATTGTATTAGTGCTAACATCTCTTACAATGGAAGATGTTTTAGAGTATTTACAGTATCAAACAATGAGGACAAGTTGTAGTTTCTAAAAATCCAAGGAGTGCATCATAAAATTCACATTTTCATGCAGCCTTGCATAGCTCAAATGCCTGAATATGGTAAATTTACATAGTACATTTTGTCCTGAAAGGGAGTTTTATTTTCCTTAAACTCAGAAGAAACTCATAGTGTATAAATCCAGAAGAGTATCTCTTTAGTGAAGAAAGAGTAGGTTGTTTTCAATAGAGCATAGTCTTAGGCTATTGTATTTCTCACTTATTAATGATTCTGTGATTGGAAGTCAGGGTTAATTGTTTATGCAATGTATAATTGAAATGTGAGGGGATAAGCTGGGGATGAATAGGGTTTTGGAGATGTGTATATATGCTGAAGTCTGATCTGATATGCAGTTCTCTTTGTATAGTTGGTGGCTATATTAAAATTACAAGAAAATGTGTTGGCAATTCATTTTGACTAACAGGTTTAGCGGGTCATTACGACCCAGGTGGTCAGCGATAATGTGGTGGTAAGTACCGTAAACAGGCTGGCGGTACTTACCGCCACATTATGACATTGGTGGGTTAGCTGAAGACAACCTGCCAGCGTACCACTCCAGCCGCCACAGTGGTAACAGCCGCCGGGCTGGAGATATCATCTCCAGCCCGGCATCCGCCATTGTTCCACATGTGGGATTATGACCCCACCTACTCCCATGGTTTTCACGGCGTTCATAATGCCACGAAAACCATGGTGGTAGGCCATATCAGTGACAGGGAACTCCTTCCCTCTAACTGATAGGGGTCTCCCCCCCAACACCTCTCAAGTTACCCCCCACCCCTCCTACATCCATGCCCCCTACACACACACACGCATACACACACTCATTCACACATACATACATGCATGCATACATACAATCACACACACATCCGCACACACTTCCAAACATACACACAGACACGCATTCACATTTCACAACATACATGCACTCACGCATTCAACACTCAACACACACCCGCATTCACGCACACACACACATTCACACACACATCACCGCCCACCCCCCTCTCCTGTCAAAGACCCAATTTACCTTCATCCAGGGGGTCCTCTGGCAGGAGACGGGACAGGGCGATGCTACCATCAGCAGCGCTCGCCAGCAGAACACCGCCAGGCGGTATTATTTTCCATAATACGGCTGGCGGCGGTCTACTGGCGTGGCGCTGCTGGTGGTAGCAGCACCATCTTACCTCCATCCGCCGGCATGACCACAGCTGGATTTCCACCATTCTTCTGGCGGAAATCCAGCTGTGGTCATAATGGCGGACGGCTGGTAGCTGCAGCGATGGTCGGCAGTTTTTACCGCCAAAGTTATAATGAGGGCCTTAGTATTGGAATGCCATAATACACAGCTCACTGCAGAGGAAAAATGAGGATATGGGATTTCACATTTGTGTATTACTTCTTGATCAGTAGGACCTCAAATTTGGTTGATAGCACATTGAGGTGCAAAATACTGGAGATATATCAGCTTGAGTGTGACCATTAACCATTATATTTGTTCCAGAGGCAAGAGACCACCCTTCCATTCAATCAGAGAAACGTAGCAGAGTAAAACCATCTTTGTTTTTCAAGTTTTCCCAACTCTTAAGAATTGAGGGGCATATTTATAGGCCCCAAGCACCACTTTGCACCACATTCACATCATTTATATTGACATTAATGTGGCCCAACAATGCCAAAATCCCCACCCTGTAACCCTTTGTGCTACATTATGCCTGCGTCAGGCATAGTGTATGCAAAGGGGGCGTTCCCCCATTAGGGGAGCTGGTAAAATGGTGCAAATCTATGGGATTACCTTGCGCCATTTATTATGGCACTTTTAACGTCTGTTCAAGAGCAGGCATTAAAAGGAGGTTTCCATTCTTTCGAATAGGCCCCTATGTACTCTGCAGGAGTAGCAGCAACAGTTTGGCACTACTCCTGCACAGTACATCAATAGAGTCATTAAAAAATGACTATTTTGCTCCCGTACCCTGCACCATGGTGCGCTGTATTTTAAATATGACAACCACATGGTGGTGGTAGGGAGTTGCTAAGGGGTGCAGGGAAAATGGCTTTCCATGAATATGCCCCTGAGTTCTATCTCAAAATGATTTTTGTAAGGTTTACATCAGAATCATTAATAAGTGATTACAGAGAGATGCAAATTTTAGTAATGAAAACTCCGAAATACAGAATCGTAAATCATAACAGAACTCTAACATATGTCCATCTAATCCAAAATGTCAGTCTCATGAAGACTAATGACAACATCTTAGTGTGAAAGAAAGCATCAGAATACTCAGACAGAGCCTTGGGAGGAAAATGAGAAGTCACCCTGAATCTTTCACAACCAGGAGTTTTTTATACACATTCTGTGCATGTTAATTACTAAAACTGCATACGCAACATAGTATGATAATAGTTGGATCCTAATAACAAATCCCAAATAATTTTGGAAATTTGAAAGGTCTAAAACACTAACCCATTTCTTAAGATAAGAGAAACCTTCCCCTTGCCTCGTCAGTAACTGCACTCTGGAGATGTTCAATCCAATGTGCAACATTTATTAAATAATAGCCCATAGAATTGTGTTCTTTTGCAAGTTTACATCTGAACTCCCAGCAGAAACCATTTAAAATTATACTTTAGGTACATGATTTAAACCTTCATTCACAATACACACCGTCTATTCTCTCTATTACTGCAGTGTATTGGCGTTACTGCCATGTTCTGTGGAAATTGTGAATCAAGAAGGTTTGCAGAGGGTCACTGGTTGACAGGGCAAATGAGCAGGAGCAAGATGAGCAGAACTCCAGAAACTGAATCCAAATCGATTAAACGGTGTCTCACATTGAAAATGTAGCACACTATACAACAGAATTTTTCACATTGAATACCATTCATCTTGTTTCAAGTACACAATCATAAATTAATCAGTTACAGTTGTATGCATCATTAAAATTACTAATTCATACAAATATTATGTCACCCAAAATTTGCACATCTGAAAAATCTTTAGCAAGAACAAATCACTTTTTTTGGTTCAAGTTAAATTTAGGGTTCAAAATCACTTGTAGGCGCAAAATCAAGTTAAGTTGCATCACTGTTCTTGATAAAGATTAAGGAAGATTGTGATATCCCCTTTAGGGGCAAACCCACTTTAGCTTCAAAATTAGGGCCATGATTTATACTTTTTGATGCTAAACTGCGCTAATGCAATTTAGTGTCAAAAAGTATATTGCCGGCTTGTGCCATCCCAAGACGCCGGCCAGGTGTCATATTTATGGGATGACGTTAGCCGGCGGTGATGCTAACTGGGTAGAGGAGGCATAGGGAAAACTGGAGGTTGTGCACCAAAAAATGGCGCTAGTCAGTTTAGAGTGAAGAAAATTACTCTAACCTGACTAGCGCCATATTTCAGTGCACAACCACCATGGACTGACTCCTGCCTAAGTAAAAACAGGAGTCATGCCCCCAGCCCAATGGGCATGTCCAGGGGGCTAGTGTCTTGTAGGGGGGCCCAAGTTAGGCCCCCCCTATGGCACTTAATTTTTTTTTTTAATATACTCACCTCTACTTACCTCTACGTACCTTACCCCCATCCTTAGGTGTCTTCCTGGTGTGGGTGGTGGTGGGAGGGGGTGTCCCTAGGGCCTGGGAAGGGCACCTGTGGGCTCTTTCAATAGTCTCTGACCATGGAAAAAGGCCCACTGGTCCCCTAACCCCTACCCTGACCCATGTGTTAACGAATGGCACTAAGCAAGCTTAGCTCCATTATTTAGGCCAACCTCCCTCCAGTGCACCATTTTTGCATGGGAGGATAAATAAGGTGCCTGGGCCTTAGAGTCATTTTTTGCCTGGGAACGACTACCTTGCATCGCATTGAACCAGGCAAAAAATGACTTTAACTCCAATAGTTTGACGCTAGATGGGTCTAGCATCAAAATATAAATATGGAGTTAAGTTTGTGCTGAAAAAGCGTGAACAAAATTATGCTTTTTCAGTGCAAACAGAGTATAAATATGCCCCTAAATTTAGATGCAAAATCATCACAGTTGCGGGTATGCAGTTACTTACAAAAACACATATATGCGCAAAACACAATTCAGAGTGTTAGGTACAGTACCAATTCGAGGAGTAAAGTAACTGCGTAAGAAAAGAAAATGTGGCAATAGGTTGTCATAATTTCATTTGAACACAAAATAAAAACTAGGTGCCAAATTACCCTCTGTGCATCATCAAACTGGGCTGGACTGGCTGCCAGAGACCATGGCAGCAATTGACTAATACTCCGGTGGTAGACCTGCACAAAACGCCTTGCATAACACCTTAAGGCTGCTTTGGTAGTGAATTGAGAATGGTAAAGACTGGGGAGCCCCACAGCACCTAGTAAAGTATGGGGCTGCTCTCTCAAACAACCCTGCTGCACCTGCTGAGACCAGAGACATGCCAGTAAAGTCCAGCACAGTGAGGAAAAATGACATGGGATGGCAGTCCATGGCTGAGGAATTGGCTTTCACCATATCACCACAAAAGGAGGTACTCTTTATTCACCTTCTTTTCTACTCCTGTCAAGGGAATCAGGAAGTGCACTGGCTATCATGAGGAGGGCAGCCTCCTCCATTTGCATCCTTCTCGGGGAAGGCTTCCCAGCAGACAGAGCTGCCACTGAGGTGGTGTACTCTGTCGGAGAGGTGTGGGCAGTGAGAGACGCTAGGGCAGAGCAGCGACTTTGGGGGGTTCACAGTCCAAGATAGCAGCACAGACTTCCCCTTGATGAACCACCAGCCTGAGGCCTGGCAAACTGACCCTGGTAAAATTCAGCAATGAGTGCCCGATAGGACCCCCAGGAATAGCGGCTGCTGCATACACTGAAAGACGTGGCAGGCAAGCATAATAAATGGAGAAACAATGGTAAGGAAGGGTGACTGTAATGCTCAGGGGAGGGATTCGTTTGGCGGACCTATTCTTCAGGGCACCCTGGACTAAGAATTGCATTTGTGGTGAATGTAAGCCAGTGGCAGCCATTTTGGATTGGGATAACCAGGAGTCCCATATTGAGGACATGCAGCAACTAGGAGAAGCACATTGTCACACCAAGAGTACACCCTCATCTCTTTGGGAATTAATGGGCACCATCAATATCTCTGAGTAGAGGCTGACCAGCAGATTGGCTCTCACATGGCCATCAGAGACAGCTTGCAAACCCAGAAGGTGCAGAATATTGTTTGCCTGATCCCCTTCAGGAGAACAGTTTGAATACCGGAAGATGGATCCCCCCTGACAACTTGACACACCAGTCCACATGTCACAAGAACACAAATCCAAAAGTTCTAAGCAATTAACTTCTTCTTAGGCAGTGTCAAGTAGGGGAAAGTGCACTGCACAGCTGAAACCTAAAGGAGCAATGGTGGCAAGTTCGGAGACAGCGCCAGCAGTGTCGGATTCTGCTCTATCTACATTGCTAAAGGAACTGGCGGAGATCAAGGTGCCCATTGGTACAGTCAGTGTCACAGCCACAACCACTTTGCAGAAGTCCGGTCCCTAAGAGATGGCATTACCAACTTCAAGACCAGGATGTCCAGATTCGGCCAGAGACTGGCAGACATAGGGGGTCATTCTAACTCTGGCGGGCGGCGGAGGCCGCCCGCCAGAGTTCCCCCCTCCAGAATACCGCACCGCGGTCAGAAGACCGCTGCGGTTATTCTGTGTTTCCCGCTGGGCTGGCGGGCGACCGCCAGAAGGCCGCCCGCCAGCCCAGCGGGAAACCCCCTTCCCACGAGGAAGCCGGCTCCGAATGGAGCCGGCGGAGTGGGAAGGTGCGACGGGTGCAGTTGCACCCGTCGCGAATTTCAGTGTCTGCTGAGCAGACACTGAAATTCTTTGTGGGGCCCTCTTACGGGGGCCCCTGCAGTGCCCATGCCATTGGCATGGGCACTGCAGGGGCCCCCAGGGGCCCCACGACACCCCATACCGCCATCCTGTTCCTTGCGGTTCGCCCGCCAGGATGGCGGTATGGGGTGTCTGAATCCCCATGGCGGCGCAGCAAGCTGCGCCGCCATGGAGGATTCAGCAGGGCAGCGCAGCGGAAAACCGGCGGAAGACCGCCGGTTTTCCTGTTCTGACCACGGCCAAACCGCCGCAGTCAGAATGCCCTGCGGGGCACCGCCAGCCTGTTGGCGGTGCTCTGGCCGACCCTGGAATGACCCCCATAGTATCTAGATGAGACAATACACCAGAGTAGGGACCCACCACATGGAAGGTCCGTTGGAGAATCACAGATCTTGAAGACAGGAGCCTCTGTAATAACGTTTGAATTTCTGAAATTCCAGAGGGGAAGGAACAGGGTAGCATGATCGGTTTTCTTGGTAGGTTTGGGAGTTCACGTGAGGCAGTGTGAGCTAGCCAGGAGTTAGGGCGACAGTAACTCGTGGTGTGAATAGACTCAGTCTCCCACAGTCTGCTGTCCTAAACATGCAGTTTGATTATCTGGGTTAGACTTGCATTACAAGGTGCCACCAACGTATCAAGGTGAGGTACTTATTTAATGGGTCTTCAGAATAGTGCTCACTTGTATGCCGAAAATGCCCTATTCGCCTTTAAATGGAGACACCTGTGGTGTTAGGGAAATATCCTCCTCAGTGGTATAGGTAGTACCTATATGTGTCTGTAGGTTGGTAAAGCTTGAACCTTTAAAAGGATTTTGCACTTAATGTTTCCTTCTCTGAATTTGTTTATTTAACTTGGCAAATCCAGTGGCTATTCCTGCAAACTATAAACATACTGTTGCACAACATTTACTTCAAAATGGGCTACCTAGCGGGGATGGAGATGTTATATCTGTGGTTGAGGCACAGGAAGCATACAAAATGGAAGTATTTTACTCATGAGTCAACTTTCCTGCAGTAGATGCCAACACAAATACAAATTCATACACACACTGTAGTTAACCCACCAGCACACTATAGAGCATACAATTATTTAGAAATACCTTTGACACAGCAGGAACATCAAAATTGTTTCCAGGGTACCCTACCACAGGTTGTTGAACATGTTAGATTATATCACCTCAGTAATGTTGGTTCTAACTGCCTATACCCCAAATCCAAATATACAACATTTAGCGGCAGCAGATCTGTGCCCATTACATATTAACATAGTTAGACTATATAGACTATTAACACAATTTGTAATGCAAACATTGAATACTGCCCCAGAAATGGCTGTTCCAGCCATGCAACAACAATTGGCTACACCTTGGATTAACCCAGTGACTATTAATGCTGTTATAGGTAAGGCACACACCAAATGGGCGGAAATTCAATTTTGGATTGCTTAAAAAATGAATCAGCTGGAAGCAGTGTTTCCCAATACAAGACCCCAAGATACAAAATAGAATTCTCACAATGTGCTTGTCACTTGGGAAGGTACCCTCTATTGATGATTGTGCTACTTGGGGCACAGTTTTTTAATGCAATATATACCATAACTCATGGTACACTATCTCTTGCGGTTTTACCAGATGTGTTAAAACAAATATAAAATGAATATGGGACTGCCCCTGCCCAGGACCTATGGATGAAATTAATAGACAACTTTGCTAGAGTGTCCTCAATTATTTTGAGAAATATAAAAGGGGAAGCAGCAGCATTGGTGGTTCGCTATTTTGTTGCACAAGTTCCTTTAATAAACCAGGAGCTCGAATTGCCAAAAATAAATGTCAAGATTTATAAGTGTATAGGTTGCAATAATTTGGGGGGTGCAGACCAAGTAAGCTACAGCTTAAAGGTAATGCTGAACAAGATAATACCAAGCAAGCACAAGAGCTTTCCAAAAAATGCTGCGATAAACAAAAATTAAACAAAGATAAAATAAATTCATAGGGAGAATTTCTGAAGTTGGAGAACTCTGAAAGGTATAATCATTTGCATAGCTGTGATATTTTGAAACAACCTGACATGTATCAGTATACTGATACATGCTTTTCTCATTCTTTTCAGTCTCATCAGACAAATGGTCTGAGAGAGTGGGGTGGTCAGAATGCAGACAAGAGGAGTATGAGAAATGAAAGAAAGCCTCACAATGCTTATCTGACTTCATCATAAAGAAGGAAGGAAGAAAAACTTCCTCAACAAAAACACCAATTCAAAAAGAAGGTTGCGGGAAATTTGGAAAAATATGCAATAAAAAGTGAGAACAATACTGAGGAGCAGGACGTGGGCAGTGACTCAGCTAGATAGCATGGCAGAGATTACAATAGTTTGCCAGAATCTTGAATGGAACAACAGAAAACAACACCTGGCACTTGTTGTGCCCACTGAGCAGTCAGAGAATATACAGACAGAATCCCAGGAAAGTGGCTACACTACAAATGACAGTGCAGTGTATTTCAAAGCAATGACAGAAAAGACAAATGTGCAATGTACAATACTGCAGAGCAGAAACATCATAATCACTAGAGTGCTAAGAAATTAGGTATAACTATATGTGAGTCCATGAATAGACCTCATGACAATTACATTTAATAAGCTGTAACATCCAAATTGGAACAGGTACCCAGTTCTTGTTTAATATCTTTGGAATTGTTATTAAAACTCCTCTGTTATGTTAAAGTTGGTTTTCAAATTACAATTTAGAAAATGCCACTTTTAGAAAGTTGGCTTTTTCCTGCCATAGCCATATCATACCTGCAGCATGTCTCTGAACCATATGACTCGGTGTGGCTGACAGTTGGGATTTGGATGTTTCTCCTAGACAGCCACTCAAGGAGCGAGGTTAGGTGTGCCTGGATGAGACATTACTGGTAGGATGGGACGGCGGAGCGAGACACAGCCCAACTGAAGTTCATATGGAATAAGGGCTGGGAAGACAGGAAACCTGTGCACTCCAAAGTTTAACTTCTAGAAGCTTCTTCCACTTCAAATGAAGGCCCAGGGATACATATTGGGCCTCAGACAACAACCCTTTAGTACACTTCTGAGCCTATGGATACGTTGTCATGAAGAAGGACTGTTGTGCTCCTAAAAGGACTACCACTCTGCTGCCTGTTGCTCTGAAGTACAGCGGTCCTGCTGTGCTGACCTGCTGCCTGCTGACCTTTTGCCTGGGTGAGAAGGACTGGACCTGCAACTCTTCAACTGAGGACCCCAGAGTGACTCCATTGGCTAGCTGGCTGGTTTCCTGACTAGAGCCTCAGGGACAGAAGGCTCCAACAACCTTGAACCCAGAACCTGGACTCTGTCATCTCTGAGCCTTACCCTGTCAAGTGGTGGCACCCCCGTCCTTGACCTTTGGAAGTGGGTATCTGGCAGCCCATTCGTGGACACAGCATAACCAACATATCTCCCTTGCTTTGTCGTGCAAGGACTCCACATTGACCTTGCAGCCTGCATTGGAACTTTCGCATATGTGAAGCTTTCCCAAGGCAGGCTCTCGCATCGCAAATCCTTCATCAATGAGCATCGTAGACAAAGCAGGTTCTCGCATTGCAGCCTCACATCTCTATGGAATTGACACATAGCCTTGACTGCTCAGTGCATCCCAAATGCATGACTTTACATCACAAGCCCTCTTCAATGGGATCACCGTCCATGATGCCAGAACCTGCATCACAGCAATGCAATTCCTCAAAACTGATGCAACACTTCAGCTAATCGCCACATCCTCGATCCAGGAAGTCTCAATGCTTTGTAACTGGGATTCAAGGTACTCTTGTTCAGTGGGCCTAACTGTGTCCCTGTAGCTGGCCCCACTTGCATCATAGTCGGTCTGAGCTTTTAACTTTGTTCCAGTACAACATGACCAGATATTCATATTTGCCATTTTGTGCTTTTTGGCACTATTTTCACTGAAACCTTTGAAAATGCATATCTCTGGTTTTACCAATTGGATTTTTTCATTTTGGCCTTGCTTTATTTATAAAATAGGATCCATTTTTGATGTCTTTTTACTGTGTTATTGTAGTGCTGCACAAATATTTTACACATTGTCTTGAAGTGAACCCTGAATGTTCTGTGGCAAGCTACCAGGGCTATAAACATGGATTAATTTGGAGTTTGCTTGTGACTTCACCCTGAAAAGATTGTGGTTTCTGCTTCAGTAGAGTTTTCCCTCCCTCAACCAGCAATCCAGTTTCTTACAGATCTCTTCTAAAATATGTATTATGAATCATTTTCTAAAGTCAAAGAATGAGCTTTGTAACAGTTTTGTAGGCATAGATAACATCATATAATGCTATATCGCATTTCAGTGCTTTCCTTTGGAAAAGCTAACAGTTCTGATGTAAAAGTGACTTTTGGAGCATTGTCACTTTTAGCACATGTTTAATATTAACCTTTTAGATGTCCTACTTTTAAGTACCATGCATCCTGCCATAAGCGAATTAAAACCACCTTAGGATGGCATTATTATTTAACAGTAGGGTTTAGGCCTGTCAAAAAGGCTTATTTTGACAGATTGAGATAGCAGTTTTAAAACAGCAAGGAAAGGCTACAGGTTTGCAGTGTCACTGTAGAGAGTGGCACAATGGGTGTTGGAGTCCACTAGTGAAATTTAATTTACAGGACCTGGGTACACTTTTGTCCCCTTTGCTACGGACTTATATGTGAGGTACATTTCCAATTTTGACATGTGGTAGGGGTCAGAGCACATGCACTGGGGCTGCTTATCAGAGTCCCAGTGCATAGAGCCAAATAAACAGCAATATTAGTCAAGAAAAATGGGGGCGATCATACAAAAAGAGACATTTTCCTACACCTATACTTACACTTGTATAGCTCTGACTGAGTCCTGACTTTTCCAAAGGGTCCAAATAGATACCCCCCCACTAAAGCCAATCAAGGGCTTTCTCAGTGCACAGTGACAGGCCAGAAGCTTTAACCGGTGCACCACTGGTCAGACATAATTGGTGCGGCAGAGTCCTAAGGTAGTTCTTGGTAAAGTGCCCCAGCATAAATCTTTCTTTTAAGTCAGGGACCAGCGACTGAATCACCTTATGAGGTCTATTTACGATTATAATGGAGAGAGATAGTCATCTTGCTAAAAAACGTCAGACCCAGAATGATCTTCAGCCTCTTTGAATTTCACATGCAATAGGGGAACAAGGATAGGTTTGTCTGTGTTATAAATCTACTAGAAACCCATCTTCCCCAGGCCCTCTACAGGCCAGTAATACAGAAATGGCTACAGTTATTTCCTCATATTTCATCTTGCCCTCTAATAGAGCCTTATACTGAGGACAAAGTGGGCAAACATAATGACTATAAAAATGTTCCTTAGATTGGGTGGAATCAACGGTTTCAGAGCTAATATGACCTTTATTGCATGATATGAAACTTTTGCAATTTTTAAATTATGTGTGAGTAAGCAATTTGGGTCATGTATTGCTGCAGTATAACTAAAGATTCTTGCTGGCGACATTGCACCACTGGTAGTTTACCCACAATTTTGTAGTTTTCATAGTGTCTAAATTTTAATCCAGTCAGTGTCTGCTTTGCCTTTTTAGTAAAAATGTTTAGCTGATTCCAATTAGCGTCTTAATGTGGAGCAGGGGTGCCGGATAAAATGCACCCGTGGATCACTGACAGATTGTTCCAAAAGTGCTTGTTTTCTCACAAATTTCTGTATGGCTAAAGCTGAATCTCTCATCAGATACCCATGCATGAGGGTTTGTAGACCACCCACAGCACATGTACTGACCTGGCAGTATTCATGATCTCTTACACATAGGTTTCATTGTGCAATCTGATGGTATTTTTATTTGACTTGAAGAAATCTATTTGTATTGGCCCGCATATACCATCACACTAGTAGGGGCAAACATGTCCTAGATCTAGGCTCAGATAAAATGGTGAATGATTGGTGACCCCACCCTAGAGGATATCACAGCTTGCCAAAGTAGAAAACAGGTGGTAATTGATGCAGGATGTTGTGCCATGTGTTACGGAAAGAAATATATAATATAGAGACATGCCTGTCACCTTATGACTGGCAGTTCACAATTGGACCTAACCTCATGGACAGCAAGGAAGAGATTTTTTCATGTAATCTCAACAATAAAAGAGCTAATGAGGGCACCGCATGAAATGGTTCAGTAATCAAACTCTATATTACCAGTGGCATTAAGGACACCATCAGAAATCTACCACATCATTCAGAATCACTAACAAATGCAGAGCGTATTGGATTCGGATCCTTATGTCTTAAAAAACCTCAGGCTTGAGCACCACTAAGGGAAGAAACATGTGTTGACTGTAGACTCTTGGACTGTGTACTTTTGAACTGATGATTGGGGAAAACAACAAATAATAAAATAATTCCACCAGTCTTCAATTTGTGCCATTTTAATTAACATGTGTTAGCATTCCAAACCCTATTTCTACTACAGCATATAATATGGCTTACTCCAAGCTTCCCTCTTTAATGCTGTCTGCTTTCTCGGCAGTTCCAAACACCTGGAGAATGCTCCACTTATGTTTGACAGTCTTTCCTCATGAAGGGCCAGGGAATTACTTTTCCACTCTCTGCAGGCAGTCAGGATTCTAGGCACTAGGCAGACCCCCTGATTCTCCAGTAGAAACTACAGACTTCAGGTGATTCTAGGCCTGGACAAAATGTAAGTTATACTACTGTACTTTTGAATTTTTTTTTTAATTCCCTGAATTATGCCATTATGTCACTTCATGTCATTACATGCCATTTACAGAAGAAATTACCGTAAACAAACCATTCGCTGTAAATGTGAACAACACAATCAGCTAAAGTTCATGGGGCTTTAGGTTTTTTGTGTTGTTTTTTTAGTTTGAAATGCATCTTCACATCAAAAATAACACATGGGTATATTTTGTGCTAAACGTTTATGAAGATGATGGATTTGCATTTCACATAATTATGTGTAACTTTGCCAAAAATTAGACTAAAACAATCAATGCAATCCATGCACACCAAAAGTGGTATCATCTCAACTCTGGGAGACTAGCTATGAGACAGACACCAGACTGCAAAGCACTCCCTTCCTTGATCAAGAAGATCTTAGCACAGGTACACACAGGTGTTAATTGGATCCCACTTTTATACACATTTTCCAGACACGGCATGTGGATTTACTGCCCCAAACAACAGAACTGGTTGCCTCTCTTTTCAGTTGTGGAATTGTTCTTTAAGTAGTCTTTGTGTAAAGTGATGGTTCTCACAGCAGATAGCATTGGGTCTATCTACAAGGAAGGGCACCCACTACATGGCCACAATGATGTGTAAGTCTGCACTTGGATGTCATAAGACCTTCTAAAGCAGTAATCAGGACAATCAAAGGGAGAGACCTGACCTAGAAACTTCCTCATCTTGAACAGTAACAGAAACTGGAGTCCATCCTTCACCCCTATCATCAACTGAATGCCAAAACTAAGGAAGAAATAATCAGCAGCCCCTTGCTACTGATGGTGCAACACTGCACTAACGCAGTTTTGCATCAAGACGTTTTGCACCGGCTTGCACCATTCTGGAGCGCCAGCCGGGCACCATATTTATGAAATGGTGCAAACCAGCGCAAAGGTTAGGCTATCGTAAAAAAAAAAAGACTTTAGCCAGGTGGGGTGGCGGTATGGGAGAAGGGGATTTTGCACCAAAAAATTGTGTTAGGCAGGTTAGAGAAAAAAAAATTACTCTAAGGAGCCTTGCATCATATTTCTGATGCAAAACCATCCATACCACTTACCTCCTGTCTCAGAAAAGACAGGAGTCATGCCCACGATCCCAATGGCCAGCACAGGGGACCAGGGTCCACTGGGCATGGCCATTGCACCCAGTGCCATGTAGGCGGACCCATTTCTGGCCACCAATGGCACTTAAAAAAAATACTTTCCTGTACAAAAAGTTTACCACCGGCTATCGCCATTCCAACGTACCAGCCGGATGCCTTATTTATGGTATGACGTTAGCCAGCCCTACGGCCTGGTTTCGTCAAAATAAATGACGGTAACCGTGCAGCGAAGGTGATGGGAAGACTGGGGGTCGTGCGCCAAAGAATGGTGCAAGTCAGATTAGAGTAAAAAATATTGGCTCTAACCTGACTAGAGCCATTTTTTGACGCACAAACCCCATGGAAATGACTCCTGTCTTAGAAGAGACAGGAGTCATGCCCCCCTGCCCAATGGCCATGCCCAGGGGACTTCTGTCTCCTGGGCATGGCCATTGGACACAGTGACATGTAGGGGGGCCCAATTTAGGCCCCCCTATGCCACTTTAAAAAAAAAGAAAATATTATACTTACCTGCAATCACCATGGATGGGTCCCCCCCATCCATGGGTGTCCTCCGGGGGTAGGCTAGGGTGGCAGGGGGTGTCCCTGGGTGCAGGGAGGGGCACCTGTGGACTGCTTCCATGGTCTCGCACCAGGGAAATGAGACCACAGGTCCCTTATTGCCTGACCTGACCCAGGTGTTAAAAACGGTGTCAATCCGGCTGGGCGACTTGTTTTAAGGCCTGCCTCCTCCTGTGCGTCATTTTGACGCCAGAGGATAAATAAGGCGCACATGCCTTAGAGTAATTTTTTGCAGAGGAACGCCTACCTTGCATTTCATTAGCGCAAGGTAGGTTTTCACGTACAGAAAATGACTCAAACTCCATAACTTTGGCGCTGGACGGGTCTAGTGCCAAAGTATAAATATGCAAACGTTAACAAAAACTTACGCAAATTCGGCTCAAGCAGAGTATAAATATGCCCCTTAGGCTTGCAAGCGGCACCACTTCCAGGAAGATTAGTAGAGGAGGGGATCTTAGAAAAAGGCCAGTAACTCCCAGGCAACACTGTACTTGTTTTACCCTGTGTGAGGGGTTAATCAAGCCACAGTACGCAAATGAGTATGGGACACTGTCATCCCGATGGCTTCTGATGCCGCCATTGCAGCACTTAGAAATGTTTTCCTATACAACTGACTATCCTTCTCTAAGAAAATGATTCTTTTTACATAATCACTCCCACATTTTCCGGACTGACGCTGCTGGTTTTTTGACTCTGAGAGTTCACTGATGCCTGCTAACCAGACCTCAGTGCCTGTGCTCTAACCCCTTACAAAGTATATGTCAAATTGGCTATATTCAATGGGCAAATGCTGACTTATTGATATGGTACCCAGAGTGTGTAAGGGAGAGTGTCCACATAGGCCTGCAGCACTGTTTATGCCACCCTAAGCATAGCAAAGTGGCTCCCAGCCTGCCACTGCAGACTGGAAGGGCAGTGTTCAAACTGCTAGTTTGACGTTGCCAGTTTAACCTATGACGAAACCACCACTTCTCTTAATCTTAGATGTAAGTCTCCCCTAAGGAAGACCTATAAAGCCTTATGACAGGGAGCTGTATATTGATAAATAAGACATATCTTTTTCATATGTCTTAACAGCAACACTTCAACATTGTTGTTTTGCTGGGGAAAAGTTAGTAGCCCATTTGCTAACACAGGGTTATCTGCTGGAACGCCAGCCTAGCTAACTCCTGAAGCCCAGATCAAATGTATTGTCACAATTAAAGTTCTTAAACTTTTAAAAAGATGCCACTCTGTGCCCCAGCTAGCCCAGTGGCCTCACAATGACCCTGGGCCAAAGAGATTTTTCTGCCCACATGGGGAGACATGTGAACGACGCCCAGGTATGAGAACAAAGGCAGTTGCCACAGAGCGAGGTGTGATCTCCTCCCAGGATGGCCACACAGAGGGTTAGCCCAAAAGGTGAGCTTAAGGTTAAAGAGGAAGCCACCTTTGTTGGGAAAATGGTGATATCGCTCTCAGGCAGGCTGCCTTTTGTTCATGTAGTCAAGTTGGAGACGGGGCAGAGAGGGAAACCAGTACCCAAAACAGTATTCCCATGGGTTTGTAGCCCTCATGGTGGGCTACCAAGCTCCTGATGTCCAGAGAGGGGTCTTGAGAGTGGCTAGAAAAGTGCACTCTGGGATAGTCAGATGCTACACATTGCAGAAAACAGGTCACCAGAAGGGAGGGGACTTAGTAGCGATGGTGTGGTACCCACTGGCGCCACTCCTGGGATAAATATGTCACCCTTGGCACCCTGGTCCTGAGATCATGTTGCACTTGTAGAAAGAACCGAAGGACTGCCAAGCTGCCCTTAAACCTGCACAAAGAGAGGCTGCACCGTTGGAAGGACTGCACCTGCTGCACTTTGGGGCATTTAAGTTTACACTGTGCTTGTGGCACCTGAGTTGGGGAAAAGTTGACTCCCAATCCCAGATTGAAGCATGACTCCAAGGATCAGTTAGCTGATCCCCTGGAATAAGGTCCAGGGACAAAAGAGATGAAGAAGCCCAAACTGAAAAGTTAGTAGTAACTGCAGATGTTTTGCCACTATGAGTCACAGCGTGCACCAAGAAAGAAATCCAAGAAGCCAAAAGTTGCACCCGAGTCTGCATACTTGGGATTTCCATCACAGTCTGGATTCGTCACCCACAATGGACACTAGGCCCCACCTAAGAATTTTATCCCAACCATGGTGCAAGGAGACCAGAGGCCCAGCATCAGCTGGCCACTTACTGCAACATACAGGACTTCAAAGCACTCCTACCTATGTGGCCAAAGTCACCCATGGGCCGAGGAATAACCGCAAAGGCACCCTCATTGACTGCACCTCAACTGAAGTATCCTTGACCATCTTTCACCTGTCTCCTCAGCATCAGAACCACTCTATTTAAGCCTATGGCGGTCATCTGGTAAAATTTGAATCTTGCCTCAAAAACACTCTGGTGGCCAGGAAACTGGCCAAAGTATCCTTTCTGTTACCCTAGACCTCCATCCTGTTAGATTTGGTTGGCCAAGCCTTAGAAAGGCTTTCAAACAATTCAAAAGTTTACAAACTTTATATTGCCCAATGCTTGTTTGTGGTTGCATTTAAAAGTAATCTTCTAAAATCTGCACCTCTAGAACCCTCTGGTGGAATTTGCTCATCAAGGTCTCTGAACATTCATAGAAATATACTCTATTTTTATAAGTTGGTGTCCTGGTTCTTTCACGGTGTGTGACTTTCTTATTTTTTTGTTTGGTACTGTTACATGCTTTGTGGTAAGTTCTTTTGTTAAGCCTTGCTGCTCAAAACCACAGCTACCTAGGGCTGACCTAAAAGTGATACAAATGAGCCTGACTGGACTCAAAACAGTTTTTGCAAGTGTTCTTCATTATACGACCCCACAGCCATAGCATATAAAACACCCAAATCCTTGCTCTGGTGCTTAACTTGTGTTTATCTGTACCATACAATTAACAAGCTAGCAGTCGCTATAAGAACCTGTTAAGTCAACATGAAACAAGACGTTTAAAAAGTTGACAATTCTAAAGGCACTGGTTTTCCTCAATTAGCAAAAAGTCTTTGGAAAGCCTTCAAATATATAGACCGGGGGAATCAACTTTCATAACCCTGCCGACATTCAAGATCAACACTCTGAGGACCATGTGCAGGGATAGAAAAACTTTTCCAGGAGATTCATCCTCAAAAGAGGATCTTGAGAAAGCCCTCAAAGCTTGGAAGAATCTGGGGTTCTAGGTTCAGCTGGAAGAAAAGATCATCCCTGCTGACAGTGGTGTTGAGGAGGATAATGGAGATCACCCGGAAACAGAAAGGGACAATGAGAGTGAATTCCCCACAATTTAATTAAGGGCCACCCCCCTGTCTGGAAGTAAAATGACAATTTCTTCAGTGAGGAGACCCCAGGGCATAGCAGCCTGGCAAAGCCTCTCAGAGATCCAAGAAAGTGAGTTTGCCCAGGAAGAAAGGGAACTGGCATTGGAAGAGAGAAGGATCAAGCTGGGGATGA
Source organism: Pleurodeles waltl (assembly GCF_031143425.1). Taxonomy (NCBI): domain Eukaryota; kingdom Metazoa; phylum Chordata; class Amphibia; order Caudata; family Salamandridae; genus Pleurodeles; species Pleurodeles waltl. The sequence continues at coordinate 849,625,985 of NC_090446.1, read as the reverse complement.
ACCTCCAAAGACACAGTGGTAGTAACAAAGAGAAAGAGGTGACTACCGAGGGTTCATAGAATCACAGGTTGCCCAATGGTATTTGTTGCAAAAAACACAGAGGGGGATGCCTCAGACAAGTTGGTGGCATCCAATGAAAGTGCTCTAAGGATGAGAAGGGTAGGCACAAAACATTGGGGGTCTTTGCTGTGGGAACTCATTCAAACAATAGGGAGAGACAGGCTACTGTCATTTGAGGATGAGGTGGCAGAATCTTACACCCACATGGAGGCACACATTGTGCTCTTTGGCCCGAACCTAAAAGAGAATAAACAAAAGTTAGGAGCATACACAAGGAGACAACACAGATATGGGTTGACTTTGTCAATGTCTCTGTGAAGTCACTGGAAGGCGGGATTAAGAGTAACTTGGGTAATACCTATGAGGGACTTTACAATTTAGTGGTGAAAGAACACACACAAATTGTACCACTGAGAAGTTACAGTGCCATCTGGTGGGCTCTAAATTAACACCTTAGTTGCGGGTTTCAGCCACTGGCCCACACCCACACTACCTCTCTGGTGCTGGCCACGACCAGTGGCCGCCACCAGGGAAGGGGATAAAAAATCCTCGGGTGCATCGCACCCAAGGATTTTCTTTTTTAAAATAACCCCAGGAGACATGGAAGATCTTCTGTGTCTCCCCACACGCCCTTTTGTGGTGGTGCACTGACGTCAAAATTTTTGTTTTACCCATTGGAGCAGGAAGCGTCAACAAGGCTGCTTCCTGCTCCAATGGGGAAAACGGCCCCAAACTGCTTTCCTGACTTTCGGGAAGGCCTCGTTTAAAAGGGGAGGCTCTCCCTTTTCAAACGAGGCCTTCCTGAACAGGCTTCCTGGGCCTCGATTGCAGCATAGCTACGATCGAGGGCCAGGAAACCCCACTAGACACCAGGGATTTCACTTATGGGGGGGGGTTGGCCCCCCCTCGGCAAACGGGACGCCCCCCGGGGAATATTTTTTTAAATAAAGGTAGCTGCCCCCTGGGGGGGGGGGGGGGCGTAATTGTGCCCAATTGCGCCCACCTGGGGCTAAATTGTTTTTTTTTTTTAAATAAAGAAATTTACAGGGTGTTGCCCGTGGGCAGGGCGAAACCCTGTGGGGGCAATAAGACAACCATACAACTAAAAAAAAAAATGTAGATCTATATATATATATAGATATATCTGTCTGTGTAGATATATTTATCTATGTAGATAGTTCCCTGGGGGCTGCGATCCACCCCCAGGTAAACCAGACCCACAGGCCCATATATAAAAGTGATCTCTCTCTCTCTCTCTCTCTCTCTCTCTCGCTCTCTCTCTCTCTCTATATATATATATATATATATATATATATATATATATATATATATATATATATTGCCACCAGTTGGCTTGCAGTCTTCAAAGCAATGCACAAACTTCAACAGATGCGTTTCAACTGTAGCTTTTAGGCAGCAATAACAAAGTCAAGTAAGTCTTGTGATTATGTTTCCGCTACAAAATGATCAGACTTTTGTCTAGTGGCAGTTTTGGTGCCATAAAGAAGCGCAGAAGGTTTATATGCCTACTACAAGGAGAAAATCTGTATTTTATGTAAATAGCTGAGTACATTAGTAAAGTCAGCCATTGCCTGCGCTATAATACAAATGAAATGTATTTGCGGGGGAAGCTATGGAGAAATGAAGGGCACTTTTGCTGGGTGGTAGTGAGGGAATCCGATGAGGAGGACATGGGAGTAGGAGCACCAGTAATGATTGTTGGACTGGACGCTAGAGGTGCTAAAGACTGTGACGATTGGTATGTGACAAGGTGTTTTTTGAGTGTCTTGAAAGAACGTGCTGATTGAGGGTAGAAGTGAAGGTAAGGTGACCGCTACTGTTGCACGTATCACACACACACACCAGCAATTTTGTGTCTGTCTACATAGGCTAGTGTTTTAGAGCAACAGTTTAGCCAGTAGCAGAGATGGCATTTCATTTGATGACTGCTGCTCACGCCCTCACTCAGGTTATACAGGGCAGCTCTGATATAGGATCAGAGACTGAGACAGCAGATACTGAGACAGCATCAGAGGGATAGGACAATGGCGCAGAGTCTGGGAGTGATGTTTCAGTTGGAGGAGTACCATTCGATAACTCCTCCAACTGTAATTATGAGGGAGGTGATGAGGACAATCCTGCTGTCCCTTCACAAGCACAGTCTGTGCAACGGGACAATAGCGGGTTAGCCCAACCCAGAGAGCAGGTGAATGCGGCACATAGAGAGAGTGCTCTCTTGGGAGCTTCCTGATTTAGTTCAGCCCCAAATTCCACCGCCCAAATCGTATTGTGGAGACATCAAAAGTATATATCCCAAACAAACTGGTTTTGTAAGCCAGGCACCTGTGCTTTTGGTCCGGGGCTCGGCTGCCGTTTAGGGAAACATACTAAACCCAGACATTTCTGGAAACTAGACATCCGGGGGGAGTCCACAGAGGTGTGACTTGTGTGGATTCCCCAAAGTTTTCTTACCCAGAACAGTCTGCAAAGCTGAAATGTTGAATAAAAATTCTATTTTTTCTTTCATTTCTGTCACACAAATTACAGGAATATGCTGGGATCCACAAAATTCTTACCACCCAGTGATTCCTCACCTGTCCTGATAAAAACACTATGTACCTGAGTGGCTGTACCTAGTGCCTGCATCAGGAATGGATCACCACAGGGTCAACAGTTGCCTAATGAAAGGACCAACATTGACCGTTTCGTAATCTATTCCTGTCGCGGGCACTAGGCCTGCCCACACAATAAAGTGAGATACCATTTTTATCCGGAGACTTGGGGGAATGCTGGGTGGAAGGAAATTTGTGGCTCCTCTCAGATTCCAGAACGTTCTATCACCGAAATGTGAGGAATAAGTGTTTTTTTTTGCCAAATATTGAGGTTTGCAAAGGATTCTGGGTAACAGAACCTTGCGAGACCCACGAAAGTCACCCCATCATGGATTCCTCTAGTTGTCCAGTTTTAAAAAATGCACAGGTTTGATAGGTTTCCTTAGGTGTTGGCTCAGCTAGAGGTCAAAATCCACAGCTAGGCACTTTGCAAAAAACAGGTCTGTTTTCTTTGGGAAAATGTGATGTGTCCACGTTGTGTTTTTGGGTATTTCCTGTCACGGACACTAGGCCTACCCACACAAGTGAGGTATGATTTTTATCAAGAGACTTGGGGAAATGCCAGGTGGAAGGAACTTTGTGGCTCCTCTCAGATTCCAGAACCTTCTGTCACCAAAATGTGAGGAAAAAGTGTTTTGTGGACCAACTTTTGAGGATTGCAAAGGATTCTGGGTAACAGAACCTGGTGAGAGCCCTCATGTCAACCCATCTTGGATTCCCCTAGGTTTCTTGTTTTAAAAAAAGCACAGGTTTGGTAGGTTTCCTTAGGTGTCGGCTGAGCTAGAGGCCAAAATCCACAGCTAGACACTTTGCAAACAAATAGTCTGTTTTCTTTGGGAGAATGTGATGTGCCCACGTTGTGTTATGGGTCATTGCCTGTCACAGACGCTAGGCCTACCCACACAAGTGAGGTAATATTTTTACTGGGAGACTTGAAGAAACGCTGGGTGGAAGGAAATTTGTTGAACTTTCTGTCACCGAAATGTGAGGAAAAAGTGTGTTTTTGGCTAACTTTTGAGGTTTGCAAAGGATTCTGGGTAACAGAACCTGGTGAGAGCCCCACATGTCAACCCATCATGGATTCCTCTAGGTGACTGATTTTCAAAAATGCACAGGCTTGGTAGATTTCCGTAGGTTCCGGCAGAGCTTGAGGCCAAAATCTACAACTGGACACTTTGCAAAAAACACCTCAGATATTAATGTAAAAATGTGATTAGTCCATGTTGCGTTTTCTGTCGCGAGCATTATGCCTACCCACACAAGTGAGATACCGTTTTTATCGGGAGACTTGGGGGAACACAGAATAGAATAGCAAAACAAGTGTTATTGCCACTCGTCTTTCTCTACATTTTTTCCTTCCAAATGTAAGACAGTGTGTAAAAAAGACATCTATTTGAGAAATGTCCTGTAATTCACATGCTAGCATTGGCACCCCGGAATTCATAAATGTGTAAATAACCACTCCTTCTCAAACCATCTCTTATGCCCATTTTGGAAATACAGAGGTTTTCTTGATACCTATTTTTCACTCTTTATATTTCAGTATATGAATTGCTGTATACCCGGTAAGGAATGAAAACCGATTGCAAGGTGCAGCTCATTTATTGGCTCTGTGTACCTCGGGATCTTCCTGAACCTAAAAGCCCTATATATCCCTGCAACCAGAAGAGTCCAGCAGACGTAACGGTATATTGATTTATACTTTCTGACATTGCTGGAAAAAGTTATAGTCCTAAATGTGGAGAAAAATGGCAGTGTTTTTCAGCTCAATTTCAATATTTTTTTTATTTTAGCTGTTATTTTGTGTAAGATCTACACAAATGACCCCTTGCGGAAATCAGAATTTTGTCTACTTTTCAGAAATGTTCCACTGTCCGGGATCCAGCATTGGTTTCATACGCATTCCTGTCACTAATAGGAACTAGGCTAAATGCACAAAAAAATAGTAAAAATGGGGTATGTCCCAGTAAAATGCCAAAATTGTGTTGAAAAATGTGGTTTTCAGATTCAACTCTGCATGTTCCTGAAATCTGGAAAGATGGTAATTTTAGCACCACAAACCCTTTGTTGATGCCATTTTCAGGGAAAACATCACAAGCCCTTTTTTCCCATTTTATTTTTTAAAGAAAACAAAGTTTTAGCTGTATTTTGGCTAATTTCTTAGTCTCCTTCAGGGGAACCCACAAACTCTGGGTACCTTTAGAATCCTTACGATTTTGGAAAGAAAGTATGCACAATTGGTGTGGTTAGGTTATGTGGACACAAAGTTATGAAGGCCTATCTGCGAACTACCCCAAATAGCCAAAAAAGGGCTCAGCTGTGGCGGGGGTGGAGGTTCAGATGCTAAGAGGCTAAGATAGCTGATGAGTGGGTATGCATTAGGGTCCCCAAGAAGTACAAGGTGGTGAAAACAAGAAAGGGGGACTACCCTCCTCAGGGAAAGAGGGGCACGTTTAAAAAGTAGAAAAACCCAAAGACACCCTAAAAGATGCCCTGGGAACAAATTATGACTCATCACAGGCTGGGATGTGCTGTGACTGTAAACATCCAGGACACAAGAAAGGTGATTCTGCATGCAGCAAAAGGTCACCCACTCGTGACACTCCCAAGAGTATTACCGGTGTAGAAATTGGGGTAGAAATTGTCCCTTGAGATTGTAGGAGTTATACTGAAGCCACACTAGTTTCCCTGGGTGGGAAGGAAATTGAACCCTTCTGGGCTGATAGTATGGTAAAGTATAGACGGTTGCCATGAATCGTTGGGGTTGAAGTCCAGGTTTTGAGGGATGCAGGTGGAAGCATCACCATGGTTATGGCCAAGATGTGCCCCCCGCCAAAGTCAGATTCATCCTGATGAGGTGCTTCAGATAGTAAACTCAGACAGTGTTACAAAGTAATATCCCATAGCTGTGGTTAACTTTGAGTGGGGAGGGGTTACTGAACCCTAAGAAAGTAGCTGTGACCTCTGCCATCCCAGTGGAGTGTCTATTTTACAAAGACCTTGAAACATCTGCCTGGCAAAGGGGAGAGAAGGACTCATGCAGCAATGCTGGGTCTCTCTGGGTGGGTTTGTGTTGCCTTTAGGGCACTGAAGACCTTAAGGGAAAGTCAAGAGACTTTGTCTCATGAAGAAGTGGACCAAAGCAAGGTACCAAAAGGAGAGGAAGTAAGTCTGGCATGGACACTTCCAAAACTTCACAGAGCCAGAGGGAGCCTAACCCTCAGGGGGACGGCCTGGTCTCTGAGGAGGGTGCTGCCTTGAGAGGCTTGTCTGACCTTGCAGAACTTCAAGGAACAGGTGGTCCCTCCAGTGTGAACTTAAACCAGGAACAAAAGACTTGTCCCACTCTTGAGGGCCTGAGACAGTTTTCTGTGAAACGGGAGGAAGGTGATGTCAGTGGTATCCATAAGATAAACTAGGTAGAGAGAATCTTGTACAGTGAGACAAGGAATCCCAAACCAGGGGCAACCAGGAGAGTGGTGGTCCCTCAACAGTACAGGGAGTTCCTTATTAACCTGGCCCACAACATCCCTTAGCTTCAGATGTAAAAACAATTGAGAAGGAGTTTTGTCTCTCCTGTGTTACCTGCCAGGTCAGTGGCAAAGCAGGTAATGAAACAATGCTTCCCCTGATTCCACTACCAATGGCAGGAGTACATTTGAGATGGTGGGTATTGATATTGTTGGTCCCAATTGTTGGTCCCCAATACCCACCTACTGCCTCTGGGCATAGCTTTATCCTTGTGATGGTGGACCATGCCACCGGGAATCCAGAAGCAATCCCCTTTCTAACAGTCACTGCACCTGTAGTGAATAGAGCCCCAATCGAATTTTCACAAGGGTTGGGTTCCCGAAGGAGGTCATCTCAGATAAAGGCGCACACTTCATGTTTGCCTATCTGAAAGCAATGTGGGAGGAGTGTGGAGTGACTCAAAGTTCAATACCCCTTACCATCCCCAAGGAAATGGCCCTGTTGAAAGTTTAACAAGGCCATGAAAGGCATGATTATGGGTTTACCTGAGAAAATCAAAAGGAGATAGGAGGGTCTCCTTCCATGCCTATTGTTTGCCCACAGGGAAGTCCATCAAGAGAAGTAGGTTTCAGCCCCTTTTAGATATACTTTAGACACTCTCTGAAAGGGCCTTTAGGTTTGTTAAGGAGGATATACTGGCCTATATACTAGGTCTTCACTCAAGGATGGCTGAGTATATGAAAAAGGCAAACAAATACTTGGAGGCCAGCCAGGAGTGGGTAAAGCACTGATATGATCAGAAGTCTTCAGTGGTGGGATACCAGGCTGGATAACTGGTGTAGGTCTTGGAGCGTGTAGCACCCAGAGCACTCCAAGACAAATCATATCTTGAAAAAGAAGGGTGAAGTCACATACATAGTGGATTTGGGAACCTCAGGCAATCCTCATATGTTCCAAAACACTACAAAGGGCTGAGAGGAAATTTTTCCTGTCCAACCTCGCTGTACTATATATATTATCACAAAAAGGACAGAAAAATATCTGGTGTGAGAACCAGACCAGTTCAACATATATGTGAAGAAAAACGGTTTTCGCCCACAATTTGTGGAATGCTTTATCAGAGGGCCCTGCTAACACACTCTGAGAAATATATCCCCTTTGGAGTGGAGCAGTAAGGGTAGGGAGACATAAAGCACATAAGACAAGTCCAACAATAATGGTACAGGGACCAGAGATGAACTACAAAAAAACAACATAAAACTGTCTCAGGATAATCACTTGTTCTATTTTATTCTAGTGTAGCCTGGACAGGATTAAAATATCTCATCGGTGGTGTATTCAGGAATTAGTTACCTGTACACCCCAATATCTGAGGAGGGTCAACATGTTTCGGCGATTTCAGGTTGCTATCTAGGGTCATGCTGCCTTCTTCAGGACCTTTGTCCTGTCCCGTTATTTATATGTGTCCCTACCTGTAATTCAGTCAGGAGACTCACTTATTTGTGCTTCTGAGATAATTTCTCATTAGTCAACACACTCAGTTATCTGTAGAAGAAAATAAGCAAGATACCAAAGGATCAATGAGGTAGGGTATCTAGTAGTATTTAATTATTCCCAAATAATCACCTTTATGTGTGGAAAAGATAATATCCAAACTGTGCATTTAGGTCCCCGAATTTCCATATTAATATTGGTGGTCAAAGTATAAATTTATCAGATCCACCTGTGTCTTTTAGTCATATACCCAAGTCCAAAAACAGTAGAAGGAGGAGGCATATGTGTGTACACTTACCGAGTTTTCATTATCACTCGCTTTAATCAAAGCCGGGTGGGAGCACCACCCTGTAGTCACACACTATATAAAGATAAACAACCATTATTGTCATAATCGGAAGTAGCTGTAAACATATGTATGGTATATTTTCCGTTTTGCTTTTTAACCCAAACGGGTCCTGAGCTGTGAATATTATCACTTAAAGTTCAGTATGTTGTAAAAGAGTTACGAAAATCTTGCTGTTGTCATACATTGTAACTGTTCATTGCGTTTTTAACCACTTCAGTATCGTACTCCATCTGAGATCTAGTTTTTCCACCACCGGCCCCTTTATATTCTATTTTTAGAGCCCCTATTTCCCTTATTCTCTCATGTTAAGCATATGGGGCGATCTATCTGGAACCAGGTGACCGTCTCGCTTGGACAATGTGCAGTCAATAAATATACCTCCTTCCGTGCCCCATCCCAATATTATCTCCTTACTTAGAAGAAAGGAGTAGAACACTGAATCAACGACTTATCTGTATTACTACTTTTAATACAGTTTCCAGTCGAGTAAAAAGTATTATAAATAAGAATTGGCGAATCCTTAACAGTGATGGCCTAAGCATAGAAAGGCCCATGTTAATATAATCCTCATAGGTTGACACATGTAAACCAGCTCATGTTACACCATGACAGAGCAGACATCATGGTGAAAGATGGCAGAGAAAAGGGACAAAGTGAACCTCTCCGAAACCTAGGTCCTCATTATGACTTTGGCGGGCGGCTTCAGCCGGCTGCCAAGATCTGACCGCTGGGCGTCCGCCAATGCGGCCGCACTCCCGCCGCGGTCATTATGAGATCCCTGCTGGGCCGGCGGGCGGAAAGCTGGTTTATGCCCGCCGGCCCAGCGGGGATTTCGGCCGCAACACAGGAGCCGGCTCCAAATGGAGCCGCGGTGTTGCGGCCGTGCGACGGGTGCAGTTGCACCCTTCGCGCTTTTCACTGTCTGCATAGCAGACAGTGAAAAGCTGCATGGGGCCCTGTCAGGGGGCCCCTGCACTGCCCATGCCAGTGGCATGGGCAGTGCAGGGGCCCGCAGGGGCCCTGCGACTCCCCGTACTGCCAGCCTTGGCGGATTATCACCGCCGGGGCATATGTGGCAGGAAACCGCCGACCCCGGCGGTACGACTGCAGCGAAATACCCAAGATTGCACCGCCAGCCTGTTGGCGGTGCAATCGCCAAAACAGCCCTGGCAGTCTTTGACCGCCAGGGTTGTAATGACCCCCCTAGTGTCTTACAATGTCAAAGATGGATCAGTGGAGGGAGGAGTCCTCTCTTCCACTTTCATAGATCAGCAGTAAAAGGACTGTTACCATCTGCTTAGGCAGTTTGCTGATTTCTTTACTCTGACCCCAAGTTTGACAACATGGTGTCCCAATGAAGTGAATACAAGTAACAGTTTACCTGTCAAAGTAAAATATACAGATTGTCAGACCAAGTCAAAGCCAGCAATAAAGCAGAAGTTGCATAAATGCTAGAGTTGGGGGTGATTGAGCCATCTAGTAGTCCATGGCTAGCCCAGTAGCTCTGTTTCCCTAGCCAAATCCCAAGAGTAGAAAAACAGAGATGAGATTCTGTGTGAGAATGTCAAAAGCAGATGAGCTAATTGACATTTGAGGGGGTTGCAAAATAATTGAGCACCTTTGAACTGACTTCAGGTTATTGGCAGATTTGCACAGGGAGCCAAGGAGTGGGCTGCCTTTTCAATTCCTAAAGGCCACTTTTAAGCAAAAGTGCTGCCCTTTGATTTGACAAATGCAACTGCCACCTTGCAGAGGTTGGTGAAGAGAGTACTTTCAGGCTTGGAAAGCTTAAGTGGAGCATATCTGGATGATATGCCATCTTTAGTTCCACCTGGGAGGTTCATCTGGTCTACCTCAGGGAAGTGCTTCAAGCCCTTCAACAGACAGTGCAGATTCTCAAGGCACGTAAGTGCCAGATAGGGCAAGGGTCTGTAGTGTACGTGGAAAACAAGGAGGTGGAGGCCATGGATAACCTCTCCAGCCCAAAAACAGACAATTATGGCCTTGGAAGCTCCTAAGACTCAGACTCAAGTCAGAGCCTTTCGTGGCCTGTCTGGGTATTACAGGAGGTTTGTAAAAGGTTATAGTACTACTGTGGCATCTTTAACAGTGTTAATCTCCAAGAAACCACCAAGGAAAGTCATGTGGACTGACTCATGTCAAAAGGCATTTGACATCCTTAAGGAAGCTTAATGCTCAGCATATGTCCTGAAAGCACCTGACTCTATTAAAGAGTTTGTTGTCCACACTGATGCTTCAGAACATGGGATTGAAGCAGTACTGTCACAGCTGAACGACCATGTCATGATCAACCAGTTGCCTTTATCACCAGGTAACACCTCCCCAGAGAGCAATTGCCTGCTTTTTATCCACACCCTCCTCTTCCCACTGTGCCCCTCCTACCCCAGCAACTGCTTAATGATGGTCACAGCATGACCATACTGAGCAGGTTCTGCGCCAGCTCCCCCATTGCCTGGTGCCTCTGCCTACTCTGCTGAGTAGGTGCAGTGTGCTGGTTGGCCTTTTTGCTTTGATTCTCCTTTCCTGGTTTTGTCCTAATGCTTCTGTTCCCCCATCCCTACTGCCCTCCCACCATTGTTTTTCTTGCTTTTTCCCCACACTGCCCTCCTCCCAATGCACCCCTCCTACTCCAGGACCTAGTTAATGGTGGTCGCAGGTCGACCCCATTTAGCTGATCCTGTGCTAGCTCCCCCTGCTGCTGGTTCCTCTGCCTGTTCTGCTGAGTAGGTGCAGGGTGCTGGTTGGCCTTTTTCCTTTACTCCTCTTTTCCTGGTTGTGCCCAAGTGCTCCACGTCCCTGCTGTTTTTTTCATGCGTTTTTCCTGCAGTACCCTCCTCCCACTGTGCCCCTCCCTTCCCAGGACCTACTTAATGGTGGTCGCAGCACAACCCCACTGAGCAGGTCCTGTGCCAGCTCCCCCTTCTGCCTCTGTCTATTCTGCTAAGTAGGTGCAGGGTGCTAGTTGGCCTTTTTGCTCTTTTTCTGGTTGTGCCCCTGTGGCCCCATTCCCCCACCCCTGCTGCCTTCCCACAGTTCCTTTTTTCCACATTTTCCCTGCACTTCCCTCCTCCAACTGTACCCCTCCCAGTCCAGGACATACTTAATGGTGGGTGCAGTACGACCCCAGTGAGCAGCTCCTGTGTTTGTTCCCCCCGCTGCCTGATGCCTCTGCCTAGTCTGCTGAGTAGGTACAGAGTGCTAGTTGGCCTTTTTGCTTTGCTCCACCTTTCCTGGTTGTGGCCCTGTGCCCCCACCCCCTGCTACCCTCTCGCTGTTTTCTTCCTGCTTTTTCCCTGCACCACCCTCCTCCCACTGCACCCCTCACACCCCAGGACCCACCTAACGGTGGTCGTAGGGTGACCCCACTGAGCAGGTCCTGTGCCAGCACAGCAGACATGCCAAAGACATGCCACAGGCAAGCCCATCTGTGCCCATCTGTGCCTGGACTGCGGCAAACTACCCTCAACTCCAGCAAACCCATCCCCTCAGGCAACCTCAAGCAAGACACCCACAAGCTATATGAATGGATCTTCTACAGTGCTGACAAAATTGCCCCTATAAGGATTTCTACCTCCAGAAGACCCAGTAAGACTGCCAGGTGGCTCACCCCTGAACTCTGCACACTCAAGAGAGAATGCAAATGACTAGAAGGAATATGGTGCAACAGCAGAGTCTATGCAGACCGCACCACTTTAAAAAATGCACTGAACAATTATCACCTTCACCTCAGAGAAGCAAAAAAAGTTGCCCTACACAGCCGCATCGAGGAAAGCACCAATGGCCCAAAGGAAATTTTCAAGATCGCTAAAGGGTTCTCCTGCCCAGCAGCCTCTGAAAACACAATCCAACAATCTCAGACCCTCTGTAACACTGTAGATGACTTCTTCCATTATAAAATCACAGCCATACACAGCAACTATGACCTCCAACCCACCAGCATCGACCACCTGGCTCATCCAGGTGACTCCCCCAGCCTCTTGATCACCAACTGGAAGCCTCTATCCATCAAAGAGACAGTAACCCTCATAAGTTTGACCCACTCCGGCTCACCCAACAACCCATGCCCCCACTACATCTTCAACCTTGGACAAAAAGAAATCAGCAACATCCTTACCCCCATCCTCAACACCTCGATCAGGCCTACCACCATCCCTGGAGATTGGAAGCAAGCAGTGGTCAAACTGCTCCTAAAGAAACCATTCACCAACACCAGCTAACCCAAGAAGTACCACCCCATATCTCTAATCCCCTTCCCAGCTAAGGCTTTGGAAAAAGCCATCAGCCAGCAGCTCTCAGACCACCTGGAAAGACACAGACTTCTGGACTCTACCCAATGCAGTTTCTGCACCAACTACAGCACCAAACCTGCCCTGATCACTGCAGCTGGTGACACCGGATCCCTCCATGGCCCTTATCCTCCTCAACCTGTTTGCTGCACTCAACACCATCTCTCACCACGTCCTCATCGCCAGACTCCACCACATCAGGATCTGAGACTGCGTTCTCAAATGGATCCACGCCTTTCTCACAGGATGCACCCAGAGAATCTGCCTCCCTCCCTTCACCTCAGAACCAAAAGCATCATATGCACTGTCCCCAACGGGTCTTTTCTCACCCCCCACCCTTTTCAACACCTTTATGATGTAATTGGTGGAGATTGTTCACTCCCACAGACTCAACATCATCTCTTATGCTGATGACACCAATTCATAATCTCCCTCTCCGAAGATAACGCCTCCCCTAGAACCAACTTCAGCAACACCATGACCCACGTCACTGAATGGATAAGATCCAACTGCCTGAAACTGAACATGGACAAGACCAAGGTGATCATCTTTGTAAACAACACCTCCCCTGGGATGCCTCCTGGTGGCCCTCCACGCTCTGACCAACCCCGAGTGACCACGCCTGCAACCTGTGATTCATCATCGACAGCATACACACCTTCAAACGACAGATAAACACAGTGGCCTCCTCCTGTTTTCACAACCTCCACATGCTACAAAAGATTTTCAGATGGATCCCCATTGAAACAAGAAAGACTGTGACCCAGGCCATCATCGCCAGCAGACTTGACTATGGGAATGCCCTTTATATTAGACTCCCCACCCAGTTTCTCCACAGCCTCCAAACCTTCCAGAACGCAGTGGCAAGACTCATCCTGGACCTCCCCAGGTGGACCTGCATCACTCCCCACCTCAGAGATCTCCATTGGCTGTGTGCGCACAAGAGGTGCAAATTCCAGGTTCTCACCCTTGCATACAAAGCCCTCCACAACATCAGACCCAAACTCATCAACCATAGACTCTTCTTCAACCAGACCACCAGAGAGCTCCATTCAACAGCCTTCCCCCTCACTCAAGTCCAGAGAGTTTGCTTCAGTCTCAGTGGCAGACAATCCTTCTCTAACATCGCTGCCAGGACCTGGAACAACCTACCCCTCCGCCTGGGTATCACTCCCACACTCTCCAACTTCAGGAGGGAGTTCAAGACTTAGCTTTTTGATGAGAAGCCACCAGCGTGCAGCAACAACCAATAGCGTGGCAAGCTGCGCTTTATAAATCCAATGATTGACTGATTGAAATGGTATTGAAATTGAAGACTTTGCTGTGGTTTGGTGCCTGAAGAAGCTGAGACCCTACTTGTTTGGGACTCACACCAGAGTTTAAACTGACCACAGGCCTCTCATTTGAGAGGCGAGAACATCAAACTGTTTAGATGGTCCATCTTCCTACTGGGTATAGACTTTACATGGTAACATAGACCTGGGACTGACTATGCCAGTGCAGATGGTCCTTCCAGGTTCATCCACTTAGCAGATGAGAATTACCAGGATATGGGTTAGTTGCTCATCGCCTTTCATCTGAAGGGGGGGGGGGGGCATGTAAAACAAGCATTGGCAAAGCCAATAGTTCTTGCCTGTGGGACCTATTGGCTTTGCCAGAGTATTATAGCCTTATAGCATTCCCAATGCTGTGCAGCATGGGTAAAGAATAAACAAACTAAGCTTTTCATGCTGCTAACTGTTTTTTGAGGTAATTTGTGGTTTCCAGTGACAATGTTCAACACATCTTTTCCAGAAATAAAATGATTGGAGAAAACAGTTTGATAATTATGTGTTGCTAGTCTAAAGAGGGGCAATTTGCAGAATATAAAAGGAACCTGCAACATTAGGTACATTTACAAGCAACACAGTCATTGGAAGTGGCACTGTGAAGCCTGAAAATATCAAATAATGTTCAACAATGAATGGTGCTCTGCTAGGTGCCCCTTGAAAAGAAAAAAAAAACATGAAAGTGTATTTTTTGTGTGTTTTTTACCTCACAAAAAAACCCAAACAGTAAAAAGTGATTTCTGGCAGCCTTAACGCATGGATTGCAGTATATCAGTATATCATGGATTGCAGTATATCTAGATTGCAGTATATCAGGGGTACCGTGGTGGAACGGAAGTTACTCTTTTCTCATGTTAGCAATATGACTCGGTCACACACAGGCAATAAAGGAGATGCAGGAACATTTTCAATAGGTTTATTGAAAATATGCAAACCTACGGTAAAATGCATGACCTACAAAGATTAGGTTAATGAACAATGCAACAAGCAGAATTGTAAAGATGAGAGTCATGAATAGAAAGACCCACACCATCTCGCAAGAAACATTACATGTAAAATCCCTAAAACCTTAGCATGAAGATCCTAATCTCTAACCTAACAAGAGCTAGGTCTGAAAAATCTAATCTGCCTCTACCTGGTCCATGATATGTGCCCCCCCAACTCTTGTTACCTTGGAATGAGGTGTCTAGATCAGACTCTGTGGTGACTTGAAGGCTGGGTCTGCATCAAAGTGACGTGCAGCATAGATGGCTTCGATATCATCAGGTAGGAATCCCTCTGATAACCTTGTCTGTGTGAGATGTATTTATACAGATCTTGTAGGACCCCTGGCGCAGGTATGTTCACGGACAACAGATAAGGGGAGGCCTGTGGCAACAATTATGTAAACAATCTCCACCAAAAGTATATTATGTTCCTGTTACATAAGAGGGAAAGGGACATGATGTGAATACCTAAGTACATTACTTAATTTTGATTCTGATAATGACTCCTTCACGGAGTGGGACTGATAAAGTAATTCAAAACATTGCTCTAACTCTAAACAGAGGCAGTCATCTTAAAAGAAATAATAAAATAAATGGGCTATGATAGAGCAGGATGGGCAATAGGTGACGGGGGCACAGGCCTGCAAGCCAGAAGGCTCAGCTAAACTTCTGATTTCCATTAAAACTAAATTGGATCCACTACACAACCAGACTCACATCCTTCCTCCCCCTCACCAAGTCTCAAGCCCACAGTGACTAATTTCTCTACTGCATCACCTCCTGCACTATGTCCACATCCCACGATGACTGACGCCTTTACTCTCCCCGCAATATCAACTCCCCTGACACTTCTCCCTCCATTCCTATTTACTCTCCCCACTTCCATCACTCTTTTATACCCACGCATGTCTTGCCTTCTACCCACCTTTCATAGTTTCTTCCTGACCCCAATTCAGCCCTCCACATTCACACACCTCACATACATCAGTGACACTCCATCCTATCTCCATTCAAACCTCTGGCAGACCACCAATTCAGGGGACATCCTCTGGCTAACTATCTGCTCAGGTGACACCCTCATCCTCGTATCAGACTCAATGACTAACAATGAAACTACTTGGCTTTCTCCACGTCTGTCCCTCTCCTAAGCACTCCCTTGTACTCCTAACCTATCAATCCATCATACCTCCTCTGCATACACTAAGCAAAAACACATAACACCTAGGCCCATATTTATACTTTTTCATGCAAAACTCCGATAGCAATGTTTTGCGTGAAAAAGTATAGCGCCGGCTAGCAGCATTCCAAGACTTTGGCCCGGCACCATATTTATGGAATGCCACTAGCCGGCGCTAATGCCCTGTTAGCGTCCTTTTAAAGGATGTTAACAAGGTGGGGGAGGCGTAGGGGAAACTGGAGCTTGTGCGCCGAATTATGGCCCTACACTGTTTAGAGGCAAACAAATGCCTCTAAGCATTGTAGCACCATTTTCTACCGCCCAACCCCCATGGACATGGCTCCTGTCTGAGAAAGAGAGGAGCCATGCCCACCACCCCAATTGCCATGCCCAGGGGACAAATGTCACCTGGACATGGCCATTGGGGCCAGCACCATGCAGGGGGCGCCAAGTCAGGGCCCTCGGGCGTGAAAAAGAATAATTCATAAATACTTATCAGGACTTAACTGGGATGGGTACCCAATCCTGTGGTATGCCTCTGGTGTAGGTGGGGATGTCCCTGGGGCCAGGAAAGGGCACCTGTGGGCTCTTTCCAGGGTCTCTGACCATGGAAATATGCCTACAGGTGAAACATGTAAGACTGTGACAGGTGAAACTTGCCATGTGTGGTGCTATGGCATAAGCACAGCAACGCCCATTGCAAGGCCTCACCATGCAAATGGATGCAAAGGGAGGGTAGAACATGAAAAGATGGTGTCAAGCCACAAAAAGAATAGACATCACACTTAGAAGATATGACACAGCCAATTGTGCCAACTGGGCTTCCCTTCATGTGACATGCAGGTGGATGACGCTCCTGCATCATATTGACAAGGTGGCGTTAAGCTTTTTGTGGCTTAACGTCACCTTGTATATATGGCCCCTTCCAAAGCATCACTGTGCATGTAAGGGGTATGCAATGAGTGTGCAATGGGTGTTGCTGTGGGTGTGCCACAGCACACCCGTTGCATTTTGATGCTGCCTCAGATAAATGGAATTTTGTCAACCCAGGGCAGTGTCTTACGCCACCCCCAGTGGTGGTGTTAGTAGGGTGCAATGAGGAGGAATACATTTATATCTCCTGCACATAAACAATCATTTGAAAATGATGCTTTGGCTCTTCTGTGTGTGCTGCATTCTACAGCTCACTGTCAACACCAGGGCAGTACGCGCTCTATTGGCGACTAGAATGCAAAAACCCAGCACTCTCAAAACAACGTAATTTATGCATTGTGTTGATATGTTGTTGTTTAACCTTTTGCATTGCAGAGTTCAATCCTGAAGACTTATTTTTAATGTGCTTACAAATGCTGTTCATTTGCAATGTATTGCTACAGGCTTTCGGAGTGTGTTAGGGTGTGGTCCCTTTCGATGGCCTTCTAGAGACTTTCCCTGCAACATGCCTGGGTGTGGTTGTGGGCTGGCGAAGACTCTATAAAAAGGAGCCAGCCCAGCTCCAAGTGCTCACTATTCAGAGGTCCCGGTGCAGAGCAGCAGCTACTTCCTGAGCTCCTGTCCCGGTGGCCTATTTGATCTTCCAGACATCTGACTTTCATTCTTCATTTGGAGATCCTTGTTCTGGGCGGTAAGACGGTGGTTGGGGTGGCCCGCCGATGCCGTTATCGAGAACTCTCATGTTCTTGGGCCAAATTCTTTTATGATTTGACAGAGTACTTTGCGCGTGTGAAATATGCGCTTGAGTGTTTGTGACATTTGCAGGGTGACTTGCTAATCGGCAAGACGCGCGATTCGTTTCATGATAATTTAATCTTGTTATTCATTGCACGCTACCATTTCTTGACAGTTGCATGGTGGCTTAAGAATCAGCAAGACGCGCAATTCGTTTTATGGTGTTTTAACTTTGTTATTCATTGCGCGCTACCATTTCTTGACATTTACATGGTGGCTTAAGAATCGGCAAAAGACGCGCGATTCGTTTCATTGTACTTTGATCTTGTTATTCATTGTGAGCCGTTATTTCTTGGCATTTACATTGTGGTTTCCGAATCGGCAAGACGCGCAATTCGTTTAATGATGATTTGACTTTGATATTCATTGCGTACTACCATTTCTTGGCTTTTTACATGGTGACACTCGAATCGGCTAGACGCACGATTCTCTCCTCGAGTTTAATTCATGTTGTTTATTGTATGCCACTATTCTAAGATATTTATCATGTAATATTCGAGTTGAAAAGTTATGCGCTTTGTTTTTCCTGAATCCATATTGTGTTATTCATGGTGCACAATTCTTTTATGGTGTTTACTGTATATATATATATACGCATATTGTAGATTTGTATATATATATATATATATATATATATATATATAAATATATATATATATACATGTATATATATATATATATATATATATGTATATATATGTATATATATATATATATACATGTATATATATATATATATATATATATATACAAATCTACAATATGCGCAATTTGTGTTGAAACATTTTAAGAGTACATAGAGGAGCAGAGTTTCTAGATGCAATATTGTATGGTCCTAGTATGCATTCTCAAAAAAGGATTTATATGACTGGTTTAACATTTAGTCAGAATGTTTTTCTGATTCTCATGTAAAGGAAAGTACTTGAATAAGAACGTTTTCATTTAATCCATCTTGATTCCCTTACAGGTATTCGGCCATCTTAAAACTTAGGGGGTCATTCTGACCCCGGCCGGCGGCGGTAGCCGCCGGCCTGGCTGGGACCGCCAGAAGACCGTACCACGGTCAAAAGACAGCAGCGGTCATGCTGGGTTTCCCACTGGGCTGGCGGGCGACCTCCAAAAGGCCGCCCGCCAGCCCAGTGGGAAACACCCTTCCACGATGAAGCCGGCTCCGAATGGAGCCGGCGGAGTTGAAGGTGTGCGACGGGTGCAGTAGCACCTGTCGCGAATTTCAGTGTCTGCTGAGCAGACACTGAAATTCAAAGTGGGGCCCTCTTACGGGGGCCCCTGCAGTGCCCATGCCAATGGCATGGGCACTGCAGGGGCCCCCAGGGGCCCCACGACACCCCTCACCGCCATCCTGTTCCTGGCGGTCGAAACCGCCAGGAACAGGATGGCGGTGAGGGGGTCGGAATCGCCATGGAGGATTCCCACCGCCGACTTTCCGTTTCTGGCCGCGGCTGTACCGCCGTGGTCAGAATGCCCAAAGGAGCACCGCCAGCCTGTTGGCGGTGCTCCCGCGGACCCCGGCCCTGGCGGTTTTTACCGCCAGGGTCGGAATGACCCCCTTAGTCATTTTAAACTTAATTCTTAGATTGTTCATGTTTTCAGAATGACTATGCTTAGAATCATAGTCTAGTATTGATTTCAGGAGATATAATTTTCATATTGTGTGTTCTAACCTTTTTCTTACTACAGGTCTCCTTCCCAGCTGTTACCCTTCCTAATCCCCTCTTCTCCTCTTGAACTCTCTTAGCCTCTGTGATTTATCTATCAGAGTCTTGGAGCTGTTCAGTGGTGGACGTGTTGGGAATGTGCGCAGACCTCGAGGATCTGGTGGCTCTGACACTCACACAGAAGTGCCAAAGCGCCATTAGTAATTGTTAATGTGCAGTAAGGGACATCTTCAAGCACATAAACAATCACACCCCGCAACGCATACATCCTTGCACGATGGTGCAAGGATGCCTTGCTTTGGAGCTGGCAGCTGAATTTTGCACCAGCGCAGGGGCAAAACAGGGATTCACCGTATTCACTTACATACGGCGCATCCTTGTGTTAACAAAGTGACACAGCGCGGTGCTGCCAATTTTTGCGCAGCACCATGCTGCACCACTTTTCCATGAATCTAGCCCTAAGATGACAATAAATCTCAAAAAGGAAGTCAGTGATGTGACATATTAACTGCCGCAAAACAGATAGACTGATTTTATACAATCTCTTTGCAGAGTATGATGGCTGTCCTGCAGATCTGCCTGTCCTGGAGTACCCTGATGACCTGGATGATCAGCTGGCAACTGTCAGCCAAGAGACCCTCCAAGAAGTCCTTGTAAGCCTCCAGACACCACCTTCAGCCGCAAGGAGGAGTATTGATGTAGCAGACATCCCACAGGCCCCACTTAGCACCCCAATAGTACGACCTGCCAGCACCAACACAGCTGAGGACTCCGAGGACACAGCCACCAGCTTTGAGAGGACAGTGGTAGGAGTCCAGAGGGAGCTGGCTGAGCAGGTGCAGGTGGGGATGCAAACTATGGCAGTCAGCCTTGAGGGGATGTGGACGTGCACGATTACGACTGCTGAAAAGGCTGCAGCCAACCGATTCACACACTCCCCAATGCGTGAAGTCCAGGAGTTTCTGAGGGACATAGCTGCTGCCATGAGGAAGAGGCCACAGCAACTGCCCTCCCAAACTAGCATCAGCGTACTTGAGGACAAGATGAACTCCATGCACTCGGAAATGGTCTCTCTCAGGGCAGACATGATTGCCTACCACAGGGATGTTGCTGCTATGATGCCATAAATAGTTCCACAGATGGCAGCTGCCAGGAATTGGGAGCCCACATCTCCAACCACTGAAGTGTATGTGGCCCCCTATACCTCCCACTACCACCATCAAGGGTAGAGGAGGCACCACACACATAGGAGGATGAAGATGGGGAACAGATCATCTTCACCCGTAGGAGTTCCTGGTAGCCCCAACCCATGCCACATGGGCAATGTTTTCCTTTGTCCTGTGCTTGACATCATGCCAGTGTCAGCACTGTAGCAGATATGCACTCTTCACTGACGCACTGTTGACCTTTTTGCTGTGTACTGCAATTGTCTCTAACTTTTCATTTGGCAATTTATTTTCCAATGCACTGAAAGACTCTTTACCCAAGCATGTCCCAGGACATCTCCCTCAACCATGGACTTGTGTTGTGTCACAATTGGATGAATTCCACGAATGGGGTCACAGACCTGGACATTGTAAATATTGCACTATAACTCTTGTTATTAAACACCACCTACACAACCAGCATGTCTTTGTGTGTTGTGACATATCTACTATGCATAGGAATTGTGATGTAGGTAACATGTCTTTAAGAGTCACAGAGTGTCAGTACAAGAGTGCATGAATATGAGGGCACAACTCTATGCACATGGTACATACATGATAAACGTCAATGCTGGTCTCATCCCCTACAAGCAATTCACTGAGTATGTAAAACAAGTTGAACACATGTATGCTACGCCTACTACATATGTCAGGAATGGCTGTGAAACAGTTCTTGGGCAATATCCTTAGCTGGAAGTACCAGTAGAACACATTGGTGTGAAACACAGGGACTCAACCTCATCTGTAATTGCCACTGGTCAGTTTAGCAGAATGGGAATGAAATGTAGGCTATTGTCAGATGTCCCACAGTGCACAACTTTCCGACCCAGGAACCATACAATGAGAGCTGAATTACCACACCTACCTGTCCTATAAAAGGTCAACATAGTCACCTTAAGTGGTGGGTACACTAGACAGCAGATGCACAGACAAGTAGATGTGTTGTAGCTGCCAGTGTGACAGCTCAGTTGTAAGAAGGTGATGAAAATGTCAAGAGAGGGATCCGGAGGCAGGACAGAATCCCTAGGACAACACACAATTTTCACTGTACACCCATGGGAAGACCCTGAGACGTAAGCATAAGACACATGAAGTGAGGGAGTACCCAAAATGTTTTAATTAGAATTTAACTAAACTAAAAAGAATTAAGAAAACCTACCCTACCTTAAACTAACCTATCCAAACTATACATAACCAACAATAGACCCTAACTACTCTATGCTAAACGTACCTAACACATTTAATGACACACTCTAAACATTGGCCCCCTCTCACTTTATATCACAAGACACATGCAGGACAACATATACTAAAGTACACATATAGGGGGTCATTCTGAAGCCGGGGCCAGGGTCGGCGGGAGCACCGCCGACAGACCGGCGGTGCCCCGCAGGGCATTCTGACCGCGGCGGTTCGGCCGCGGTCAGATGCGGGAAACCGGCGGTCTCCCGCAGGTTTCCCGCTGCCCTGCAGAATCCTCCATGGCGGCGGAGCGCGCTCCGCCGCCATGGGGATTCTGACACCCCCTACCGCCATTCTGTTCCTGGCGGGTCTGCCGCCAGGAACAGGATGGTGATAGGGGGTGCCGCAGGGCCCCTGGGGGCCCCTGCAGTGCCCATGCCAATGGCATGGGCATTGCAGGGGCCCCCGTAAGAGGGTCCCACAAAGTATTTCAGTGTCTGCTATGCAGACACTGAAATACGCGACGGGTGCCACTGCACCCATCGCACCCCTGCAACTCCGCCGGCTCCATTCGGAGCCGGCATCCTCGTTGCAGGGGCATTTCCGCTGGGCCGGCGGGCGCTCTTTTGGAGAGCGCCCGCCGGCCCAGCGGAAATGTATGAATGGCCGCCGCGGTCTTTTGACCGCAGTGCGGTCATTTGTCGGCGGGACCTTGGCGGGCGGCCTCGGCCGCCCGCCAAGGTCTGAATCAGGCCCATAGTCTTATTACTAAACAAATCTATGTTTTTTGGGGCATATATTTTTTATTTTTTTTTATTTTTATCTAACACATAAAAGCCCCAACATCACCCACATAGTAAAATGTTAAAAGTAGAATCCCTCCAAACCTTCTTATCATAACTAAACTACTAACCTAATCTACCCTGACATTAACCCCCTAAAACTCACTAAACACATTAAAACAAATGAGGAGGGAGGGGCCTGAACTGGGGATGAGAGTCATTATGCCATTGACAGATTGTCCCTCTTGAGTTTCCTCTTTATGAATTTAATTCTTTTGGCATTCTCTACCTCCTTCTCAAGAAAGTCCAACTTTTTGAGGACCAGTGTGACATCTCTCTGTATGTCCCGAATAGCACTCAAGTCTATGGCAACAGGTGTGATCGGCTGTGGCATGGATGTTGAGGGTGTAGCAGCTGGAGCTTTTCTGATGGTGGCAGCTGTGGTCCCCTGCACAGCTGTGGTGCTTGATCCTCCCTGTGTGGGCAGTGTGGGTCCCCATTGGGTGAATTCCCGCCACTCACCGGTGGATCGCTCCATGCAATAGCGACGGGCCATCCTCCGTAACCCAGCTTCCACTGCCATGATGTGCGGATAGCAACTGCCCTCTTCTGAAAGGCACGCAGTTCCTCGTTTTTCATGTTGGGAGCTGTTAAAATGAGACAGGCAACCATCAGTGTCAGCATTGTGTGAAGTATGAAGAGATTAGTAGCTTCCACTCTATATCTAATTGCACATGCACTCCAAATCACATTCCAGATAATACAATGGCCCTGATGGATAAAATGACAACGCTGCCTTAGCATCATTTCATTGACACCATAGCCACTCACAACAAGATTAAGAAACAAACAAAAATAGATGAGCATTGATTTTGTGCCATGTGTAACAATGCAAAGGAAGCTTCAACTTCACATAGATCAGGGTCACTATTCCTCATCATCTGTGTCAATTTTCAACCATACATCACCAGTAACTTGAATCTGTTAGTAGGAGTATGGGATGCAGTTGGTAACCATAAGGGGTCATTGTTGAAAGGCATATCATCAACCTACAAATTTGTTGTTCCTCTGGGCGTTGGCCATGCAATTCATCATCTCAACTGTCCAGGTCATCCACCAAGGCATGCCCACTCATACTTGGAATCAGGGAGGGCTGACAACTAGGAAGCTGTTATCCCTAAGTCTTTCACATCTACATTAATGTGTCCAGCTGTAGACATCCTTCAATACCTGATCAGCCAATACCATTCCTTACACATCCATATCCATGCCAGCACATTTTTGGACTTGACCTGCATGCTCTCCTATTACATTGCAAAAAAGTGGCATGTAAGCGGAGTACAATATATGTGGCACCATGCTGGGGGACAATTGCCCACCCAGTCCTACATGCACATTACAGTACAGGGATGCACTGTTTTGTATACAAAATGGTGCATCAATGTGTTATGAGAATGACGGTTTGTCCCAGTGCCAATATGTTCACAACGGTGCACATCTATGTCACATCTGGGCATACATGTGGCTTGTCATCACCATGTTTATATGATGCTTCCCATTAAGCACCACAAGCCTCACACGATATGACTCTCTGCTCATGCATGGGGGACTCTTAAATGGGACACAGGGTCACCATCCAGACTATTTTGATATCTGATCATTTGACAACTCATCACTTCTATCATTGTGTACAACACACATGACTCGCTCACACAAAATCCTTAATCACTAAACAGGACAGACATAATCACACTTACTGGATACATCTGGGTCCTCAAATCTTGCTACTTTGCCTATGGTGTAGGGGGCAGGTCCACCTGAAGGATATGGCTGGAAAACCATGGTTAGTATCATATCAATGTCACTACTAGTGGACAACATATTACAGTGTGTACTATTTAGAGGAGTGAGCTAATTATCCAGGTTGAGGACAGTGCAACAGACACACCACTGAAAACTCACAATGGCACTGACACTCAAGTGAGTGAGAGCCATGCATCTGCACACTTATATTGGGCCTGAGACTCATTTAGTGCTATACATACCCTGCAACCACCATATGTGAGCAATCTCCAGAAGCTGGAATTCCATGGTATGAGGGGGAGTTGGGTGACAGATATATGACACTATCCTGGTGCTCTCAAGACAACTGACTCAAGTACTCTAGCTTGTCCTGCAAGGCTCACAAAGAGTGACTTTGTGAAGGACTACTGTCTCAATTTTTAGTCTGCAATTTACATGCATTGAGTAATCCATGAGTGTTGTATCAACGTTGTCTGATGGCATCAAATGCCACATTGCCAGTGCCCACTAAGGTGTGTATACCCCCTTTGCTAGCATAATGGCAGGGATAATGTATGTGAAATTATGACAATGTAGCACCATACATGGATTGCCCTACTTTGTTATCACAATCCAGTTACATATGGTATGGTGGCGATCTCTTGGCCTTTCATACATGACACAATGCTGGGGCACAGATGCTGCATTGGACCCTGAAATGTGTGAATTAGTGATGGTTATGCATGACTCACCAAACATCTGACTCACACTGGTAAAATGGTAGAATATGTGAACCCAATGTTTAAACTACTGGCGCAGTGACACTTCATTCTGGTTGCATGCAACTTGTCCACAAGCATTGCGTGCAGCACGCCAACACATCTGCTATTGTAATTCAAGTGCAGTGAACAGTAAATAGTTTGCCAATGGGAGACTCACCAACAGGACCACCGATCACCACACCAAGATGGTCTAGCAGATCCTGCTCCCTGGACACCAGATATGCCCAGCTATGCTTCAGCTGGTGGTCATTGTGGATGCTGCGGTACAGCCTCTTCAGTTGGTGGAGTACCTTGCCCCACCGCAACTGCCTCACCTCCGCCCAGTAGCCCTGTATGACAGGGCCCCCCATGTCCAACATTAATGGGAGGTAGTGGGCTACCAGCCACATGAAGCCTCCCAGTTCCTACTCCCCCATCCTAGTTAGCCTTCCCTATCAGACATATCTCTGGGGTACAGGTTGACAAAAAATTATGACTGTAAAAAAAATTAAGTAAAGGAAAAATCAAGCCCCAGAAATGACAACCCCAACTAAACCAACTTAACAACTATCCCGGACAGACACCCCACAGTACAAGTGCAATGAAAGATACAAAAAACACACAAATACAAAGTACAGTCACATACTACAGAAAACACAACAGGGGGGACACCACAAGATACAATATAGAGCAATAACACACCACCATCTCCAAGACACAACCACACTGTAAAAGAGGCACAGACTATAAAGAGGAAGTGAAAGTACACCCACTGTACCATGCCTGTAAACAGGATTTCCTATTACATCACTTTCTGCCACCGTGCGTCACATTTTCTGTTATGCGTGTATTTACTTGATGCATCTGATATTTGCATGAGTATTTCTGATGCATGACCTACGTGCATTTTTTTTTATTGACGCATAACCATGTGTACCATAACCTTGTGTAGCATTTTATGTATGGCCACATGTGGAATTCCCTACAACAATGTGATTTGGGTGTGTTTGGTCTGTTACACCAATGTGTGTGTCACAGAATCGACAGCATGCAAATGTATTCACGTCATCCATATGTATGCAAGTGTGACAACAGTGTATCGACATATGTATGGCAGTCAGTACCATGCAACAGTTATGGAATGTGATTGTGAAATGTGTTTACTTATGTGATGTGGGTAGTTGTCTTACAGAGCATTACATTTCAGATGACATACACATCTTGGGCATTGTTGATGATGACTGATGAATGGTATCTAACAAGTGTTACCCGACAACTGTCTCCATATGTTGATCTTGAGTATATGGTGTCTTTTGTGTGGACTCCACATATTTCTGACATGTGTACATATTTGGTAAATACTGTGATTGACAAACTCTGCCTACATTCAAACCACATCATGTTTTGAACACAATAGTCAGATCAAAACTATTACATTTAGCAGTGGTATATTAATTTTTGTGTGGTGGACCTGCAGCCCTAGCTGCATTTGTTCTCATCTATTCTGATGTGCATTCCTCAGATGTGTTCATCCAAAGTGTAAGGTCATGTGTACCTTGTGTCAGGATTGGGCCTCATGGCATTAGCAGGACTGATTTCCATGGATGTACTGTACAGGCTCAGTTTCTCACATTGCATGTCATGTCTGGGCTAATCATGATGACCATTGTCCCCAGTGATGTCCCCCACTTGTCACACATGCTCCATGCAGCCATTTCAACTCTCACACTGAGTTGTGTCAGTGGTCTGTTCAAACATTACAGTCTCATCATGATTTAACATCCACTGCATCATGTCTGGGCCCCTTGTTTGCCTCATATTTGGACATGTTGTAGTTGTGTGTGATGAGCTATTGTTGTACAAGTTGTCAACATGGATGTAATTAATGTGTTGTGGTCCATAGATTGGGTCCTTCAGTTGTCACATTCAACTAATGAGGCTATTTGTGATATGTGTAATGGTAGCAGTTCAATCTTACACATAACATGTGATGTTGCTACTGTACTCATCAGATTAGTGTTTGTGACATGCTCTCTGAGGTTAGACTCACAATCCTGTGGTGTATATTGTGTAGATTGAAAGACCAAACTCGGATTTTGTGAATAAGTGAGGTGTATATTGACACAATTTACAGGGTGAGTAACATGATTATTAAGTGAAGAAGTTTTCAATGATGTGCAGTCTGCGGTATATCCCAGCAGCTGGGTTTTGCTGTTCCACCTCATTTTCTTCTCCACCATCCTCCTCCTCCTCAGGCAGGTCATCAACCTGCCCATATAAGGGGACATTCATCCGCATACATATGTTTTGCAGGATGGCACATGTCATGATTATCTTGCAGACAATGTGTGGAGCATATACGAGGCTGCTTCCTGTAATGTCCAGGCACCTGATTCTGGACTTCAGGGTGCCAAATGTCCTCTCCACAATAGTCCATGTCCTCAGATGTCCCTCATTATATGCACGCTCTGATGCTGTGCTTCGGTTGGGAAATGGGGTCATTATCTATGGCGGATGCAATAACCTTGTTCCGCTGCAAAAGATTAAAGGAGTAAGTTGTTGTTAGGCAGTTGATATTTTAGCTGGTTGTGGCTCATATGTATTTGTGGTATGGTATGAGTTCCTATCCTTGTGTAATGTCTCCTCAGCACTAGGTTGTTGGACATGACAATCTTGTGTTTGGCTCAAGGACCTGGGACGTATAATGTGGATTCCACATGATGGTCATTAGAATTGTACTATGCGTTGTGCAGTGCACCTGTGTCTCAGTATCACTAGAAGGGACATGACATATCCTCACAACACAATGGGGTCAGATGTGGTGGCAACATGGTAGCACTACAGAGCCTGGACATCCCATCCCTTTTGACATGTGTCATTGCGGATGATGTGTGACACTTTGGGCCTGTGAAATTGGTACATGAGAATGCAGAACACGTCTCCTCAATTCGCTGCACTGTCCTGCAACATTTTGACTATGGAAGAATGCCTCATATGTGACATGTTACTTGGCAACCTTTTGTTGTCCCCTGCACCAGTTGCTCATATGTAGCCATGCACCAACACTACCTACCCTGCACCAGAATACTTGGCTAGCTGCCTTGTGGAGGTGGTTGTATCTGTGCAGGAAGGTACACCGCCCTATACATATGCTGTTTTGATGGCCAATTGGCTCTTTATGTGTGTACAGCAGTATGCAGCATGCATTGGGGCACAATCATCTGAGTTCAAAGCACAGTCCACTTCCTTATTGCAACCTGCATATAGCACCCCTGCGGTGGTGTTTGTTGTTGGCACTTCCTCAGGTTTTAGGTGACAGCTACATGTGAGTCAGCATCATCATGTTATGTATCTTGTGGTGACAGACCTGCAGCGACACACATTGCACACCCCTTTCACACTACAGACAGCATGGGAGGTTGGCCAATTTACAATGTGGCTTCAAGTCACTATGAAATGGTAATCTGCCAAGTTGTACATACAGTGCAGGCCATGACAATAGAACTGTGGGCTATTACATAGGTCCCTTAGTGATCCAGAGTGGCATCTAATGTTTGTGGCAACCATGAGGTGTCCAAGGGTGCACATCCCATTGTCACAGGATGATCAATATAACTACCAGTGTCTCTCCTATCTTCCAAAACATTAATGTGCATTTGTACTGTCAATACATGCACAGTGCAGGCTCTGGGATGGGCGTCAGCTACTTAGCAAATATGTCCCTTGGCACAGTGCATGTGAGGTCAGAGATGTCCTATTTTCTCCTACTGGGTCCCACTATGACGTCCATGATCTGCACTGTCTGACTCTGCTCCATGTTGGGCCATTTATTGTATCTGGTAAAGAGCTGATGGTGTTGTGAGTCAGTGAGTGTTGCATGTGAGGTGGCACTTCAGTAGATGTAGTACCACTTATCACACATCTGGTACATAGTATGTGATGGGTATTGATGTTGTATTCCTATGTGTGTGAGCCAGTGCATCAAGCAGATGTCACTGCACACTACAGGTAAGTCAGGTATGTGTTGATGAGATGCAGTTGATATAGACGCAAGTTGCCTGGTATTTGATATTTGTTCTGGCATTGATTTGCACAGCATGACTTGATGGATCTGTGCCTATTTGGAACTTACATGACATGGGCATGGTGTATGCCATTGATATGTCTGTGCTATTCTTTGTTTGGTGTACTATGTGTGAAGTGAACATAATAGGCAACCTGTGGGCAGCTATAGTGGTCTCTGTAGTCCTACTTTAAGCAAAGGGTACATGTCTGCACCTGTCCTTTGCCTTGGTATGCCTGTCAAGTTGTGGGTGTGTTAGGTACATGTGGATTTATGTATTTGTGTTGTGCACTGATTGTGCTGTACTGCAGCATGGTACATATGTGTTATCACCTGCACATGTGTGTTACCCTGGCCATGTGTTACTGTAGTGGTGTATGTCCTGTGTGCCCTTCAGGGTTGCTGTGTTGTGTGTGTATTGCTAGATTTGTTGATTTACCCACAAGTAGGCCATTTCCAAATTGTCCATCCTGCAATTGTTCATTGATTCTGCTGTGTCGGAATATGTAGGCATGATGGACACTCACAGGATAATTGCCAAAATGTTAATGAATAGTCCCCGGTGGTCCACCATAGCCTGCACATTAATGGAATGCGTTTGTTTGCGATTCCGGGATAAGTGCTCTGTTGCTGCAGATGGTTTAGCCGGACATGGGTGCAGTCAAATGCGCCGAGCAGATGTGGGAAACCATGTGTGGTATTTACATCTGCAGTTTATGTAGCCCATCTATCTCTTTTCATGGAATGCTTCCTGTTACATGGAATGTGGTGATGGGGATTCTAGTGGAGATGGTTAAGACTGAGGATGGGAGGAAGATGATGTGAGGAGAGCTGTGGGCTGATTTTCTGTGAATGAGATATTTATCCTGGATTCAATAAAAGACTACAGAGCACATCGACTACGGATATCATTTCTACACTGGCGACGAGGATGGGATGTGTTCAATAGGATATCTCAACACAGCAGTTGGATCGTTGGATCATCATTGAGAGTTGGATCCTACCTTACTATTTTCATAATTTCCTTTTGGTGAGTTCTTCCAGGTTTTTTTTTCTCATCTTTTGGATCTATCCAAATACTAAAGAGAGAATATTGAGGAAATCAATATAAAAAAAATATAAAAAAAGGAGGGAGAAAAGATGGACCTTAAGGGACTATGAGATCCAATTATTCTACTGAGTTCCTGTGGAAAAGTTTTATCTGAATGTTGTTGTAAAGCGTATTGGAGTGTAAGATTGGATCTATTACTGATTTTCTCTTACGCGTTTTAAACAAGGAAAATACTTTTCTTTAATCCTGTCAGGCGCGTGCAACTCCTCAGCGTTTTGTTTGTATTTAAAATAAACTGGATTCCTGCCGCGAGCGCTGTCACGCTCCATCACACTTCGTGCATGATTTAAAGTGAGCCCGTGCGTTCCGTACCCGGGCGCCGCATGTTTGTTTATCGCATGCTCGATTTCAAGTTGTTTCAGCTCGAGGCACAGACTGGGTGCCGCGCGCTTCCCTTTCATTAGTTTTTAACGCGTATCACAGTTAGATACCGTAAGCGCGTTAATTTCAGTATCTTTGGAATACTGAATACTGGATACTGGACATTAAAGCGTATACTTGAGGTGAAGCAGAAAACAGGAAAAATAACTCGCCAGCCTCACCAGCGCTATTCTAACATCAGCCCAGCTTAAAGTCTTCTTCACACAATACAAGATGAACTGCCTTTAGAAAATGATCTTCACGTTTGAACTTTACTAATGAGTGTGATATTCTACAAAACATCTCATAGTAATTGAAAGGAAGTACATAAGGGAATAACAATAACATAATATATGTAAGGAAGAACATTGTTTTTATTTTATTTTATTGTATTTATTTTATTATTATTTTTTTATTTTCTCTTTACAAAACTACTATAATGCAAAATATACCTCCACCTCCGTTTTTCTTGACAGTGCCTGGCGAAGCGCCTATTATATGGTCAAAATGGAAAAAGTTGTTTCTGCACTATACAAGAGTATGTGGTTCCTCATTATCAAATGAAAGGAAAGTTTCCCTTCTCATGCATTGTTTAGGATGTGAAGGACTGGAGATTTTTGAAACTTTACCTGAGCCGGAAGCTGATGGAACGGATTTAAATGAATTTGAACTTTGTATAAAGAAACTAGATCTACACTATCTTCCTAAGATTAGCACGATTTTAGAGCGATATCACTTTGGTATGCGGGAACAAGGCCCAAATGAATCTATTGAAGAGTACATTACTGCCTTAAGGAAATTAGCGGCTACATGCAAATTTGGATTAACGCTTGAAGAACGTATAAGAGATCAATTTATGCTTAAGTGCTCTAGTGACAAAATTAGACAAGAGCTTTGGAGTAAGGATGATCCATCTCTACAAGAAGTTGTGACAATTGCCAAAAGTGTGGAGCATACCTTAGCATGTGTGGGGGAATTGGAAAAAAACAGATTTCCTCCAGTAAATAAAATATCTCCTAAAAACGAGCAACAGGAAAGCCACACATTAGAAGGCGAAGGAGGAAAGGATGACACAAAACTAACACAACTTCAAAGATCTAAATTCAAGGATACCAAGTGTTTCGGTGTGGAAATTTGGGGCATTTCGCATCTTTTAAAAAGTGTCCTGCTATCAATGCTATCTGCAAAGTATGCGGAAAACGTGGGCACTTTGCCAAATGTTGTAGGTCACAGAAGGATTCTGCAGTCAAAAAGGTACAGGACTGCATATTGATGGTTGATGAGCAAGGAAAGAAGAAGAATTATCCGAGAGACACTGTAACAATGTGTGGTATTAAGTGTGAAGTTCTCTTTGATTCTGGAGCATGGTTAACCTTAATGTCTAATGAGATATTTGATAAGTATTTGAGTCACAATATAAAGTTGGAAGATCCTGACATAATCCCAGGGGGCTATGGAAGTCAAACCATAGAGCTAAGGGGATACTTTGAATCTGAAATTATCTTCAAGTCAAGCTTCATTGTTGCTAAGATCTATATTCCAGTAAAAGGGGACAGCGTCTTAAGCTGGCCTCATCAAAGAGAACTCAAGGCCATCTTAGATCCTAATAACTCTACACCTGTTTTGCTCAAAAAAGACTTTGTGAAGAGTGTTAGTGGTGTGTGTGAAATATCTAAGGACGTTAATAAGGAAAGAGTACCAAACTTTGTGCATGAATTCAGGGATGTGTTTAGTGACACTCTAGGGTGTCTCACCAAATATGTACATCGCATCAAGCTCAAAGAAGGTGCAATTCCTGTAGCTTGTAATGTACAGCCAATACCGATATCTGTGAGGGATGATGTGGAGAAAGAGTTGAATAATTTGTGTCAGAATGGGATCATTGAACCTGTTGAGGCTTCAGAATGGGTTTCTCCCATTGTTGTCGCACGTAAACCCTCGGGGGATATCAGACTGTGTGTCGACATAAGGAATCTTAACAAGGCTGTTGTGAGTGATCGATTTCCACTTCCTAATATCACAGAAATGGTAACTCTTTTGTATGGTGCCAAGTATTTTAGTACATTAGACTTAGCTTCAGCCTATCATCAAGTGATGCTTCATGTAGATTCAAGGGATCTCACTACGTTTATCACGCCTTTTCGAACGTTTAGATTTATAAGGATGCCGTTTGGGCTGGTATCAGCGGCATCGGTGTTTCAACGGTTAATGCATGATCTATTTAGTTCTGAGAAAGGTGTGAAATATTTTCAAGATAATATTCTGGTATTTGGACGAACTAGAGAAGAACATGAAGAAAGGGTTAGGAGAGTGTTAAGTATCCTAAAGAGTCATGGGCTCACATTAAAGCTCAGTAAATGTCATTTTGGTAAGGAGGAAATAGAATATTTGGGACACAGAATTACTTCTACTGGTCTGTACCTGAAACAAGACTTAATAGAAAGTATTTTAAAACTACACACGCCAAAGAACAAAGAAGAATTACAGGCTTTCTTTGGTATGGTTGAGTTTCATGGAAAGTTTTGCCTAACCTATCTATGAAAACAGAAAATATGCGAAGATTACTCAAAAAGGGTGTTGAATATGTATGGAACGATTTGTGTGAAAACAAGTTTATAATTGTGAAAAATCAATTGTCTAGAGTGGGCTGTTTGAAATCATTCAATCCCAATGAGTTGAGTGTGATCATGACAGATGCTAGCACAAGAGGCTTAGGGGGTGTACTCTTACAGAAAGGAGAAGGACATGATTGGAAACCGGTTGTGTATTGTTCGCGAACTTTGAAAGGGTCTGAAGTGAATTATTCTACAATTGAGAAAGAAGCATTAGGTGTTTCTTGGACTATAAACAAATTTAAGAATTTTGTATGGGGAAGCCTCTTCCATGTGTATACTGACCACAAACCTTTAATTGAAGATTTCAATTTTCAAATGTTTTATGTTCCTGGAGCTTATAATAATACAGCTGACTGCTTGTCCAGACTTGCATCTGTTTCAGAAGAAAACTTGTGTGATAACCAAGAAAACAATTTCAGTGTGTGTAGCGTAACGGAAGGGATTATTGGCCATGATGACTGGGTACGTGCGAATGATTCCATTTTGCAACGAGTATGTAATTTCCTCAACTACAAATGGGACTTTGAAGATTTAAGGAGTTCTAATATTTTAAAAACATTCTGGAAGGTAAGAGATGAATTGTCAGTTTCAGATGATTTACTGTTTCGTGGGGGGAGATTAGTGGTACCGAATACGTTAGTTGAGAAAATCATTCAACTTGGTCATAGTGGCCATCAGGGCATAAGTAAAACTAAAGCTAGGATTCATATGAACTATTGGCGGCCTGGGATGGATTTATGTATAGAGAGAGTAATTAGAGACTGCCCTGACTGTTGCAATAGCGATAAAATCTACAAAACGAGAGTGCCTTCAATGAGTATCAGGAGTTTGTCGAACAGGCCATGGGATGTTGTGGCTATGGATATTGTTGGACCAATTTATGGTAAAGGTGGGAGCAGTTATATTTTGGTTTTAATTGATCAATTTTCCAGGTGGGTGGAGATTGGTATAGTTAATAGTGTGGAAACCAAAAGAATAATCAATCTTCTGGAAGAAGTTTTTGCTCGAGAGGGTTTTCCCAATTCCATCCTAAAAGATAATGGTCCACAATTTGTGTCCAAGGAAATGGAATGTTATTTGAAGAAGTTGGGGATAAAGCACAAATTGTGCTCATTGTATCATCCTGAAGGGAATGGTATTGTTGAGAGGTTTAATAGGTGTGTGAAGGAGTGTGTGCAGTTAGAGGTAGCTGCAGGGAGATGTTGGAAGGAAGGCCTGAGAAAATTCTTGATAGCTTATCGCTTTACTCCACATTTTACTACAGGATCTGTTCCTTTTGAGTTATTCAGGGGAAGGAAAACCAATACTATGCTTGTTCCTGGTTGGGTCACCGGGGGTAAGGATAAAGCTGTCTCTTGGTCTCATGGGGAGTATGATAGGATGTGTGAGAAAAATTCAGTGGAAAAAAGAAAGGAATACTTTGACAGAACGAAACGTGTATGTGATGTGATAGTGAATGTTGGCGATGAAGTTTTGGTTAAGAGACCTGTTTTGGGTAAGAGCAAAAGCAAATTTTGGGGTCTGTTTAGTGTAACGAAATTGTTCAAAAATGCTTTAAAGGTTAATGATGGCGTATATGGAATCTCAATCGTATTGTGATCTCGAAGAGAAAAAATATCTGATTTTACAATGTGTTCTTTACTGAATCTTGTTTTATAGTTTTTAATCACATCTTAAGGGATAGTTTATTCCTATGTTCGATGTATATAGTTTATTATGTTTACTCTCTGTTTCTCTTTTGTTTTCTTTGGGGGAAAGGTGTGTGGTATTTACATCTGCAGTTTATGTAGCCCATCTATCTCTTTTCATGGAATGCTTCCTGTTACATGGAATGTGGTGATGGGGATTCTAGTGGAGATGGTTAAGACTGAGGATGGGAGGAAGATGATGTGAGGAGAGCTGTGGGCTGATTTTCAGTGGATGAGATATTTATCCTGGATTCAATAAAAGACTACGAAGCACATCGACTACGGATATCATTTCTACACCATGGATTTGATAGAACTCCTGTTTGTTATCCTGCTGCTTTTGCTGGGTGCTGGGAAAGCTAATGTGGCGGGGTGCCATGGAGATGATAGTGTTTAACACCTTTGGCATGAATGCAGAGAATGACGGCAGTGAGACACCCGCAACCAGTGCACCCTTTGATAAAAGGAACCACTTGCCAGCATGTGCAGGGCAGTGAACAGCTTAATCACAGGTGGTATGTTGTGTGGGGTCTGCAGGCTGGCTGTAATTTGTGACTCAATGTGGTGCAACAGCTGTAGTAAGGCTTGCCGGTTCAGTCTGTAGGTCCTAATAATGTCCAGGTCCCTGAGCCCAAGGAGGGTTGTCCTAGTTGTGAAGCCCCTTTCTTGCCCTCAGCATTGCCTTTGTGGGCCACTTTGCTGTGCTGGTGATTGCTGAAATTGTTGCTGTCCTCTGTGCCATCTAGCAAGCTGGATCATTATCACCCCCATCTTCTCCTGTGGGTGGTAATGTTGCTCCTGTGTACTCTTCTTAAGTAGTGGTGCGTTTTCCTCATTTTAACACCTGCCCTAATCCAGGCGCTACATTTTGACACAAATCAGTGTTAATGTCATTTTTTGGGTCCGCCTCCCAACTGAGCGTCTTTTTTGCCAGGTGGATAAATATGGAACTAGGGTGTTTGAGTCATTTTTTGGATGGGAAATCCTACCTTGTATCTCATTGATGCAAGGAGGTTTTACGCATCTGAAAAATGACATTAACACCAATATTTGATGCTAGACGGGTCTAGCGTCAAAATATAAATATGGCATTGGGTTTGCGCTGAGTTTGTGTAAAGAAAATGACACTAATCAGTGCAAACAAAGTATAAATATGCCCCTTAATTTCTCTGCCTCTAAAGGAAAAAAAAATCTGTCCTTGTGTAATTTAAACTGCTGGTCATGTAAAGTGTTGCAATGCCCTTGGGTCAAGCTCACACTATATAAAACTGCAAACAAGAATGAAAAGAAAGCATTTCTGTAGGTGTGCTAATGTGATGTTTTGTGCTATGAGGATTTCAAAAGCATATCACTTCCAAATACTTAAAACTTCATTAAGATTGCCTCACAACTCTACCTATGTGCATTTTTTTTGAATTGCTGCACATTTGTGTGTTCCAAATAGAATACATTTGCTGTTAACTACTTACTGAAATGTAGGAACGTTACATAACATTATGCAAAGCCATGGAGTTTGTGATGTGCTAAACGTTCCTGTTGTTGTTGTTGTGGTATATCACTTTAGCACTTAGGTTGTGCACCCTTATTTTAGCTTTAGTTCCGTAGCCTGTGTCTTTTACATTCAGATACATTTTTTTCATTTCATATTTTTAGCACAACCATCTTTTAGCTTATTATTTTTATATTTTAATCAGCTGCTTGTTTCCAAGAGTTGTTTACGAGGCACATTTTATCTGTCATTTGTCCAACCTGCTTTCTGTGCCCTGTTAAAGACTGTCATGGACTGTACATAATATGCTAACTTGTATTGCCACTCCAGGAGCTCAGGATGGAGGAGTTCTGTAAACACATCAGTATGTTAGGCCTGTTCTTAGAACTCTGTATGGGTTATTATATAAATAACACATATGACTGAAGGAGGCAGAGGGCATTCCAGTCATGGTTGTCCTCAGACATACACAATATTACAGACAGGTTCGCTGATCTTGGCACTGATGCTTCAGCTTCCTGAGAGGATGACCATCCAGACAAAAGACAGACCCTTGCTATCCTTCTCAGGTATGGGGTCAGGGTTACTTCCTTAGATTTGAAGGGTAACCAACACTATGCTCTCAGACCTAGACATAGGATGTAGACAGGATCCTCTAGGCTTTCCAGAATCATACAAAATGGTTAGGCTGTTTATCTCTTTACACTGATTGTAATGATGATTACCATACTATGTTTTATCTTCCTTATCATCGCAGCTCATGCTTTTCAAACTAGGATGCAATTGCTTCAATAAATGCATTGAAGTCCAGTTTGCAGCTCGTATTCTGCCTTGTCATTGATGAGTCACTCAGTAGCAGAGCGAAAGAGGTATGATCTGTTTCCACAACTTCTCTGAGGAGTCAGAGTGTGAGGTTTAGGTTGCCACAAATCACCATCTCTTCCCCAGGGTGGATGAGGCACTGAGGGCTAGCCAGGAGTAAGGTCGAAAGTTTCCAAAGTGTGGTGGAGTTGACTTAGTCTCCCACACTGGTTGGTGCTGCCGCCCTAAACACGCAGTCTTATTACCATAATAGGAATCGCACAACATGGTGCTACCAAGGTTGGTCAGGTACAAATTTAACAGTTCTCCTGAATAACTCACTCTCA
The DNA here is from genome assembly GCF_031143425.1 of Pleurodeles waltl. Taxonomy (NCBI): domain Eukaryota; kingdom Metazoa; phylum Chordata; class Amphibia; order Caudata; family Salamandridae; genus Pleurodeles; species Pleurodeles waltl. Next base: position 849,588,611 of record NC_090446.1, on the reverse strand, counting down.
CATGCCAAAGGTACCTTAATCACCTTTTATACGGAGACGTCCATAGTGTTACAGAAAAGTTCTCCTTAAGTAAATAGGTAGTACCTATGTTGGTCTGTAGGTTGTTCAAGCTTAAACCATAAAAAATACTCTATTTAGTGTTTCTAACTCTGAATTTTGCCTTTAAATATGGCACAACTAGTGGTAATTCCAGAAAATCATAGACAATCTGCCACACAATATTTACTTGCTAATAGGCTTACTAATGGAAGTGGAGATGCTACATTCATGGTAGAGACAGCTGATGTGTATAGAACAGAAATGTTCACACAGGACTGTCTCTGCCCTAGATTTGGGGATGAAGTTAATGGGCATTTTTTTTCAGTCTCCTCAATTATTTTAAGGAGCATTGGCAGTATGCCAGAGACTCAGACACATTCCTCTAATAGACCCGTAACGCGAGCTTGCAAAGATTATTTATGAGACTTATGCTAGCATAGGTCAGGCTAGTCTGGGGGCCAGTTTCAAAAAAGATAGTGTCAAGCAAGTACAGGAGTGTTCTAAAAAACTTTGGAACAAACAAAAATTTAATAAAGATAAAGTAAAACACCAAAGAGAATCTCCTCAATCAGAGATCTCGGAGAAATGCTACAATCTTAAAAATCGTGACAATTTGAAACATCCTGACAAGCATCACTATACTAATACACGCGTTTCTCGTACCTTTCACGACTAATCCAACAAACAGACTGAGAGAGATGGGTGGCCAGAGTACAGAAACGAGTATGTGAAATCAAAAAAGGCTCATAATAAAAAAAATGAGAAACTTTCACAACTTAAAACCCATTTCAAAAAGAAGAAGGTTGCAGAACTTTCATCTAAGTATGTCACACATAATGAGAACACTACTGAAGAACAGGACGTGGGCAGAGACTCAGCTAGACAGCATGGCAGAGGTCACATTAGTTCATGAGAATCTTCAAGAGCTTCTGGAGGTAACAGCAACTAACTACTACCTTGAAGTCGAAACCCCAGAGCAGTGTAACACCCCACCTAGTAGGGTCTACAAATTAAACTTTTCAAGTGAGGCGGGGCATTAGGCACACAGGAAAGATTAATTCTCAGCTATGGCATTCTTCTGTCAAAAAAAAGATTGGCCACCAGAGTTTGCCTTAGTTGTCCGAAGAAATAACTGGTATATCATATAGAGTATCCCCAATAAAATGTCTGCATTCGCAAACAAGGAGCCAGTAAACCAAAAACCTCAATAGGAAACGTAAGACTAACTCCAAATGGGTAAAAGCTGTGTATTAAGCAAGAGAACACAGCGGACATAAAAATAATTCCTAATTTACAAACTATAAAAGACAGAAATGAGGGGAGTTTAAAAATGAGAATAGGATTCAGTAATTTAATACATTCCATCAATGGATGTTTTAAGGTGTTCTAACATCAGTAGCACAAGTAGACTTGGACCTCCAAATCCATGCTGTCTGGAGGTATCTTGCAACCGCAAACAACACCTGCCTAGAGGTATCAGTCCTTAGGATCTAGGCAGCAGCCAACTAACTCGTAACACCCAGTGATCTGCACAAAGGTAGTAGCCATTTTCTCATCTGGGCTTCATACTCTGGACAAAAAAGGAAAAGGTAGGGTAGATCTTCTAGAAGACCCTTGCATGCTGGCCACTCAGTACTTTGTTAGTCCACATTGGACTTGGCACAGAAAGACTTGCGGGCATAGTTATACTTGCTTTGTGCCATTTTAGCATTGTTTATTTTGACGCTAAAATGGTGCAAAGTTAACTGCACATTTATATCTTGACGCCAGACCCATCTAGAGTCAAAATATAGGGCTTAGTGCCATATTGTGGATGCGACAAACTAAGGGCCAGATTTAAAGAAAAGTGGCGCAGAGCAGTGCTGCGCCTAAATTTTCAGTGCCGCACTGCGTCACTTTAGAAATGCAGGGATGCATTGTATTTAAGGGAATACAGCGCACCCTTGTGTTTCCCCCTGTGCTGGCGCTAAATTTAGCTGCCAGTGCCAACGCAGGCATCCTTGCATCATCGTTCAAGGATGTCTGTATTAAGGGGTGTGATTGTTTATGTGCAGGAAGGTGTCCCCTCCTGCACATAAACAATCACTAATGGTGCTTTGGCACTTCTGTGTGTGCTGCACAATGCAGACCCAAATAATGGTGCTAAGCCTGCTTTAATCAATCAGTCAATCAATTAGGGAATTTGTAAAGCGCACTACTCAACCGTGAGGGTCTCAAGCCACTGTAGGGGGGGAGTGGCTGCTACTGCTTGAACAGCCATGTCTTGAGATAAGTAGGTCCTTGGTCTGACACAGGTGGGTGGGAAGATTGTTCCACATAATGGTGGCGAGGTGCGAGAACAGTCTGCCGCCTGTGGTTGTTCTCCAGATGCATAGGATGGTTGTGAGGGCAAAGTCAGTGGAGCAAAGATGTCAGGTCAGGGTGTAGAAGGAGAGACGTCTGTTGAGGTATTCTGGCCTGGTGTTGTGCAGTGCCTTGTGAGCGTGGGTGAGGAGTTTGAAGGTGATTCTCCTGTGATGTGGCAGTGGAAGGGGATGTCCAGGTTGAGTTGTGCGGATGCGTTCTGGATGCATTTCAGTCTTTTCTGGAGTTTGGCAGTGGTTCCTGCGTAGAGGGCATTGCCGTAGTCCAGTTTGCTGTTTACGAGGGCTTGGGTGACTGTTCTTTTGGTTTCAGTGGGGATTCATTTGTAGATCTTCTGAAGCATGCGGAGGGTTTTGAAGCAGGAGGAGGAGATAGCGATGAATCCCAGGTTGCGTGCGGGGTTGGTGGGGTCGGTGCGGTTCCCAGTGTGTCAGGGCACCCTGAGTTGTCCCATGCGGAGAGGGGGAGCCGAAGATGAGGACCTCAGTCTTGTCGGAATTCAGTTTCAGGCAGCTGTTCTTCATCCATTCGGCGATGGCCTTCATTCCTTCGTGGAGGTTGGTTTTGGTGGTGTACTTGGTGAGGGAGACGATCACCTGGGTGTCATTGGCGCATGAGATGATGTTGAGGTTGTGAGATCGGGCAATGTTAGTGAGCGGAGCCATGTAGACATTGAAGAGGTTTGGGCTAAGGGCCAAACCCTGGAGTACGCCGGGGATGATTTTGGTGGCTTCAGAGCAGAATGGAGGGAGGCGGACTCTCTGAGTTCTGCCAGTGAGAAAGGAGGTGATCCAGTCCAGGGCTCTGTCATAGAGTCCTGCGTCGTTGAGGTGTGTGCGTAGGGTGTGGTGGCAGACTGTGTTGAATGCAGCTGAGAGGTCTAGGAGGATGAGGGCCACGGCTTTGCCGTTGTCCAGTATATGGTTCTGATGTTGTCAGTGGTGGCGATGAGAGAGGTTTCGGTACTGTGGTTGCTGCGGAATCCGTATTGGGATGGGTCCAGAGTGTTGTTCTCCTTGAGGAAACGGATCAGTTGTTTGTTGACAATTTTCTCTATGGCTTTTGCCAGGAAAGGGAGAAGGGAGATGGGCCGGAAGTTCTTGAGGTCCTTTGGGTCCTCCTTGGGTTTCATGAGGGGGGCGTTGATCTTGGTGTGTTTCCAGCTCTCCGGGAAGCTGGCTGACTTGAAGGAACTGTTGATGATCTTCTGAAGTTGGGGTGCGATGACGGAGCTTGCTTTGGCAGGTTTGAAGCCCATAAATTTGGTTTTTGCACTACTGAGTTCTAGTCCTCAATCCAGACAAAAGATGGTAAATTTATCTAGCAACTACTGCAATCCATATAGCGATTTAGAGATCAGGAGAGTATGGTTCGCAAAAACAAAGCAGATACTCTCCTTTTCCCTATCCAAAGAGCATCTCAACCGTACCTATTTAGCCTTCTCACAACATAATTTATATAGAAGGAGAAAAAGGTGGGGGCCAGTACACGTCCCTGCCAGACTGTCTCCCACATGCTTATGGGTGGAGTCAACTTCTCCTTGCCCCTCCATCTTACATAGGTGTAATCCTCCTCATATAGCCGTATCAGAATAGCCAGTAAGTTGGGTGGGATACGCATCTTGTCCAGAGTTGTCGAAAGCGTGACCCGAGGTCCCAAGTCAAAGGCTGCATGTAGGTCAGCAAACATGACAATGAGTTATCCTCTGTTTAGTGCCGCTGTTTTCCAGAAGAGGAAGTTGAAAATCTGGTCTAGTATACTAATACCACTTCTAAATCCTGCCTGAAGGTCGGATAAAAAATAGTTCTACCCTAGCCACTCTAAAATGTGATTCTCCCACAACAAGAGTACCCAGAAGAAATTGAACCCTGCATATCAGCTATGAATAACCCTTCGGGCCTCATGCATTAGGAAATAAACCAGCGTAGTGCCGCAAGCAATATTGCTGTGCTGAGCTGCGTCAATTCCAAAATGCAGGAATGCACCCCATTTCAAGAATACAGTGCATCCCTGTGTTTACCCCGGTGTGAAATCCTCTGCCTAGTGCCAATGTAGGCACCCTTGTGCCATGGTGCAAGGATCCCTGTGTTGCAGGGGTGATTGTTTATGTGAAGGAAAGCACACCTTCCTGCACATTAACAATCATTAATGATGATTTGCTCCTTTTATGTATGGTGCATAATGCAGCACACATAGAGAGAGCAAACAACGAGGAGAAATAAAAGTATTTCTGCTCATTGTGCCACTCCAATGCCACCCCTGGGGAGGTGTTAGTTTTTGGCACTGCCTCAGGTTTACGATTTCCTGTAAGTCTGGGGCAGTGTCAAAAACCAATGGGTGTTGTGTAGGTACGACCACTTCAACACCCATTGCACTCCCTTATGCCCCAGAAAAATGCATGCTGAGGTCCATATTTACAAGGTGGCGTTGAGCCCCGAAAAGTCGCTTAACACCACCTTGTAAATATGGAGCAGGGCACAGCACCACTGGAGCATCACTAAAAGTGATGCTCTGGTGGCCCAATGGCCTAGTAATTTTGGCCTTTTGTTTCCCATAGCTAAGTCGGACCATTCTTATAGAATGGTCTTAGACTACAGACATTTAAACAGTCACACATGCTAATTTTCAATTCACAACACACATAGAACAGCTCCTATGAACAACTTTGTGTGCAAAAAATTCTAAATAACCGTGCATTTCTCCAATGGATTTTTCTGCCAAAACTTAGCGCCTGAAAGCTGTGATTGAAGCACACTTTCTGCATTAGGCTCTCAGCATTACTTGTGTCTACTTTCCCACAATTATAAGAACAGTCCAGGACTGTACTCAGCCTGTGTGGCAGAAATATTCCTTGATATTGATCCTGAGGGGTTGACCTGTATAGATGACATTTATTTAATGGATGGCAACCTCAGCACACATCTGGCCAGGGTACATAACACTGTACTGGGATTTGCCAACCATTGCTACAAATTCAATTGTAAGAAAACTAAAATTGGTTTCCTTGGTGTCCTGTTTCTGGGATACAAGCTATCAAATGAGGGGAACAATCAGCCACCACACTTCTTAGAGAAGTGTGCACAACTACAACCACTGTACAATATAAAAAAACTCCAATCCTTGTTAGGATTCTATCATTTTGACAGAACATATATTCCAGATTATGCTCAGCGCATAAAGCCACTGTATGAGTTAATCTGTCCTGATTGCTCAAGCAACCTACACAAATTCTCAGATCATTACAGACTGACCTCTTGAAATAAAATACTTACACACACACGTGAAAACAAAAACAAATTTGGTAATCTGGGTCATTCCTTGTACCATAGGATTCACATATGTCACATTTAATGAAGGTAAAACAGTACCCATAATGTACAAATTTGATCTATACTCCAATTCTGAAATGAATTATGCACCCAAAAAAAAATGCTGACTGCAGTTCAGATGGCGTTCATCAAAGAGAGACCACTAGCCCATGTTAAGTGCATTATTGTTGTTACCCCGATTCCAGCCCATGAGGCTGTTGTCAAAGCTAGCATTCCAAATGCAAAAGCATTACATCCACATTGGGTATAATGGGCTACCTCCTGACTGCCAGTGGTGTTGATTATGTTTTTGATAAAAAATCTTCAGACCCAAGAATTTCTCCATTATGAACTTGAATACCCCATGCCAACTAATGTCATGCCTCTTCACCATTACAGAATCATCATTTATACTGGTGGTTAAGCTCCACCAGCTGTAGGAACCAAACACCAATACTCTGTGGCTTTTACAAGCATTTGTGGAGTTATGAGGGATGCTAACTTCTACCCTATACAAACCTATACGCAGTCTCGAGGGAATTGCACAGCACAACTTGTTGAGCAGCTTAAAACATTGCTTTTAGCACTGGAACATATGGACCCTGAACTTCCTAAACTTATTTGTGTGATTCGCATTATTGTGTCCAGTCCTTTAATGAAAGCTTACACTACTGGAACCTTAATCGGTTCAGAGATTCCAAAGGAAACACCATGAGCACAAATATTTGTGGGGAAAGGTGGCTGGTCTTCAAGACAGTAATGGGCTGATGTAACACATACATTGGGTCACTGAAGCGATGGAATACACATTGTAGGAAGCTCATTGGCTGATGAAGATGCCAAATCTGCAGTTGTTATGGCTTCTGTTGCTACAATACTTTGTTCTCATACGAGGATGGATGATGATATTCTGGCTGCTGTGAATGCTTCGGCTGAAGTATTTACCAAAAGCATACTCTATCAAACAATTCTACCACTTTGATGCCCAAAATATTCCCTTTGTTACAATGCCAGGGGTGGATAATCATATAATACCCAAACAAGATCGCAGGCTAGAACTGCCAGGTCATGTCCTCTCAGCTCATGAGGGTGATGCTCCTGCCCATACTGGTATGGCGGCTACCATTTCCCTACTACACTAATGCTATTTGTTGCACGGTCTATACAAACAGGGTAAGCAGTATGTCCATAGCTGTGACATCTTTTAAGAAATTAAAGGTTCCCCATTAAATTTCCACTGCAGTCACCCTTCCTAATGTCAAACAAGCCTATGCAGTCTGTGCACTTGCACCATTGCGGTCCCTTAAATTTAGATGGTGCATATAAATAGATTCTACTTGCAGTAGACTCGTGCTCCAGATTCCTATGGGTGTGGCTATAATGATAGGCTGATACTTGAACTTTTATTGAAGATTTACAAGTCTTTATCTGCACATTTGCAGTCCCAGCATTCCACTCAGACGAGGGCCCTGATTTTGGCTCTAGGGCATACAGGGATAGCATGGAAACAATGGGTATTACAGTATATTATTCTAGCTCCTATCATCCTTGGGGAAATTCGGTAGTGGAAAGAAAAAACTGGGATTTAAAGCAATCCTTAAAAGTTAGAGTACTAGGCTTAAGTGGTAGTTGAATTCATCTATGGAGTCCAGAGACCAATAAGTAATCTGCCTAGAAGATCTTTGGGAGGCCATAACCCCTATAAAGTCCTGTTCGGCATTCCAATGTACATCCTAGATCTTGATGGTCCTGGTGCGGTGGTGAAAGAAACACCTTTTGACTTATATGAACATGTCATTGTCTTGCAGGAATTACAGCATGTTAGAAATTGGGTCTCTAGTTGGCAGGGGTATGCAGCCTGTCCAAACAGGGACCACAATCCTAGTCAGGGTAAGTCACAACACAACCTAAATGTTCCTGTGCTCACCCTTCAGTAGCTTGGCACAGAGCAGGCAGGCTTAACTTAGAAGCCAATATGTAAAGTATTTGTGCAATATCTCATACAGTAACACAGTGAAAACACCACAAAAAGTACTCCACACCAGTTTAGTAAAATAGATAATGTTTATCTGAATGAAATAGGATCAAAACAACAAAGATCGAATATGCACAAGTCAAGATATAGTGAGAATCAGTGGTTGTATCCTTTTAACTCACAGTACCTGGGATGTATAAAAAATAGTGATGCAGAGGGATGCAGAGGAGGAGATGTATCAAAAAGTAATGTGATGTGTCAATTTTTTTACTGCCGCAAAGACGATGCATTGTTTCTTTTAACACTGCAAGGTGATGTGCCAGTTTCCAGGAGCGCAGCCCTGGTTCCGCAATGTGAAGTGAAAATATTTTGATGCCCAGGGATGATGTGTGGAGAATCCAAAATGCATTGAAAACAGGCATCAAGTGTTGCGTCCTTCTGACAGGCAATGCAGTGATTTTTCAGCTGCGAGGCAGGCGCTGCGTTGATTCAGCAGGTGTTGTGTCAAATTTTGCAGGTGTTGCGTTGATTTTCCAAAGCGCAAAATTTTCTTCTCTTTGGTAAAGTCTTTGAGAGCTCTGAGATCTCAGAACAAGAAGCAAGCTCAATCCAAGTCCTTAGGAACAATTGTGGAGTAACACAGGGTCCTTCCAGCAGAGTCAGGGGTCCGCAGGGAGCAGTCCTTTCAGCAAAGCAGTCCAGATGAGTCCTTTGCAAAGCAAAGCCAGGAAGTCCCTCTGACAGATTCAGGTTTTAGGTCCAAAAGTGTCTGATTTGGTGGGGTCACACACACAGTATATATACACACCAAAAAGTGACTTTGAAATGGAGGAAATGTCAAAGAGTGGTTTTGAAGTGCACAAGTTCCCCTATTAACTAGGCCTCTCTGCCAGGAGCCCTGTGAGGGGTTATCAGTCCTTTGTGTGAGGGCAGGCCACTGGCCTATGAAGTATAAGTGAGAACCCCTCCACAATGCCTGCTCAAGAAGTCCGATCAGTATGCAGGTGAATGGAGATACAGCTAAGAGGCCTTTGATTATGGCTGTTTGGTGGAATGCACAAGGGAAGCTGTTAACTAGCACAGACTAGACGTGGATTGGAGACAGGCTGTAAAGCATAGACAGTAGTAAGTGTAGAGAATGCCAACTTTATAAAAGTTTAGCAACACAAAAGGATGTTGGACGGAGTGGTAAAACCTTTTAACTACTCACCCCCAGTCACAGATCTGGGTTTAAGCCATTGTTCTTTTGCTCACCATGCCACCCCAGTTTGGACCCAGCCATATGCAAATCAGTCTTGACCCTGTTCCACATGTGAACAGTCCAGCCCAAACTACCAGGCCAGGTCCTCCCTGGACAGGAAACAATCATCCTTGGACCGGTTTCAGTGTATCACCCTTCATCAGCCAGGCTAGCTTGAATCCAGTGGCACAGTGAGCAAGGGACCCACGTCTGGGCATACCCTTACCACTTACACAACTTTAGCTGCACCAAAGGTTGATGGACGGAGTGGTGAAACTTTTCAACCACTCACCCTCAGTCACAGAGCTGGGCTTAATCCATCATTGTTTTGCTCAACTTGCCACCCCTGTTTAGACCCAACCGTATGCAAATCAGTCTTCACACTGTCCCCCTGGGAACAGTCCAGACCGAATTGTTAGGCCAGGTCCTCCCTGGACTGGAAACAAGCAACCGGGGACTGGTTTCAGGGCAATAACCTTCATCAACTATGATAGCTTGAATTCAGTGGCACAGTGAGCAAGGGACCCACATCTGGGAATACCCTTCCCACTAAGGGCAACATTAGCAACACAAAAGGATAATGGACAGAGTGGTGAAACTTTTCAACCACTCACCTCCAGTCAAGGATTTGGGTTTTATTCATCATTCTTTTGCTCACCATGCCACTCCAGTTTAGACCCAGCTAGTGCAAGTCAGTCTTGAACCTGTTCCCCATGGGAACAGTCCAGCCTGAACTGCTAGGCCAGGTCCTCCCTAGACCTGAAACAAGTATCCTGTGACCAGTTTCAGGATGTTACCTTTCATCAACCACACTAGCTTGAATCCAGTGGCACAGTGAGCAAGGAACCACTGTCTGGACATACCCTTCCCCCTTAGGGCAACTTTAGCAACACAAAAAGATGATGGACGGAGTGATGAAACATTTCAACCACTCACCCCCAGTCAGGAATCTGTGTTTAATCGATCATTCTTTTGCTCACCATGCCACCCCTGATTGAACCCAGCCATATCCAAATCAGTCTTGACCCTGTTCCCTATGGGAACAGTCCAGATGAAACTGCTAGGCAAGGTTCTCCCTAGACTGGAAATAAGAATCCTGGGACCTGTTTCAGAATACCACTCTTCATCAGCCAGGCTAGCTTGAGTCCAGTGCACAGTGAGCAAGGGACCCACGTCTGGGCGTACCCTTCCAACTTAGGGAAACCTTAGTAGCACAAAAGGATGATGGACGGAGTGGTGAAACTTTTCAACCACTCACCCCCCAGTCAGGCATCTGTGTTTAATTCATCATTTTTTTGTTCAAATGCCACCCCAGTTTGGAACCAGCCATATGCAAATCAGTCTTGACTCTGTTCCCCATGGGAACAGTCCAGCCCGAAATGCCTGGCCAGGTCATCCCTGGACCAGAAACAAGCATCCTGGGACAAGCGTCAGGGTATCACCCTTCATCAACCAGGCTAGCTTGAAGCCAGTGGCGGAGTGAGCATGGGACCCACATCTGGGCAAACGCTTTTCACTTTAGGGCAACTTTATATGTTACTGTCCTGCAGGCGGTGTACTGCTGAACAGGATTTACTGCTGCAGGGAAGAACATAGTGGGGGCTGCCACAAAGACAGACCAACCAGCGTAGCAATTTGGGGGGGATAGATGAGCATGGTGGTCCTAGTCTTACCTCTGTTCTCAGAAAAGATTTTTAGCCAAAATTATTTAAGTCTTAAGATATTTTCTTTTTGGCTATCTGTGCACCTTTACCCAAAACACTAAAGGTCCAGGTCTAGCGGAACACAACTTGGGGTTTAGGACTCATTCAGGCTGGGTGCAAGGGCAGGTTTAAAATTGTTGGAGCCTTTTCTGTTCCTGGGACTCCGATCAGGAGGCCAGCAAACTAGCCTGTGGAGTCAAACTGGTAGCCATAGGTTCAAGCAGTGCAATAGGGCTCCAGCAGCTGGGCAGCCTAATTATTGCTCAAGGCAGGAAAGCTGTCCTTCCAGGCACTGCAAAACAGTCTTTTGGA